>NC_088220.1:11836525-12059025 GCF_036934945.1 Oncorhynchus masou masou
GACAAGTCACACCTCCGAGTGAGGTCAGAGAGCGTGTCAGCCTGACTGAACCGCCCCTTTCGAACAAACTGAATACATGAAGTGTTAAGAAATTAACATGCCAGACCAGAGGGACGTAAAGCTGCTGCTGAACGCTTAAAGTGGTCTGAACTTTGAATCTCAACACGAGGTAGAGATGATAAACTCACCTCCCGGACAATCACCGGTACAGCTGAGTAGCTGTCCTAAGTAAAGTCTCTTCAAAAGTGAATTTAACCTTAGCCTCCACCTCTGGTTTTCTACAACTCATCCAAGCTTCCCCGGATCTACACTCCATATCTCCCTGTGTTACAATAAATACCTTGGTTCATTCATCTCTGTTTCCTCATATAAGTCTGCTCTTGGGTTCCCCTGTGCCGCTCTGCGCACCAATATGGTTACTGTAAGTGAGAGTAGTCTTTAAATGTACCAAAGTTACAGTGAGGGAAAAAAGTATTTGATCCCTTGCTGATTTTGTACGTTTGACCACTGACAAATTAATGATCAGTCTATAATTTTAATGGTAGGTTTATTTGAAGAGTGAGAAACAAAATAACAACAACAAAATCCAGAAAAACGCATGTAATAAATGTTATAAATTGATTTGCATTTTAATGAGGGAAATAAGTATTTGACCCCCTCTCAATCAGGAAATGTTTTGGCTCCCAGGTGTCTTTTATACAGGTAATGAGCTGAGATGAGGAGCACACTCTTAAAGGGAGTGCTCCTAATCTCAGTTTGTGACCTGTATACAAGACACCCGGTCCACAGAAGCAATCAATCAATCAGATTCCAAACTCTCCTCCATGGCCAAGACCAAAGAGCTCTCCAAGGATGTCAGGGACATATTCTGTCTCTCACTGTTCAAATAAACCTACCATTAAAATTCTAGACGAATCATTTCTTTGTCAGTGGGCAACGTACAGAATCAGTAGGGGATCAAATACTTTTTCCCTCACTGTAAGTGTCTCTGTCCCTTTCTGCATCCCCCCTCCATCTCTTTAGTAACAGGCAGCCATGTTGTGTCATTCCGCTAGGAAACTGTTTTTAATGTATTAAGTGTCTATGTTTGTCCTGTGTTACCATTTAATTAGCTAGTAAATAAATTATTACACCAATTTGTGTTGTACTGAATCATAAGTAAGGCTGGGGTTTTTGCAGATGCAAGGAGGTTAGACTGTTCAGAATGATGACATGATACGAGGTTATGATTAATTAGTTGACTGTTTATAGATGTGATAGGAAAATACCTTAGAGTTTAATTCAGGAGAAGGTAACTCTTCAAATAACCGCTCTTGTGGTGCCTCAGACCGCAATGAGTTAATTGTTACATGATTCATTTAATCGGGTGACAATTAAAAAGAGTTAGTTAATTAAATAAATAATAGTCATCAGATTAATGTTAAAGTCAACCTGTTTGGGCATCCCACTAGCGGGACAACTTCCAGTGAAACTGTAGGGCGCGCAATTCAAATAAATAATCCTAAAAACTATGGATATTAAACATTTAGATACATATAAGTGTCTTATATTGGCTGAAAGCTTAAATTCTTGTTAACCTAACTGCATTGTCCGATTTGGAGTAGCAATTACAGCGTAAATATGCCATGCGATTGTTTGAGGACGGCACCCCACATCAATTTTTTTCTCCATCAGCACAGGTTTCATAAATTGACAAATAGCGATGAAATATTCACTTACTATTTGAAAATTTTCCTCTGATTTGTCATCCAAAGGGTCCCAGCTATAACATGTAGTGTCATTTTGTTAGATAAAATCCTTCTTTATGTCCCAACAAGTCTGTTTAGTTGGCGCTATGGATTTGAGTAATCCACTCGTTCAGTTCAACATGCAGAGAAAGGAATCCGAAACTCTACCAGTAAACTTTGTTCCAACAAGTCAAAATAAGTTTCTATTTACTCCTCAGATACCCTAAAATGTCATCAAACTACGTATAACATTTCTTACAGAAAGAAGTATGTTCAATAGGAAACCAATTTTAGCAGGTGCGTCCTGTCTTCATTGCGCATGCACACACACATTTCCAAGACTGTGTCCCTGTACTAAAGCTGATATTTGTTATTCATTTTTAAAGTTAGAAGTCTGAAACCTTGAATATAGACTGAATATAGAAGCATATTTCCAATAGGACTTTTTACTTGCCTTTCTAAAAGGATGGTCTGTCTCTCAAAAAAACATCCTGTTGGTGGTTTTTCTTTGGATTTTCTGCTAACACATCTATTGTGTTATATTCTCCCACATTATTTTTACATTTCTACAACCTCCAGAGTGTTTCCTTTCCAATGGTACCAATTATATGCATATGTTGGCTTCAGGGCCTGAGCAACAGGTAGTTTACTTTGGGCACGTCAGTCATGTGGAAATGGAGAAAAAAGTGGTCTATCAGTTTTCCACGTTGATGCAACATTATAATTTTGTTTTGTTTTTGTTGAAATGACATGAAATGAAGTGACATTGTTTTTCTGTCTGGCTGTAGCTACTGTAACTCCATTGTATTTCTGTCTGGCTGTAGCTACTGTAACTCCCTTGTTTTTCTGTCTGGCTGTAGGTACTGTAACTCCCTTGTTTTTCTGTCTGGCTGTAGCTACTGTAACTCCCTTGTTTTTCTGTCTGGCTGTAGCTACTGTAACTCCCTTGTTTTTCTGTCTGGCTGTAGGTACTGTAACTCCCTTGTTTTTCTGTCTGGCTGTAGGTACTGTAACTCCCTTGTTTTTTGTAACTGTCTGTCTGTAGCTACTGTAACTCCCTTGTTTTTCTGTCTGGCTGTAGCTACTGTAACTCCCTTGTTTTTCTGTCTGGCTGTAGCTACTGTAACTCCTTGTTTTTCTGTCTGGCTGCAGCTACTGTAACTCCCTTGTTTTTCTGTCTGGCTGTAGCTACTGTAACTCCCTTGTTTTTCTGTCTGGCTGTAGCTACTGTAACTCCTTGTTTTTCTGTCTGGCTGAAGCTACTGTAACTCCCTTGCTTTTCTGTCTTCATCTCATCGTTCCCACTGGGCACACACTGGTTGAATCAACGTGGTTTCAGCGTCATCTCAATTAAACGTCAAATAAACGTTGAATTGACATCTGTGCCAATGAGCTCTCTTTCTATCTCTTTCCGTCTCTTTTCTCTCCCTCTGCACACCATCCCTCCTTTTGTTTTTTTTTTTTATCTGTGATGTCATTCTAACATATGTGTGATGTCATTCTACAATATGTGTGATGTCATTCTAATGTATGCATGGGAATTCAACAACATAATGCCCATGATGTATATCCCCAGTCTACATCTCAACAACACTGTTGGACACTGGCACTGGTTGTATCCACCCTACTATTTACAGTGCATGACTGATACAACGCTTCATTCTAACAGGTTTGGAACATTGGATATTGGAAGACACACCCTGTCTGATAATGACATTCTCCTTTAATTAGAGTCAGTTATGAGCTAGTGGTTCGGTGCAATGCCATGGCCGCGCTAAGCCAAGCTCAGCTTCACTGAGATGAATGGCACAGTCCTGAGGGAGAGAGAGAGAGAGACGAGAGAGAGAGAGAGAGAGAGAGAGAGAGAGAGAGAGAGAGAGAGAGAGAGAGAGAGAGAGAGACAGAGAGAGAGAGAAAGAGAGAGAGAGAGAGAGAGAGCGAGAGAGAGAGAGACAGAGAGAGAGAGACAGAGAGAGAGAGAGAGAGACAGAGAGAGAGAGAGAGAGAGAGACAGAGAGAGAGAGAGAGAGAGAGAGAGAGACAGAGAGAGAGACAGAGAGAGAGAGACAGAGAGAAACTTCTGTATGTGTGATGTCAGACTGTTAATTTTTATTGTTTATTTCACTTTATATATTATATACCTTACTTGCTTTGGCAATGTTAACACATGTTTCCCATGCCAGATAAAGCCCCTTGAATTGAATTGAATTGAGAGACAGAGAGAGAGAGAGATAGAGAGAGAGAGAGACAGAGAGAGAGAAAACATAAGAGAAAAACATAAGAAGAGTGATAAGCATCTTACTAAACCAGAGCCTATCTTTCATACATGGAAGTATAGTGTGGGTTAGCATTTAGCAACTAGCTAATCCAAATACTGTCACAAATGGAAGCAGCATGATTTGAGTTAGAGTTAGCTTAGTGGCTAGCCAAACAGATGTTCAGCCCCATCTCTCAACAGGTTAATGCATCGTTGCTAGGCAGGACTTACATGATACAGGACACAAGGTTAAGAAGTTCTGTACTTGCATGTAATAACCTGACTCCTCTCCCCAACACTTCCTGCTGTAAACCCACAGGGCACAGACATCATTTCAACGTCTAGTTTTGATGTACGTTTGGTTGAGTTGTAAACTAACGTGACTTCAATGGGAAATCAACAAAACATTTCACCATGTGATTAGATTTAGGTTGAAAGTTCAATGAAAAAAAAACATTGATGACTTTTCTCAAATCCAATCAGTTTTCCGCATTGATACAACATCATCCATTTTTGTTTTGTTTTTGTTGAAATGACATGGAAACAATGTTGATTCAACCAGTTTTTGCCCAGTGGGAAGGCTATTATTTATAGAGGGCACTATAGACTTTTAACAGTGTCCAGAGACAGAGAGCTGTAAATATTGACCTGAACCATGGATTCTGTTGGAATTCCTTTACTGGTCTTCTTTGTAACCATATTTGTCACATGTTCTATTGCCTCTAGCAACTAGACAGATACAGAGGTAAGCACTCATCAGCCTGAATGGAGTCCCCTGGATCTCCTTGTTCGGACCATCTTATCGTTCTACAGAGAACAAATCGTTTAGTTTGTAAAGTACATTCGACTAATTTCTAATGAACCCTTTGGTCTGTGTGTCTCATAATGTTATCGGCAAGGACAGCTCAAAGGATACGAAATGACATGTGCTCTGGAAGGTAACACATAGGATAATGTCCCTAGTCAGCTCCTTATATAGAGTGGCCGACTGACTACCAGAATAATGCACTCTTTACCCAAATTCAGTTGCGATGCCCATTTCTCATGGAAACAATCCCAGTTGATCCTGACACAGTCGAGGTCTAGGGGCTCCAGGAGCACATTATGCTGCGTCGCACATTACTCTATTACATTAACCATCTCGTGTAATACACATTACTCTATTACATTAACCATCTCCTGTAATACACATTACTCTATTACATTAACCATCTCCTGTAATACACATTACTCTATTACATTAACCATCTCCTGTAATACACATTACTCTACCACATTAACCATCTCCTGTAATACACATTACTCTATTACATTAACCATCTCCTGTAATACACATTACTCTACCACATTAACCATCTCCTGTAATACACATTACTCTATTACATTAACCATCTCCTGTAATACACATTACTCTACCACATTAACCATTTCCTGTAATACACATTACTCTATTACATTAACCATCTCCTGTAATACACATTACTCTATTACATTAACCATCTCCTGTAATACACATTACTCTACCACATTAACCATCTCCTGTAATACACATTACTCTATTACATTAACCATCTCCTGTAATACACATTACTCTACCACATTAACCATCTCCTGTAATACACATTACTCTATCACATTAACCATCTCCTGTAATACACATTACTCTATCACATTAACCATCTGCTGTAATACACATTACTCTATCACATTAACCATCTCCTGTAATACACATTACTCTATTACATTAACCATCTCCTGTAATACACATTACCACATTAACCATCTCCTGTAATACACATTACTCTACCACATTAACCATCTCCAGAATGTAGGGCTATCACAAGACCCTCGGTGCTAGACACAGAAGCACGCACACACACGCTCACACACACACACATGCTCACGCTCTTACACACATGCTCACACACGCTCACACACACGCTCACACACATCGCTCACACACGCTCACACACAGCAGAGAGCTGCTGATTCACATAGCAGGGAGCTGCTGAATCACATAGCAGAGAGCTGCTGATTCACATAACAGGGAGCTGCTGAATCACATAGCAGAGAGCTGCTGATTCACATAGCAGGGATCTGCTGATTCACATAGCAGAGAGCTGCTGGATCACATAGCAGAGACCTGCTGATTCACAGAGCAGAGAGCTGCTGATTCACATAGCAGAGAGCTGCTGAGTCACATAGCAGAGAGCTGCTGATTCACATACACTACAGGGAGCTGCTGAATCACATAGCAGAGAGCTGCTGATTCACATGGCAGGGATCTGCTGAATTACATAGCAGAGAGCTGCTGAATCACATAGCAGAGAGCTGCTGAATCACATAGCAGAAGCTGCTGAATCACATACTCAGAGAGCTGCTGAATCACATAGCAGAGACCATCTGCTGAATCACATAGCAGAGAGCCCCAATCTTATTAAGCCTCCCACCCTCACCCCCATCTCTGGTTAAAAAGTAGTGTACTATATAACCATCGAATAGGGTGCCATTTGGGATGCGGCCTTTACCCAGTCAGCAAGCAGCATGCTTATTGGTTTAAGTGTGCCATGGTGAGGGTAAATTACAGATATTCGAGAGATAGACACAGAATGTTAATACCCAATTACTCTGGGGGTGGATAAAGTCAGATGCTGCTTGTTAGTGTTGCACCAAGGGCCTCCTCTGTGGGGCTCGGCAGTAATGAAAACGCACATTAACCATCGGAATCATGTTGAACTGATGAAACAGCAAATGAAATGCACGGTCTCCACAATACTCCTTGCCTTCTGATCTGTGTGGCATACATGCAGTCAAATAATTAAGACATGTTTTGTGGCTGCACATGACAATCTGTGTGTGTGTGTGTGTGTGTGTGTGTGTGTGTGTGTGTGTGTGTGTGTGTGTGTGTGTGTGTCACACACACACACACACGTGTGTGTGTGTGTGTGTGTGTGTGTGTGTGTGTGTGTGTGTGTGTGTGTGTGTGTGTGTGTGTGTGTGTGTGTGTGTGTGGTTGTGTGTGTATGTGAAGGAGAAAAAGAGAGAGGGGAGAGCAGAAGAGAGAGAGAGAGAGAGAATATGGAGAAAGAGAGAAATAGTTAGTTCAGGAGAATATCTGCAGTCGTGTGGGTGAACTGAGGGTGAAATCAGAAAGGAGAGAGATGGCAGAAGAGACACATCACAGAGATACTGCACTGAGATACATCACAGAGACACTGCCAGCGAAAGAGTGCCTGAAAGCAGAAGAGGGAAATAAAATAAATAAATTGAGTGTAGACTAAAACCAAACAGAACTGGGCAGCAAGGGAAAAGGAGTAGGGGGAAAAAACATTACGAGTCACTCTCTCTCTCAGTTAGCTGTAGGTACCTTGGGGATTCCATGTAGCACCTGTTCTCCCTGAGCAGCCATTTTGGGGATTCCGTCGAGCATCTCTGCTCACTGAGCAGCCATTTTGGGATTCCGTCTAGCACCTCTGCTCCCTGAGCGGCCATTTTGGGGATTCCGTCTAGCATCTCTGCTCACTGAGCGGCCATTTTGGGGATTCCGTCTAGCACCTCTGCCCCCTGAGCGGCCATTTTGGGGATTCCGTCTAACACCTCTGCTCCCTGGCAGCGGCCATTTTGGGGATTCCGTCTAGCACCTCTGCTCCCTGAAAGCGGCCATTTTTAGGGATTCCGTCTTGCACCTCTGCTCCCTGAGCAGCCATTTTGGGGATTCCATGTAGCACCTCTGCTCCCTGAGCGGCCATTTTGGGGATTCCGTCTTGCACCTCTGCTCCCTGAGCAGCCATTTTGGGGATTCCATGTAGCACCTCTGCTCCCTGAGCGGCCATTTTGGGGATTCCGTCTTGCACTCTGCTCCTGAGCAGCCATTTTGGGGATTCCATGTAGCACCTCTGCTCCCTGAGCGGCCATTTTGGGGATTCCGTCTTGCACCTCTGCTCCCTGAGCAGCCATTTTGGGGATTCCGTCTAGCACCTCTGCTCCCTGAGCGGCCATTTTGGGGATTCCGTCTTGCACCTCTGCTCCCTGAGCAGCCATTTTGGGGATTCCATGTAGCACCTCTGCTCCCTGAGCGGCCATTTTGGGGATTCCGTCTTGCACCTCTGCTCCCTGAGCATACATTTTTTTTGACTGAGACGGTTCCAGTTGATTACATGATGGGGCATCTGGCTGGAGCTGATACTAGAGCCTTACTGCACTAGACCTGCTTAGCTTTAAGCTACTAGAGGTTCGGGGTTAGATGTGAGTATACACACAAGTCCAGAGACAACAGGAGGCTGCTGAGTGGAGGACGGTTCATAAAAAGTGAGCAAATAAAATGCTATCAAACACACAGAAACCATGTGTTTGACACCATTCCACCTATTCCGCTCCAGCCATTACCATGAGCCCGTCCTCCTCAATTTTAAGGTGCCACCAACCTCCTGTGCCAGAGACCCAAATCAACCCTTTGCCCCTCTCATGCACTTCTTGGAGATCTATATGGCTAAAATTAATCTGATTGGTCCAAAGACACCAAGAGACTGTTAGCCTTAGTTTGCATAGCCCTCATTTAAAGTGAATACACCACAGTTAGCCTTTCAGCATGCAGGCCAGTGAGCATGTAGCCTCATAGCTCATACCCCATTGTTGGGGACTGAGACAGAGAATGAGCATGTAGCCTCATAGCTCATACCCCATTGTTGGGGACTGAGACAGAGAATGAGCATGTAGCCTCATAGCTCATACCCCATTGTTGGGGACTGAGACAGAGAATGAGCATGTAGCCTCATAGCTCATACCCCATTGTTGGGGACTGAGACAGAGAATGAGCATGTAGCCTCATAGCTCATACCCCATTGTTGGGGACTGAGACAGAGAATGAGTCTGACAGGAACAGATCCTGCCTCTTTGCTGTCACCCCTCAGTGAAGATTACCACACACACACACACACACACACACACACACACACACACACACACACACACACACACACACACACACACACACACACACACACACACACACACCTCTCCTGAAAGAGGAACGAGGACAGAGTGACAATCAATCTCTATGCTATGCTGCAGAGTCCCCTCCCTCCCTCCCTCCCCTCCTCCTCCTTTTCTCCCTCCCTCCTTCATCCCTCCCTCCCCTCCTCCTCTTCCTCCCCCTCCTCTCCCCTCCAGCCTCCTCTCCCCCCCCAGATGCCACCCTCCTCTCTTCTGTCATCCCTCCCTCACCTCCCTACACTCTCCATTCCCTTCCCTATCTCAACTTCCTGCTCTGACTACCAAAAAGGTGTTTTGCTTCTTTCTGCAAACTGCATAGGCCATAACCAAGACACAGCTACAGCCATAACCAAGACAGTGATACAGCCATAACCATTTTTTTATTTTTTTTATTTTACTTTAGGCAAGTCAGTTAAGAACAAATTCTTATTTTCAATGACGGCCTAGGAACAGTGGGTTAACTGCCTGTTCAGGGGCAGAACGACAGATTTTGTACCTTGTAAGCTCGGGGATTTGAACTTGCAACCTTTCGGTTGCTAGTCCAATGCTCTAACCACTAGGCTACACTGCCGCCCCAACCAAGACAGAGATACAGCCATAACCAAGACAGAGATACAGCCATAACCAAGACAGAGATACAGCCATAACCAAGACAGAGATACAGCCATAACCAAGACAGAGATACAGCCATAACCAAGACAGAGATACAGGCATAACAAGACACAGCTACAGCCATAACCAAGACAGAGATACAGCCATAACCAAGACAGAGATACAGCCATAACCAAGACACAGCTACAGCCATAACAAGACACAGCTACAGCCATAACCAAGACAGAGATACAGCCATAACCAAGACAGATATACAGCCATAACCAAGACAGAGATACAGCCATAACCAAGACAGAGATACAGCCATAACCAAGACATAGATACAACCATAACCAAGACAGAGATACAGCCATAACCAAGACAGAGATACAGCCATAACCAAGACAGATATACAGCACATAACCAAGACAGAGATACAGCCATAACCAAGACAGAGATACAGCATTAACCAAGACAAAGATACAGCCATAACAAGACACAGCTAACAGCCATAACCAAGACAGAGATACAGCCATAAGCAAGACAGAGATACAGCCATAACAAGACAGAAATGCAGGCATAACCAAGACAGAGATACAGCCATAACAAGACACAGCTACAGCCATAACCAAGACAGAGATACAGCCATAACCAAGACAGAGATACAGCCATAACCAAGACAGAGATACAGCCATAACAAGACAGAAATACAGCCATAACCAAGACAGAGATACAGCCATAACAAGACACAGCTACAGCCATAACCAAGACAGAGATACAGCCATAACCAAGACAGAGATACAGCCCTAACCAAGACAGAGATACAGCCATAACAAGACACAGCTACAGCCATAACCAAGACAGATAACCACAGAGATACAGCCGTAAGCCAAGACAGAGATACAGCCCTAACCAAGACAGAGATACAGCCATAACAAGACACAGCTACAGCCATAACCAAGACAGAGATACAGCCCTAACCAAGACAGAGATACAGCCATAACCAGTAGGAAATGGGTATAATTCATGTTTGAATATGTTGTGAGTATTAATTACCCTGTAATTCACTTTCGAGCAGACAGATAGTGGTCATTCAACCAAGCCTCTATATACAGTGTATTTGTGCATTGACTGAATAGTTCTTGCATATAATTCACTACTATTTTCTCAGAGACCGATTTGCTTTCATATGTACAGTATGTGTGAGAGGCATTCTTAAATCACAGAAAGCCTTACTCTCTATCAGTCTATCACTATCATCAATGTTTCTACTATTTCAACAGACCCACATCAAACAGACCGGGGCTGAGCAGAGGGAATACGATAGCCTTGACATATAACCTGACGAGGATACCACTTCTGCCCATGTCGTTCATACATTAATTACAAGGTAGAACTTCATGTCAATACACCCCTATGTCTCCTAACATTAATTACATGGATGGTATACTGCCATGTCAATACACTTTATGTGTGTGTGTGTTTGTGTTATTACATGGTATACAGTGAGTCAATACACTGTATGTGTGTGTGTTTGTGTTATTAAATGGTATACAGTGAGTCAATACACTCTATGTGTGTGTGTGTTTGTGTTATTACATGGTATACAGTGAGTCAATACACTGTGTGTGTGTGTGTGT
The DNA here is from genome assembly GCF_036934945.1 of Oncorhynchus masou masou. Taxonomy (NCBI): domain Eukaryota; kingdom Metazoa; phylum Chordata; class Actinopteri; order Salmoniformes; family Salmonidae; genus Oncorhynchus; species Oncorhynchus masou. The sequence continues at coordinate 11,847,733 of NC_088220.1, forward strand.
GTGTGTGTGTTTGTGTTATTACATGGTATACAGTGAGTCAATACACTGCCAGACCACCTTATTAATCAAAGCATATGTTGATATATGACCGCTGATCTGTCGAACTAACAAGTATATAATTCCCTGTACGAACACAAACACATACGTATCCTCCTCCAACTCTGTGCTGTAGGAATTCCTCGCCGTAGTCTATAGCCCGGGCTGTAATGTCTGTCTGTCTGGAGGGGGAAGGAGGGAGGAGGACCTACTGCTACTGTCTGGAGGGAGGACCTACTGCTGCTGTCTGGAGGGAGGACCTACTGCTACTGTCTGGAGGGAGGACCTACTGCTGCTGTCTGGAGGGAGGACCTACTGCTGCTGTCTGGAGGGAGGACCTACTGCTGCTGTCTGGAGAGAGGACCTACTGCTACTGTCTGGAGGGAGGACCTACTGCTGCTGTCTGGAGGGAGGACCTACTGCTGCTGTCTGGAGGAAGGAGGACCTACTGCTACTGTCTGGAGGGAGGACCTACTGCTACTGTCTGGAGAGACCTACTGGTCTGGAGGACCTACTGCTACTGTCTGGAGGGAGGGAGGACCTACTGCTACTATCTGGAGGGAGGGAGGACCTACTGCTACTGTCTGGAGGGAGGGAGGACCTACTGCTACTGTCTGGATGGAGGGAGGACCTACTGCTACTGTCTGGAGGGAGGACCTACTGCTACTGTCTGAAGGGAAGGAGGGAGGACCTACTGCTACTATCTGGAGGAGGTAGGACCTACTGCTACTGTCTGGATGGAGGGAGGACCTACTGCTACTGTCTGGAGGAAGGGAGTACCTACTGCTACTGTCTTGAGGGAGGACCTACTGCTACTGTCTGGAGGGAGGGAGGACCTACTGCTACTGTCTGGAGGGATGGAGGACCTACTGCTACTGTCTGGAGGGAGGGAGGACCTACTGCTACTGTCTGGAGGGAGGGAGTACCTACTGCTACTGTCTGGAGGGAGGGAGGACCTACTGCTACTCTCTGGAGGGAGGGAGGACCTACTGCTACTGTCTGGAGGGAGGGAGGACCTACTGCTACTGTCTGGATGGAGGGAGGACCTACTGCTACTCTCTGGAGGGAGGGAGGACCTACTGCTACTGTCTGGAGGGAGGGAGGACCTACTGCTACTGTCTGGAGGGAGGGAGGACCTACTGCTACTGTCTGGATGGAGGGAGGACCTACTGCTACTGTCTGGAGGTAGGACCTACTGCTACTGTCTGAAGGGAGGGAGGACCTACTGCTACTCTCTGGAGGGAGGGAGGACCTACTGCTACTGTCTGGAGGGAGGGAGGACCTACTGCTACTGTCTGGAGGGAGGGAGGACCTACTGCTACTGTCTGGACGGAGGGAAGACCTACTGCTACTGTCTGTAGGGAGGAGGACCTACTGCTACTGTCTGTAAGGAAGGAGGACCTACTGCTACAGTCTGGAAGGAAGGAGGACCTACTGCTACCGTCTGGAGGGAAGGAGGACATACTGAGGATGAGGACCTACTGCTACTGTCTGGAGGGAAGGAGGACATGCTACTGTCTCCGTCTGGAAGGATGGAGGGAGGACCTACTGCTACTGTCTGGAAGGAGGGAGGGAGGACCTACTGCTACTGTCTGGAGGGATGGAGGACCTACTGCTACTGTCTGGAGGGAGGGAGGACCTACTGCTACTGTCTGGAGGGATGGAGGACCTACTGCTACTGTCTGGAGGGAGGGAGTACCTACTGCTACTGTCTGGAGGGATGGAGGACCTACTGCTGCTGTCTGGAGGGAGGACCTACTGCTACTGTCTGGAGGGAGGGAGGGAGGGAGGGAGGACCTACTGCTACTGTCTGGAGGGAGGACCTACTGCTACTGTCTGGGGGGAGGGAGGACCTACTGCTACTGTCTGGAGGGAGGACCTACTGCTACTGTCTGAAGGGAAGGAGGGAGGACCTACTGCTACTATCTGGAGGGAGGGAGCACCTACTGCTACTGTCTGGAGGGAGGACCTACTGCTACTGTCTGAAGGGAGGGAGGACCTACTGCTACTGTCTGGAGGGATGGAGGACCTACTGCTACTGTCTTGAGGAGGGAGGACCTACTGCTACTGTCTGGAGGGAGGGAGAGGACCTACTGCTACTGTCTGGAGGGAGGGAGCACCTACTGCTGGACTGTCTGGAGGGAGGACCTACTGCTACTGTCTGGATGGAGGGAGGGAGGGAGGGAGGGAGGGAGGGGAGGGAGGGAGGGAGGGAGGGAGGGGGAGGGAGGAGGGAGGGAGGGAGGGAGGGAGGAGGGAGGGGGAGGGGAGGGAGGGAGGAGGGGGAGGGAGGGAGGGAGGGAGGGAGGGAGAGACTAGGGAGGGAGGGAGGGAGGGAGGGAGGGAGGGAGGGAGGGAGGGAGGGAAGACCTACTGATACTGTCTGGAGGGCGGAGGACCTACTGATACTGCAGCACTAAATGAGATAGATGGCCTTTCTCTGTTCTATCTCTTTCTCCCTCTCTCATCCTTATCCCTTTCCCCCTCTCTCCCCTCTCTCCCTTCTTTCTCTCCTCCCTCTCCCCTCTCCCCCTCTCTCCCTCTTTCTCTCTCCCTCTCCCCCCTCTCTCCCCTCTTTCTCTCTCCCTCTCTCCCTACTTTCTCTTTCTCCCTTTTCTCTCTCTCCATCTCTCTTGCTATCCCTTTCTCTTTGTATCTTTCTCTCTACATTTTGCTCCCCTCCATCTTTCCCTCTCTCACTTAATTCATTCTCTCCCTTTCTCCCTTCTCTCTCAATCTATCTCCCCCTTCTCTCTCTCTCATCTGGGTGTGTGTAGAATACCAAGTAGCCTCCTCCACCAGGCTGTGTAATTATCTGGCAGACTGAGCCACCCTGGCCCAGCCCTACACATACACACTGAGCTTGCACACGCAGGCATGTACACACACACACATGCACATACACACACACAGGCACACAGGCACACAAACATAGGCACTCAGGCACACACACACACGCACACACGCACACGCACACGCACACACACACACACACACACACACACACACACACACACACACACACACACACACACACACACACACACACACACACACGTACACACACACACACACACACACACACACACACACACACACACACACACACACACACACACACAGGTATTAAAGCCAGGGGCAGAGCCAATATTCCTCTCAACCTCAGCATAATGCAAAGTGCCCTCCTACAGCTATATACACTGCTGTACCCTTACTCTACCCATTCCTCCCCTACAGCTATATACACTGCTGTACCCCTTAACCTTACTCTACCCATTCCTCCCCTACAGCTATATACACTGCTGTACCCCTTACCCCTTACTCTACCCATTACCTCTCCTCTCCTACAGCTATATACACTGCTGTCCTACACCCACTTAACCTTACTCTACCCATTCCTCCCCTACAGCTATATACACTGCTGTCCCCCCTACAGCTATATACACTGCTGTACCCTTACTCTACCCATTCCTCTCCTACAGCTATATACACTGCTGTACCCTTACCCCTTACTCTACCCACTCCTCCCCTACAGCTATATACACTGCTGTACCCCATACCCTTACTCTACCCATTCCTCCCCTACAGCTATATACACTGCTGTACCCAACTTACTCCACTTCATTCACAAAGAAAATACTCTACCCATTCCTCCCCTACAGCTATATACACTGCTGTACTCCTTACTTGTCAAGAGAACAAATTACTCTACCCACTCCTCCCCTACAGCTATATACACTGCTGTACTCATTACCACTTACTCTACCCACTCCTCCCCTACAGCTTTGGTTTGCTTAATATACACTGCTGTTACTCACTTAAGTATATTTAAAATCAAAATACTCTACCCACTCCTCCCCTACAGCTATATACACTGCTGTACTCATTACCCTTACTCTACCCACTCCTCCCCTACAGCTATATACACTGCTGTACTCATTACCCTTACTCTACCCACTCCTCCCCTACAGCTATATACACTGCTGTACTCCTTACCCTAACTCAGTGGTGTAAAGTAGTACTATTTATATTTTTTACAACTTTTACATTTACTCCACTTCATTCACAAAGAAAATAATGTACTTTCTACTCCATACATTTTCCCTGACACCCAAAAGTCATTACATTACAGGACAGGATAATCTAATTCACGTACTTGTCAAGAGAACAAATCTGGTCATCCCTAATGTCTCTGATCTGGTGCACTCATTAAACAGAGAACATCCCTGGTCATCCACCAATACACTGTAGTACTGCTCCTCCACCAATACACTGTAGTACTGCACCTCCACCAATACACTGTAGTACTGCTCCTCCACCAATCACTGTAGTACTGCTCCTCCACCAATACACTGTAGTACTGCACCTCCACCAATACACTGTAGTACTGCTCCTCCACCAATACACTTTAGTACTGCACCTCCACCAATACACTGTAATACTGCACCTCCACCAATACACTGTAGTACTGCTCCTCCACCAATACACTGTAGTACTGCACCTCCACCAATACACTGTAGTACTCCACCAATACACTGCACCTCCACCAATACACTGTAGTACTGCTCCTCCACCAATCCACTGTAGTACTTCTCCTCCACCAATACACTGTAGTACTGCTCCTCCACCAATACACTGTAGTACTGCACCTCCACCAATCCACTGTAGTACTTCTCCTCCACCAATACACTGTAGTACTGCACCTCCACCAATACACTGTAGTACTGCTCCTCCACCAATCCACTGTAGTACTTCTCCTCCACCAATACACTGTAGTACTGCACCTCCACCAATACACTGTAGTACTGCACCTCCACAAATACACTGTAGTACTGCACCTCCACCAATACACTGTAGTACTGCACCTCCACCAATACAATGTAATACTGCACCTCCACCAATACACTGTAGTACTGCACCTCCACCAATACATTGTAGTACTGCACCCATGAACTCACCCTGTGCATACATCACAGCCCTCACCGCCCAGCCTCAAAATCACAGGCCCAAAATGCCCTTACTTACACAAGCTCTATCCCATTCTAGCTCAATATGAATTACATGGTGTGCCTTCCAAATAGCACTGTATTCCTTCCGTAGTTTATTACTGTTGACCAGGGCTCATAAGGTAGGTTGTACACTATATAGGGAATAGCGTTCCATTTGTGACGATAACAGATTCCACAGCACTCTCTGCCAAACAAGTTATTTCTCTGCTCTCCTCAGTCAGGAGGAAATGAATGAACGCTTGGCTGCCCTCCTCAACACTTTAATCCATTTAATGCAGCAATCCTCGGCAAAGGGAGAGGAGATAGATGGTCCTGGTGCTCCTATCTGAATAGAGCATGTATGAGTAGACTCCTCTGTTGTTGCTATGAGTCCTGTGTTTGATGCTGTTGGGGGGTCTTGTTGTTGCTATGGGTCCTGTGTTGGATGCTTTTGGGGGGGGTTTGTTGTTGCTATGAGTCCTGTTTTGGATGCTGTTGGGGTGTTTTGTTGTTGCTATGTGTCCTGAGTTGGATGCTTTTGGGGGGTTTTGTTGTTGCTATGAGTCCTTTGTTGGATGCTGTTGTTTTTTTTGTTTGTTGCTATGAGTCCTGTTTTGGATGCTGTTGGGGGGTTTTGTTGTTGCTATGGGTCCTGTGTTGGATGCTTTTGGGGGGGTTTGTTGATGCTATGAGTCCTGTTTTGGATGCTGTTGGGGGTTTTGTTGTTGCTATGAGTCCTGTGTTGGATGCTTTTGGGGGTTTTTGTTGTTGCTATGGGTCCTGTGTTGGATGCTGTTGGGAGGTTTTGTTGTTGCTATGAGTCCTGTGTTGGATGCTTTTGGGGGGTTTTGTTGTTGCTATGAGTCCTGTTTTGGATGCTGTTGGGCGGGTTTTGTTGTTGCTATGAGTCCTGTTTTGGATGCTGTTGGGCGGGTTTTGTTGTTGCTATGAGTCCCGTGTTGGATGCTTTTGGGGGGGTTTGTTGTTGCTATGAGTCCTGTGTTGGATGCTGTTGTTTTTTTTTTTTGTTGCTATGAGTCCTGTGTTGGATGCTGTTGGGAGGTTTTGTTGTTGCTATGAGTTCTGTGTTGGATGCTTTTGGGGGGGTTTGTTGTTGCTATGAGTCCCGTGTTGGATGCTTTTGGGGGGGTTTGTTGTTGCTATGAGTCCTGTGTTGGATGCTTTGGGGGGGGTTTGTTGTTGCTATGAGTCCTGTGTTGGATGCTGTTGGGAGGTTTTGTTGTTGCTATGAGTCCTGTTTTGGATGCTGTTGGGGGTTTGTTGTTGCTATGGGTCCTGTGTTGGATGCTGTTGGGAGGTTTTGTTGTTGCTATGAGTTTTGTGTTGGATGCTTTTGGGGGGTTCTGTTGTTGCTATGAGTCCTGTGTTGGATGCTTTGGGGTGGGTTTGTTGTTGCTATGAGTCCTGTTTTGGATGCTTTTGGCGGGTTTTGTTGTTGCTATGAGTCCTGTGTTGGATGCTGTTGGGGGGGTTTGTTGTTGCTATGAGTCCTGTGTTGGATGCTGTTGGGAGGTTTTGTTGTTGCTATGAGTCCCGTGTTGGATGCTTTTGGGGGGGTTTGTTGTTGCTATGAGTCCTGTGTTGGATGCTGTTGGGAGGTTTTGTTGTTGCTATGAGTCCTGTGTTGGATGCTGTTGGGAGGTTTTGTTGTTGCTATGAGTCCTGTGTTGGATGCTGTTGGGGGGTTCTGTTGTTGCTATGAGTCCTGTGTTGGATGCTGTTGGTGGGTTTTGTTGTTGCTATGAGTCCTGTGTTGGATGCTGTTGGGGGGTTCTGTTGTTGCTATGAGTCCTGTGTTGGATGCTGTTTGGGAGTTTTGTTGTTGCTATGAGTCCTGTGTTGGATGCTGTTGGTGGGTTTTGTTGTTGCTATGAGTCCTGTGTTCGATGCTGTTGGGGGATTCTGTTGTTGCTATGAGTCCTGTGTTGGATGCTGTTGGGGGATTCTGTTGTTGCTATGAGTCCTGTGTTCGATGCTGTTGGGGGGTTCTGTTGTTGCTATGAGTCCTGTGTTGGATGCTGTTGGGGGATTCTGTTGTTGCTATGAGTCCTGTGTTGGATGCTGTTTGGGAGTTTTGTTGTTAACCTAGTTATTTGCAACTGGTTGTTATATTTATTCAGTGTTTGACAAATGTTTGTTGACATTTGACCAGACACATAGGAAGCATATACAATGCATGCTGAGGAGCTAATTGAGATGAAATACCCAGTCACATCCTCCCGAGTGGCGCAGTGGTCTAAGGCACTGCATCACAGTGCAAGCTGTGCCACTAGAGATTCTGGTTTCGAAGCCAGGCTCTGTCGCAGCCGGCCACGACCGGGAGACCCATCTGGCAGCTCCCAATTGGCCCGTCGTCTGGGTTAGGGGACGGTTTGACCAGCAGGGATGTCCTTGTCCCATCGTGCACTAGCAACTCCTGTGGCGGGCCGGGCGCAGTGCACGCTGACACAGTCGCCAGGTGTACAAAGTACCCATGCAAAATAACAACCCAATAATGAATCATGTCTTGCATACGTTTCTAAGTGTCTGTGTGCAGGAGAAGCGTGTGGCTGGCCAAGTAACTGACAAACACCCACCCCATACAGCTGATGAATCAGGAGGTGTGTGTGTGTGTGTGTGTGTGTGTGTGTGTGTGTGTGTGTGTGTGTGTGTGTGTGTGTGTGTGTGTGTGTGTGTGTGTGTGTGTGTGTGTGTGTGTGTGTGTGGGTGCGTGTACATACAGCTGATGAATCAGGAGGTGTGTGTGTGTGGGTGCGTGTACATACAGCTGATGAATCAGGAGGTGTGTGTGTGTGTGTGTGTGCGTGCGTGTACGTGTGTGTGTCTCCATCAGACATCAGAGAGTGATAACAGGGTATGGGGAGAGAGAGACACATGATAATGAAAGATAACATAAAGATCATCAGACAGAGTGTACATAATGTCTAGGGTGGTATGTATCCTCTCTGGTAGACAGTTTAGTAATGTCTAGGGTGGTATGTATCCTCTCTGGTAGACAGTTTAGTAATGTCTAGGGTGATATGTATCCTCTCTGGTAGACAGTTTAGTAATGTCTAGGGTGGTATGTATCCTCTCTGGTAGACAGTTTAGTAATGTCTAGGGTGATATGTATCCTCTCTGGTAGACAGTTTAGTAATGTCTAGGGTGATATGTATCCTCTCTGGCAGACAGTTTAGTAATGTCTTGGGTGGTATGTATCCTCTTGAACCCATGCGCTTTTCTTCCCAGGCCGTTTGAAAAGATTGATCATTTATGTTGTCTCTCCATTGTGTTAAAGGGGAAGTTCCTCCCAAAACATAAAGATAAATATATGTCTCTGGTTCGAGCTGTTGCATGAGTTGTAATGACAACTACTTGTCCACCCTTTACATTATTTACATTAAAACATTTAGAATATCAGCTAATGCCCTGAATTGACATGTAATGACTGACTCTATCCAACATCACCAATCGTTCTTTCTGTTTCTACCTGCCTGGGAGGGAATGGAAGGATGAGAGGGGTGATGCAACACACATGACGACATGACTATGTACTCGGATTTTTAAAATATTTGTTCAATTTTTGTGTATCTTTTTCACAGCCTTTTCAAAGAGGGGACCCCATGTTCCTTCACTCATGCCTCCTCCAGTAATATTTCAGTAGGATTCAAAGAAACACTCAGTAAGACTAATTTGTTATTCTGTTACTGTCACACCCTGACCATAGTTTACTTTGTATGTTTCTATGTTTTGGTTGGTCAGGGTGTGATCTGAGTGGGCATTCTATGTTGGATGTCTTGTTTGTCTATTTCTATGTCTGGCCTGATATGGTTCTCAATCAGAGGCAGGTGTTAGTCATTGTCTCTGATTGGGAACCATATTTAGGCAGCCATATTCTTTGAGTGTTTTGTGGGTGATTGTCCTTTTCTTCCTTTTCCTGTCCTTATGTCTGTCGTGTACAAGTTTGCACCAGTATTAGGCTGTTTCGGTTTTCGTTACGTTTATTGTTTAGTGTGTTTTTTTTCATTAAACATGAATCTCAATAGCCACGCCCCATTTTGGTCCGACTCTGCTTCACCTATAGAAAGCCGTTACAACCAGACCTTCCTCCCAACATGACCCTGGTGAACACCAGACCTACCTCCCAACATGACCCTGGTGAACACCAGACCTACCTCCCAACATCACCCTGGTGAACACCAGACCTACCTCCCAACATCACCCTGGTGAACACCAGACCTACCTCCCAACATCACCCTGGTGAACACCAGACCTACCTCCCAACATCACCCTGGTGAACACCAGACCTACCTCCCAACATGACCCTGGTGAACACCAGACCTACCTCCCAACATCACCCTGGTGAACACCAGACCTACCTCCCAACATGACCCTGGTGAACACCAGACCTACATCCCAACATCACCCTGGTGGAAAAATTAACCAAGGAGGAGCTAACTTTAGCTAGCCAATTCCAACAATAACATGCCATGCAATCATTAGTGTCTGTGTTTTAGTTTGGCTGCTATGTAGAGCCCCTGGAGAAGCACCATTCTCTACCTCTGGGGTGTATTCATTCCGCTAAACTCATCGGCATAGAAATCAGAATGAATAGGATTGGAACCTCTAACCCTTGAAATTTGACAGGTCAACTAACGGGTACACTTGCAATGGCTGCCTAGTGTTGTCATCAAATGTAATTGTATTTGTCAGGTGCTCCGTAAACAACATGCTCCTTGGTCAGCCCGCAAATGGAACTCCTCAGTATAGTCTGTCTCAAACTGATATGGCACAAGAGTACCATTCTGTAAAATAGACGGGTCTACAATTTCCTCTCAGTTCTCTGACATTCTTTACTCTAATTCAATTTGATGAGGGCAGCAAATACATCCTTCAACCCCGCCCACCTCGGGAAGTCCCGACCTACGTCCTGACTCGCGGCGCGCATTAATCTACTTCCTGGATTTCAATACAAAAAAATAACAAAATACATTAGTAAAAATGTGCCTACAAAAATAAGGTAGCTGAAAAATGGTGCCGAAAAAGTCATTACAAGAACTATTGTAGTCATGGGAGGCCAGAGCGGTATAATGGACGTTTGACGTTACATGGGGTTTCTATGTGAAAGGCAGGGTAAAATCAGAGTATTACCGCAATCTAAACACTCAAGTAACGGCCATTAAAACTGTCTGGTGTTCTGAGAAACGATCAGTCAAGTGTTAGAAAGGACCCAGAAGTTTTTTGGGGGGTGAACTTCCCTTTTAAACCGCTGTCCTCTCCTTATGGACACAATGGGCAATTTAAAACTTCTTCAGGATTGGTGTCTTGTCCGTGGGATGGTTGAGATAACATAGGCTGATGTGATTAACATGAGGTTGTAAGAAACACAAAACAGTCGCAGGACATAGACATATCTGATATGGCCAGAAAGCTTACATTCTTGTTAATCTAACTGCACTGTCCAATTTACAGTAGCTATTAGAGTAAAATAATACCATGCTATTGTTTGAGGACAGTGCACAGTTATGAACTTGAAAATGTATGAATAAACCAATCAGGCACATTTTGGCAGTCTTGATACAACATTTTGAATAGATATGCAAGATTTCACTGGATCACTCTAAAACTTTGTACATCTAGTGGCCAAAGTCTAAATTGCGCCTGGGCTGGAATAATTCATTATGCCCTTTCTCTTGCATTAAAAAATAAATATATACATCTTCTTTAAATGGTTGGTTTTATCTTTGTATTATCTTTTACCAGATCTAATGTGTTTATTCTGCAACATTCCTTTCACATTTCCATAAACTTCAAAGAGTTCCCTTTCAAATGGTATCAAAACAATGCAAATTCTTGCTTCAGGGCCTGAGCTACAGGCAGTTGGATTTGGGAAAGTCATTTTAGGCCAAAATTGAGAAAAAAAAAGGGGTGGATCTTTAAGACTTTTTTGGTTACTACATGATTCCATATGTGTTATTTCATAGTGTTGATGTCTTCACTGTTACAATGTAGAACATAGTAAAACATAAAGAAAAACCATTGAATGAGTCGGTGTGTCCAAACTTTTGACTGGTACTGTATATCTATTTCAAAGTTAATATGAAAGTGATTTTGTTTAATATTTTAACATCATTTGGTGAATAAATAGACGTTATACTTACATTTCACAAAGTTATTCCTTATTTTTTTGGAAAATGTTATCCCAAGCAGGGACTACGATTTATTTTATTTTTTTGCTGCTCCGCAAGGTGTTATGGGAAACCATCAATACACGCTAAATTCACCCACATAGCTGATCTCAATTGTAACCACTATTGGTCACCTCATTACCGCTCCCTAAAATAACTTTTATGTTATCCAACAGTGTCTGGTATGGTTATTTCTTATAAAGATTGGGGGTAAAAACACTCTGGACTGTCCATATTTGAAATGCTTAACAACATAAAGTCAATCAGTGATTTAGTGATTTGTACCAGAAGGGCCGGAATTGAAACCAACATGGTAGGTCTATATCTGTGTGCTGAAGGCAGGTGCCCTAACTATCTAACCCAGGTTTGAACCATATTTTGACAGTTCATTCGTAATCTTAGGATAGACTAGACACTTGTATGTTGTAGCCTAGTGGAGACCAATATATATCTTGTGTTATTAAGCTATATAAAAAAAACAGTTGTATTTTCAGATTTTTGTACATTTGAATGTTGCAGTAGTAGGACCTAGGCCTGTAGCGTTTGAGCGAGTGAGAACATTATTTTGATAGCAACCCCCTGATCCCAATGACTTGACTGCCCCCGCATGGTGAGGGAGAGAACTGCTCATTTTTAGTCACTCACGCATCGGGAACATTCTCCGCGACAAAAGAGGGATCAAGTGTCCCAAATGGCACCCTATTCCATATATAGTGCACTACTTTTGACCAGAGCCCTATATTCCCTGGTCAAAAGTAGCACACTGATGTAAACAGGGAATAGGGTACAATTTGGAACTCACACCTGACTTTAGTGGATTTCATGACGATATGTGACTGTACAGTAGCAGTGTCTGTAGAACATGCTCTGTGGTGGAACAACCTTCTCGGTGGTGACTCTCTGGTCTCCCCTGAGTCAGTAGTCAGAGCTCTCCTCCTCTCCATGCACATGTCTTTATCACCTCTCTGCCTCTCTTCCCTCCCTTTCTCCACCCCAGTGTGAGAGGCTGTGTTCAGCTGTGTGTGTGTGTGTTTGCTTGCTTGCGCGCATTTGTGTGTTCAGTCGTGTGTGTGTGTGCTTGTTTAGTCGTATGTGTTTGAATTTCAAAACGCTCTGCTGATTGTTAAATGGTGATGTTGTGACAGGTGCTGAGGTGATTGTCTTTGCTGCTGAGTTTGTTTAAATTCTATTGTACAGGAAGACTGGGCGGGGGAGAAGGGGGCCTCAAGTGCTGAGGGTTTTACGGTGAGGGTTGGTAGGTGTAGGGGTTTGAGTCAGGTTAGTGAGCCTTGTAGTTACAAATGGAGGAGAAGAGGATTAGGGAGTGGTGATAGAGGGAGGAGAAGAGGATTAGGGAGTGGTGATAGAGGGAGGAGAAGAGGATTAGGGAGTGGTGATAGAGAGAGGAGAAGAGGATTAGGGAGTGGTGATAGAGGGAGGAGAAGGATTAGGGAGTGGTGATAGAGGGAGGAGAAGAGGATTAGGGAGTGGTGATAGAGGGAGGAGAAGAGGATTAGGGAGTGGTGATAGAGGGAGGAGAAGAGGATTAGGGAGTGGTGATAGAGGGAGGAGAAGAGGATTAGGGAGTGGTGATAGAGGGAGGAGAAGAGGATTAGGGAGTGGTGATAGAGGGAGGAGAAGAGGATTAGGGAGTGGTGATAGAGGGAGGAGAAGAGGATTAGGGCGTGGTTGATAGAGGGAGAAGGATATGCATGTTAGTATAAAGGTTAGAGGAATTCAAGTAATAAAAATAATAATAACGAGATGGAAAATGTACAGGTAAAGTTGTGGGGCTTGTTCTAGAACTTTAAACATTTTTTTTGTGGTAGTCTAAGATGTTAAAAACGTTTTACTTTACAATTTAAAGCAAAGCAGTTGCATATAGTCAAAGTTAAATTCAGTAAATTAGTTGGTTGGATTATTTTGATATACTACTGTATTAACCTTATTATTTTGATATACTACTATATTAACCTTATTATTTTGATATACTACTATATTAACCTTATTATTTTGATATACTACTATATTAACCTTATTATTTTGATATACTACTGTATTAACCTTATTATTTTGATATACTACTATATTAACCTTATTATTTTGATATACTACTATATTAACCTTATTATTTTGATATACTACTATATTAACCTTATTATTTTGATATACTACTATATTAACCTTATTATTTTTTATATACTACTATATTAAACTTATTATTTTGATATACTACTATATTAACCTTATTATTTTGATATACTACTGTATTAACCTTATTATTTTGATATACTACTGTATTAACCTTATTATTTTGATATACTACTATATTAACCTTATTATTTTGATATACTACTTATTAACCTTTTATTTTGATATACTACTATGTTAACCTTATTATTTTGATATACTACTATATTAACCTTATTATTTTGATATACTACTATATTAACCTTATTATTTTGATATACTACTATATTAACCTTATTATTTTGATATACTACTATATTAACCTTATTATTTTGATATACTACTATATTAACCTTATTATTTTGATATACTACTATATTAACCTTATTATTTTGATATACTACTATGTTAACCTTTATACTATATTAACCTTATTATTTTTTATATACTACTATGTTAACCTTATTATTTTGATATACTACTATATTAACCTTATTATTTTGATATACTACTGTATTAAACTTATTATTTTGATATACTACTATATTAACCTTATTATTTTGATATACTACTATATTAAACTTATTATTTTGATATACTACTGTATTAAGCTTATTATTTTGATATACTACTATATTACCACAGTACAGACTACCACAGTTTGGACTACCACAGTATAGACTACCACATTATGGACTACCACAGTATTTGACTACTGTTATAATAGAGTACAGAAGACAAGGAGGTATTGTTGAAGTTTTAAATAAATAAACAACGTACATTTTTCACAACGTATTTTGAAAACAGCGGGATGTTCATGAAGTCCTCGCTCTCAAAATCATACTTATTAAATAGAAAAAAACAATGCTTTAACCTCATCAACAGACTGCTTTTGAGGTATGGGAAAAATGGAATACAGTGGGTACCAGCAAGAGACCACTGTTTGGTTTTTAATGTTTCTGCGCTCATGTGATTGCAGAGTTTGCAAAACAAATGGCCATTAGATTGATGCAGGCTACTTTGAAATGAACATTTAATTGAGAAGTTTTTTGGGAAAGGTTTTCTATGTCTACCAGAAGAAGGTTATCATTAGTGTGATCGCTAATGGCTACGTAATGAGCACGTTTTGCAGAGCACAGATAGCATGATACTGCATCTCTCAGCTCCTGCTCAATGTTTAGCTGGGACCTGTACTTGGTCTTCAGTGCAGCAACAACAGAGAAGCCAGTCTCACAAAGATAAGATGTTGCAAAAGGAAGAAGAATGCCCATGGCCCTCTGCCCTAAGCGTGGATACTGCCTCTCTACACTCAGTGTCTGTGATGTGAACCTCAGTCTCAATGTGGAGTCAGACGTCATAGCAATGAACTGGTCCTCCTCTGCAGAGCTGAAACCAGTTGGAGCTGGTGCATTGAAAGGATCTCTCACCCAGTCATATTGGGAATTGTTTTCAGGAAAGTACTTTTTAAAGAATCCCATCAGTGATGAAATATGCTCCTAAATTTAAAAAAAATGTATTTATTTATTTTTTAGCTTTATTTGACTAGGCAAGTCAGTTAAAAACAATATCTACTTTTCAATGACAGCCTAGGAACTGTGGGTTAACTGCCTATTCAGGGGCAGAACAACAGATTTGTCAGGGGTTTGAACTTGCAACCTTCCAGTTGCTAGTCCACCACTCTAACCACTTGGCTACCCTGCCACCCAATACATGGAATCACTGAGGTGGCATCATAGTCAGTAGTGTCAACAAATTCATGCAGGTTCTCGAATGAGTCACTATTTCCTTCATCAAGTCGCCTGCCCCACATAGCCAGCTTTCGAGTGAAAGAGCTGATCTTGTCTGTGACCTGAGGGAGGTGTTTATCTTTCCCTTGAAGCTGTAGACTTCGTTAATTTAGCTTTCCAAATATGTCACTCAGGTAGGCCAGTTTTACCAGGAAGTTCTCATCACTAAATTTTTCTGCGAGGACATACTTGTGCTCCTGCTCCGAAAACATTCTTATCTGCTCTCTGAGCTCAAAAACTCGGGACAAGACTTTTCCTTTTACATACACTTCGTCATATCTCCTCATCTCCCACCGTAGTCACAGTGAAGCCAAGCGCTACATACGCTTCATCATATCTCCTCTTCTCCCACCGTAGTCACAGTGAAGCCAAGCTCTACATACGCTTCATCATATCTCCTCGTCTCCCACCGTAGTCACAGTGAAGCCAAGCGCTACATACGCTTCATCATATCTTCTCATCTCCCACCGTAGTCACAGTGAAGCCAAGCGCTACATACGCTTCATTATATTTCCTCGTCTCCCACCGTAGTCACAGTGAAGCCAAGTGCTACATACGCTTCATTATATTTCCTCGTCTCCCACCGTAGTCACAGTGAAGCCAAGCGCTACATACGCTTCATTATATTTCCTCGTCTCCCACCGTAGTCACAGTGAAGCCAAGCGCTACATACGCTTCATCATATCTCCTCGACTCCCACCGTAGTCACAGTGAAGCCAAGCGCTACATACGCTTCCTCATATCTCCTCTTCTCCCACCGTAGTCACAGTGAAGCCAAGCGCTACATACGCTTCATTATATTTCCTCGTCTCCCACCGTAGTCACAGTGAAGCCAAGCGCTACATACGCTTCCTCATATCTCCTCGTCTCCCACCGTAGTCACAGTGAAGCCAAGCACTACATACGCTTCCTCATATCTCCTCGTCTCCCACCGTAGTCACAGTGAAGCCAAGCGCTACATACGCTTCATCATATCTCCTCGTCTCCCACCGTAGTCACAGTGAAGCCAAGCGCTACATACGCTTCCTCATATCTCCTCGTCTCCCACCGTATTCACAGTGAAGCCAAGCGCTACATACGCTTCATTATATTTCCTCGTCTCCCACCGTAGTCACAGTGAAGCCAAGCGCTACATACGCTTCCTCATATCTCCTCGTCTTAGCTTTCGGGAGACATGTTTGTCTCATTACCTTCGTCTCTCTCCGCCTTTCTTTTCATCCCTGTTAAATATTTTTCCATGGTGTCTCTTAAGGGTTTGTTATCTGCACTTCATATCTCCTGCTCTGTACTGTGTGCTCTTGTTCAGTGCAAAAAGACCTACTCCCTGCGGCAAAAAAGAGCATGCCCCCCAGGGGGGCGCGCCCCACTATTTGAGAAGGACTACTTACCCTAACCTTCAACCACAGTATAGACTACCATGGTATAGACTATCACAGTATAGCCTTAACCCAAAAACCTAAGCTTAACCCTAAACCTAACCCTAGCTCCTAACCCTAACCCTAGCTCCTAACCCTAAACCTAATTCTAAGTCTAATTCTAACCTTAACGATAAACCCCCTAGAAAATGCATTTTACCTCGTGGGGACTAACAAAATGTCCCCAGTTGGAAAACTGTTTGTTTGTTTACTATTCTTGTGGGGACTTCTTGTCCCCACATGTATAGTTAAACACGTCCACATGCACAGACAGGGGCATTCCTGTGCCGTTTCAGAAAAATACAAATCAGTGATGCTGACTGACTGAACTGAATAGGATAACTCTCATTCGAATTCAAATGTCTAAACTATAGTTGTTAAAATAAGTTTACCCCTTTTGCCTGCGTGTTAGATTGTGCTGTTAGAGGTGTGACAACCTGGCAAGACTTGTATTCGTAATCGTATCTGTAAATTGACAGTTGGTAGACGTGATCGGAAAAAACTGAAGAGTTTTTATTATGCCTGAGTAGATGTTGGCAAAATACCTGCTGGTTTAAAGATCAACCAAGATGCAGATTAGGAGCAGATTGTGGACCGTTTCTTCCCCCTACCCTCGCTTCGCTTGTAAAATATCAGATTAGGAGCTGCGTGTGGAACGTTTCTTCCCCCTACCCTCGCTTCGCTTGTAAAATATCAGATTAGGAGCAGCGTGTGGACCGTTTCTTCCCCCTACCCTCGCTTCGCTTGTAAAATATCAGATTAGGAGCAGCGTGTGGACCGTTTCTTCCCCCTACCCTCGCTTTGCTTGTAAAATATCAGATTAGGAGCAGCGTGTGGACTGTTTCTTCCCCCTACCCTCGCTTGTAAAATATCAGATTAGGAGCAGCGTGTGGACCGTTTCTTCCCCCTACCCTCGCTTTGCTTGTAAAATATCAGATTAGGAGCAGCGTGTGGACTGTTTCTTCCCCCTACCCTCGCTTCGCTTGTAAAATATCAGATTAGGAGCAGCGTGTGGACCGTTTCTTCCCCTACCCTCGCTTGTAAAATATCAGATTAGGAGCAGCGTGTGAACCGTTTCTTCCCCCTACCCTCGCTTTGCTTGTAAAATATCAGATTAGGAGCAGCGTGTGGACTGTTTCTTCCCCCTACCCTCGCTTCGCTTGTAAAATATCAGATTAGGAGCAGCGTGTGGACCGTTTCTTTCCCCTACCCTCGCTTCGCTTGTAAAATATCAGATTAGGAGCAGCGTGTGGACTGTTTCTTCCCCCTACCCTCGCTTGTAAAATATCAGATTAGGAGCAGCGTGTGGACCGTTTCTTCCCACTACCCTCGCTTTGCTTGTAAAATATCAGATTAGGAGCAGCGTGTGGACCGTTTCTTCCCCCTACCCTCGCTTCGCTTGTAAAATATCAGATTAGGAGCAGCGTGTGGAACGTTTCTTCCCCCTACCCTCGCTTCGCTTGTAAAATATCAGATTAGGAGCAGCGTGTGGACCATTTCTTCCCCCTACCCTCGCTTTGCTTGTAAAATATCAGATTAGGAGCAGCGTGTGGACCGTTTCTTCCCCCTACCCTCGCTTCGCTTGTAAAATATCAGATTAGGAGCAGCGTGTGGACCGTTTCTTCCCCCTACCCTCGCTTCGCTTGTAAAATATCAGATTAGGAGCTGCGTGTGGACCGTTTCTTCCCCCTACCCTCGCTTCGCTTGTAAAATATCATATTAGGAGCAGCGTGTGGACCGTTTCTTCCCCCTACCCTCGCTTCGCTTGTAAAATATCATGCACAATGATAGCTTGCTAGCAAACGTGTCCTATTGATTTATCATAGTAGCAGGCAAACAGGAGGCAGCAGTGATATAGATGGTCAGATTGAAACATGCGACAGCTTCGCTCTATCCAATCAGAACAGCATGATCAACACGCAGCCCGCCCTTCTCTTTACAGACAGGCAAACTGGCCAGTTTAGTTATTTAGAGCATGGTGCACAATACTGAGAAGGAAGATGACATGCTGTTGCCTTGGCTACCTCCGTGTAGCTGCTTTCTTGGTGTTCACAATTGTTCATCATCATTACACAATTGTTCTAAATTCAATCACTCTCTTCACCCTTGTTTTTGCCTGCGCTGCCCCATGCGCTCCTCTGCGTGTGTGAGTATCCATGGCAACGGCTACGTTTGGATTGCTTAATGACGAGACATGAGAGAGCTGTTAGTTAACTTAGCTAGCTACTTTTCATCACTCTAAATTCAGACAAACACCTGTAACAGATCATTCTGTTCTGATTCCTGATTTGAATAGCAGAAAGGTAGACCAAGTTTCTGTCTAAAGTTCTGGGGAACTGGTCACATATTCAGTTGTTTGGAAAAAGTACATATATATATTTTTTAGGCAGTTAAATAAACAGCTGTGTTAGATTGTTTGTTCTTATTTCAGATTTGAATAGCAGAGAAATAGACACAGATGTCATACACACTAACTTTTTGTCTAACTTGTTGGCAAAGTGTTCAAAACTTCAGCTGTTGATAAAAAGCTAGGATATTTCGTTGACACGGTGATTACAACAGCTGTATCGTTTGAGCAGTATAAAATATATGTTATTATAATTTGAGATCGGAATAGCAGAGCAGTAGCAGGAAGATTTCATAAACTCAAACTTTTTGTCTAAATTGTTGGGAAAGTGGCCAAAGAAGTTTATTTTTGACTTGTTTCAGGAAATTAGGCATATGTTTAAAACATTTTTCTGGCTATAACATGAGCTGGTCAATATGTGTAGGAAATCCTTTCTAACACATAAAAAAAGATATAACATAGTATAGCTGCAAAAGTGTTGCTCTCCACTTCCTGGTGGACCGGGTTTTGAAATCAGTGGAATGCCCGGTGGAGTATGATAGCTAAGGAGATGGAGGAAATCGATTGGAAATATGCAAAGGTAGTGTCTGGGAAATTGCAAGATTATGTCATAGTGCTTTTATTGCATTATAATGGTTGTTTTATTCGACAGAATAGAATATTTTGTTACCTATTGTATGTGTTCTACTGAGGATGGGCCTCTATGAGATAACACTGACAGAGGAGATTTACGATGCCTTTGGGTGATAAAACCTAAAGAGCATTCCAGAGAACATGAGTTAATGTTTCTGTTCTTTACCGTACCAGGGAGAGATGTTTGGAGGAGGAGGGCCAGACACAAGGCCTATAAAATGAACACTGTTGACACAGCAGATGCTGTCTGCTATGTATTATAGATATCTTTCATACAAATCTTTTAACCTTGTTAGAATTCTATGTATCTGTTGTTCGTCATGTAGGTTGAAAGGGGTGTATCTTGGCTATAAAAGATCTCAGTAGCCATTGTGCGTGTTGTCACTCTCAATGGATCATTAGGAAATGGTGAATCGTTGAAAGTTATTGCTATTGCAAAGCTCTTATTATTAAAGATGTAGTTTAAGTATAACTCTGACTTGTGTGATTAGCTTGTCTCTCCTAATTTGATAGTAAAGAAATAAACCACCATAGCAGTCGAAAATAGAAGATACAGAAGGCTGTTGTATAAAACACTTGTCTCCGGATTACATCTTCAAACTAAGGGCAGCCGTGACAGAGATAGTGCAGGATAGTTTTTTTTATTTTTTATTTCACCTTTATTTAACCAGGTAGGCTAGTTGAGAACAAGTTCTCATTTGCAACTGCGACCTGGCCAAGATAAAGCATAGCAGTGTGAACAGACAACAACACAGAGTTACACATGGAGTAAACAATAAACAAGTCAATAACACAGTAGAAAAAAAGAGAGTCTATATACATTGTGTGCAAAAGGCATGAGGAGGTAGGCAAATAATTACAATTTTGCAGATTAACACTGGAGTGATAAATGATCAGATGGTCATGTACAGGTAGAGATATTGGTGTGCAAAAGAGCAGAAAAGTAAATAAATAAAAACAGTATGGGGATGAGGTAGGTAAAATTGGGTGGGCTAATTATCGATAGACTATGTACAGCTGCAGCGATCGGTTAGCTGCTCAGATAGCAGATGTTTGAAGTTGGTGAGGGAGATAAAAGTCTCCAACTTCAGCGATTTTTGCAATTCATTCCAGTCACAGGCAGCAGAGAACTGGAACGAAAGGCGGCCAAATGAGGTGTTGGCTTTAGGGATGATCAGTGAGATACACCTGTTGGAGCGCGTGCTACGGGTGGGTGTTGCCATCATGACCAGTGAACTGAGATAAGGCGGAGCTTTACCTAGCATGGACTTGTAGATGACCTGGAACCAGTGGGTCTGGCGATGAATATGTAGCGAGGGCCAGCCGACTAGAGCATACAGGTCGCAGTGGTGGGTGGTATAAGGTGCTTTAGTGACAAAACGGATGGTACTGTGATAAACTGCATCCAGTTTGCTGAGTAGAGTGTTGGAAGCTATTTTGTAGATGACGTCGCCGAAGTCGAGGATCGGTAGGATAGTCAGTTTTACAGTTTGGCGGCGTGAGTGAAGGAGGCTTTGTTGCGGAATAGAAAGCCGACTCTAGATTTGATTTTCGATTGGAGACGTTTGATATGTGTCTGGAAGGAGAGTTTACAGTCTAGGCAGACACCTAGGTACTTATAGATGTCCACATATTCAAGGTCGGAACCATCCAGGGTGGTGATACTAGTCAGGCGTGCGGGTGCAGGCAGCGAACGGTTGAAAAGCATGCATTTGGTTTTACTAGCGTTTTAAGAGCAGTTGGAGGCCACGGAAGGAGTGTTGTATGGCATTGAAGCTTGTTTGGAGGTTAGATAGCACAGTGTCCAAGGACAGGCCGGAAGTATATAGAATGGTGTCGTCTGCGTAGAGGTGGATCAGGGAATCGCCCGCAGCAAGAGCAACATCATTGATATATACAGAGAAAAGAGTCGGCCCGAGAATTGAACCCTGTGGCACCCCCATAGAGACTGCCAGAGGACCAGCAGCATGCCCTCCGATTTGACACACTGAACTCTGTCTGCAAAGTAGTTGGTGAACCAGGCAAGGCAGTCATCAGAAAAACCGAGGCTACTGAGTCTGCCGATAAGAATATGGTGATTGACAGAGTCGAAAGCCTTGGCAAGGTCGATGAAGACGGCTGCACAGTACTGTCTTTTATCGATGGCCGTTATGATATCGTTTATTACCTTGAGCGTGGCTGAGGTGCACCCGTGACCGGCTCGGAAACCAGATTGCACAGCGGAGAAGGTACGGTGTGATTCGAGATGGTCAGTGACCTGTTTGTTGACTTGGCTTTCGAAGACCTTAGATAGGCAGGGCAGGATGGATATAGGTCTGTAACAGTTTGGGTCCAGGGTGTCTCCCCCTTTGAAGAGGGGGATGACTGCGCAGCTTTCCAATCCTTGGGGATCTCAGACGATATGAAAGAGAGGTTGAACAGGCTGGTAATAGGGGTTGCGACAATGGCGGCGGATAGTTTCAGAAATAGAGGGTCCAGATTGTCAAGCCCAGCTGATTTGTACGGGTCCAGGTTTTGCAGCTCTTTCAGAACATCTGCTATCTGGATTTGGGTAAAGGAGAACCTGGAGAGGCTTGGGCGAGTAGCTGCGGGGGGGGGGGGCGGAGCTGTTGGCCGAGATTGGAGTAGCCAGGCAGAAGGCATGGCCAGCCGTTGAGAAATGCTTGTTGAAGTTTTCGATAATCATGGATTTATCGGTGGTGACCGTGTTACCTAGCCTCAGTGCAATGGGCAGCTGGGAGGAGGTGTTCTTGTTCTCCATGGACTTCAGTGTCCCAGAACTTTTTGGAGTTGGAGCTACAGGATGCAAATTTCTGCCTGAAGAAGCTGGCCTTTGCTTTCCTGACTGACTGCGTGTATTGGTTCCTGACTTCCCTGAACAGTTGCATATCACGGGGACTATTCGATGCTATTGCAGTCCGCCACAGGATGTTTTTGTGCTGGTCGAGGGCAGTCAGGTCTGGTGTGAACCAAGGGCTATATCTGTTCTTAGTTCTGCATTTTTTGAACGGAGCATGCTTATCTAAAATGGTGAGGAAGTTACTTTTAAAGAATGACCAGGCATCCTCAACTGAGGGGATGAGGTCAATGTCCTTCCAGGATACCTGGGCCAGGTCAATTAGAAAGGCCTGCCCACAGAAGTGTTTTAGGGAGCGTTTGACAGTGATGAGGGGTGGTCGTTTGACTGCGGCTCCGTAGCGGATACAGGCAATGAGGCAGTGATCGCTGAGATCCTGGTTGAAGACGGTGGAGGTGTATTTGGAGGGCCAGTTGGTCAGGATGACGTCTATGAGGGTGCCCTTGTTTACAGAGTTAGGGTTGTATCTGGTGGGTTCCTTGATGATTTGTGTGAGATTGAGGGGATCGTGCTTAGATTGTAGGACTGCCGGGGTGTTAAGCATATCCCAGTTTAGGTCACCTAACAGAACAAACTCTGAAGCTAGATGGGGGGCGATCAATTCACAAATGGTGTCCAGGGCACAGCTGGGAGCTGAAGGGGGTCAGTAGCAGGCGGCAACAGTGAGAGACTTATTTCTGGAGAGAGTAACTTTTATGATTAGTAGTTCGAACTGTTTGGAAAGTATGACATTACTTTGTAGGCTATCTCTGCAGTAGACTGCAACTCCTCCCCCTTTGGCAGTTCTATCTTGACGGAAAATGTTATAGTTGGGTTTAGAAATCTCAGGATATTTGGTGGCCTTCCTGAGCCAGGATTCAGACACGGCAAGGACATCAAAGCCTAAACAAAAGACTTGACTATGCGAGGAACCATTTCACTACACCTTCTGGATCCTGTGCATGTGACAAATAAACTTTGTCAAATACATTTCATTTGATATAGTATGTGTTTACCAGAGACGGTAATGTGAAGAACTAACTTAACATTAGCTAGCTAGCTAACAAGCTAGAAACGAAACAAAACAATGTTTAGAAAGTTGCTTTAAGTTGCCTCATTTGCTAGATTGACAGATACTGAATACATTTTGAAACGGGTGGGTTTATTGGTGTTAAAATACACTAGTTATGCTATTTTGAACCACCAGACTGCTGATGTCAGTCCCATGAAAGAGGATGGAGGACAAAAAGCATAGTTTAAAAATTATAAAAGATATCAGAAGGTTCTGTTCATAGAACTTAATGCAGACCAGTTTACACATTATTAAGTTTGAATTGAGTTTCTAACTTAAACAGTGTAAGAGCTAAAGAATAATTGTTACGTGTACGCTGGGAGTCGATAAGCAAGTACAGGGAGTGCAAATTTAATATTAAGAAATAGAACATAGTACAAAACAAGAAACAGGAAAAGCATGCAGACATGAAACAGAAACATAGTCAATAACGAGGAAGAACCAAAGGGAGTGACAGATATAAGGGAAGTAATCAGAAAGGTGATGGAGTCCAGGTGAGTGTCATGAGGCGCAGATGTGCGAAACGATGGTGGCAGGTGTGCGTAATGATGGTGGCGGGTGTGCGTAATGATGGTGGCGGGTGTGCATAATGATGGTGGCAGGTGTGCGTAATGATGGTGGCAGGTGTGCGTAATGATGATGGCAGGTGTGCGTAATGATGGTGGCAGGTGTGCGTAATGATGGTGGCAGGTGTGCGTAATGATGGTGGCAGGTGTGCGTAATGATGGTGGCAGGTGTGCGCAATGATGGTGGCAGGTGTGCGTAATGATGAGACAACTGGCAACAAAGAGCGCCAGAGAGGAGCAGGAGTAGATGTGACAATAATAATAAAAAGTGTGTTGAAGATTTAAAGTGGGGACTCTTTTTTTCGCGAGTCCCATTAATAATAATTATTATTATAATGGATCGAGGGTAAAGGGGTGTGTGCAGGAGTTATATGGGTGTGTAACTCTCCGCTCATCCTCTCTCAATATAGTGAAAGTGTACCCATGTATGTGACTAGTATTCACGAGCCTGTGAATGTGTTTGTGTGTGTGTGCATGTGACTGCGTTTGTGTGTGTGTGTGTGTGTGTGTGTGTGTGAGTATTTAGATAATGAATGACTCTGCTTGGTGATGAATGTGACCTTCATTAGCTGAAACATTCTTCCTCTGCCTCACTGAGCCCTGGACAGGAGGAACCAGAGACTGGGCAGTCCACTATTTTTGTCCACTATTTTTGACCATGGCCCATAGGGTTAAAGGTAGTGCACTAAATAGGGAATAGGGTGCCATTTGGGAATGCAGACTTTGGTTCATGGTAATTTAGTATACTTCAACATGTTAATCATCAACCCAACATTCTTAGTCACGTTTTGTGACAGTAATTTGTTTCCATATCAACAAACTGAACAGGGTAGCCTAGTGGTTAGAGTGTTGGACTAGTAAGCGGCTAGTAACCAGAAGGTTGCAAGTTCAAACCCCCGAGCTGACAAGGTACAAATCTGTCTTTCTGCCCCTGAACAGGCAGTTAACCCACTGTTCCTAGGCCATCATTGAAAATAAAAATGTGTTCTTTAACTGACTTGCCTAGTTAAATAAAGGTAAAATAAACTCTATGGATGTCTGATTATGAGCCACTTGAGCCACACTGGTAATTTAGAATACATGTCTAAATTCACTATCCTCGCCCCTTAGTTCATGGTTGTTTAGGCCCTTAGTTCATGGTTGTTTAGCCCCTTAGTTCATGGTTGTTTAGCAGCCCCTTAGTTCATGGTTGTTTAGCAGCCCCTTAGTTCATGGTTGTTTAGCCCCTTAGTTCATGGTTGTTTAGCAGCCCCTTAGTTCATGGTTGTTTAGCAGCCCCTTAGTTCATGGTTGTTTAGCAGCCCCTTAGTTCATGGTTGTTTAGCCCCTTAGTTTATGGTTTTTTAGCCCCTTAGTTCATGGTTGTTTAGCAGCCCCTTAGTTCATGGTTGTTTAGCAGCCCCTTAGTTCATGGTTGTTTAGCCCCTTAGTTCATGGTTGTTTAGCAGCCCCTTAGTTCATGGTTGTTTAGCCCCTTAGTTCATGGTTGTTTAGCCCCTTAGTTCATGGTTGTTTAGCCCCTTAGTTCATGGTTGTTTAGCAGCCCCTTAGTTCATGGTTGTTTAGCCCCTTAGTTCATGGTTGTTTAGCCCCTTAGTTCATGGTTGTTTAGCCCCTTAGTACATGGTTGTTTAGCCCCTTAGTTCATGGTTGTTTAGCCCCTTAGTTCATGGTTGATTAGCCCCTTAGTACATGGTTGTTTAGCCCCTTAGTTATTGGTTGTTTAGCCCCTTAGTACATGGTTGTTTAGCCCCTTAGTTCATGGTTGTTTAGCCCCTTAGTACATGGTTGTTTAGCCCCTTAGTACATGGTTGTTTATCCCCTTAGTTTATGGTTGTTTAGCCCCTTAGTTCATGGTTGTTTAGCCCCTTAGTTCATGGTTGTTTAGCAGCCCCTTAGTTCATGGTTGTTTAGCCCCTTAGTTCATGGTTGTTTAGCCCCTTAGTTCATGGTTGTTTAGCCCCTTAGTTCATGGTTGTTTAGCCCCTTAGTACATGGTTGTTTAGCCCCTTAGTTCATGGTTGTTTAGCCCCTTAGTTCATAGTTGTTTAGCCCCTTAGTTCATGGTTGTTTAGCCCCTTAGTTCATGGTTGTTTAGCGCCTGAGTTCATGGTTGTTTAGCAAAATTACAGACAGTGGCTAGGGGATTTTTTATGTTCTTCCAATGGCTTGAATACATTGATTAGTAACTCTGGCGTCTTCTGAATCACTAAAATATTAAATGTACATGTGAATCATAAACTACTCAATGGATTTTTCATTATAAATGCAATTTTACCAATTTTAAAGTAAATCTGTTGAAGCATAATTTTGAATACAAGACTAAACTCACTGGTCCATCCACTGAGTGAGCTATATATGCACATAGCAAATCTGAAGTTTTTAAAGGTCTGATTTCCTCATTATAGCTGTGAAACGTTTCCTCATAACATGGGGCTATGTCCCAAATGGTGCCCTATTCCCTATAGGATCCAGTCAAAAGTAGTGCACTATGTAGGGAACATGGTGCCATTTGGGACACCGACATGCAGACTGTTTGGTTAGTCATATGAACAGGAGGCAGGTGCTGAGCACTGATATGTTTCTTATCATGGAGCTTCCTCCTCCAGGCCCATCACAAGCCACAGCACACCATCACACATCACAGCTCAGCCCTGGAAGAGGAGGAGGAGAGGGATGAAGGAGGAGGAGGAGGTGGTTGGAGGAGGAGGGATGGAGGAGGAGAATTGAGGGAATCTCATTCGTCTAGGAGATATAGGCAGAGAGGAAGAGAGAGAGCATTCTGGAATCCTTCCAGCAAATGTTATTGTTGATGTTGTTGTTGTGACAACTAAATAAGAGATGGTTAAATAAGAGCTGCGATCACAACAGCAACAATAACAACAGCAGCAGTGAGACAGCAGACAAAAACAAAATGTCTTCTTGTTAGAAAACTAGTCATTCTAAAGGTTCTCCTTATTTGTAAATGTCTGTGGTTGTTTATTAGGATCTCTTCCATCCCACTGTCTAATCTTCCAAGAGTCTTTATTAGGATCTCTTCCATCCCACTGTCTAATCTTCCAAGAGTCTTTATTACGATCTCTTCCATCCCACTGTCTAATCTTCCAAGAGTCTTTATTAGGATCTCTTCCATCCCACTGTCTAATCTTCCAAGAGTCTTTATTAGGATCTCTTCCATCCCACTGTCTAATCTTCCAAGAGTCTTTATTAGGATCTCTTCCATCCCACTGTCTAATCTTCCAAGAGTCTTTATTACGATCTCTTCCATCCCACTGTCTAATCTTCCAAGAGTCTTTATTACGATCTCTTCCATCCCACTGTCTAATCTTCCAAGAGTCTTTATTAGGATCTCTTCCATCCCACTGTCTAATCTTCCAAGAGTCTTTATTACGATCTCTTCCATCCCACTGTCTAATCTTCCAAGAGTCTTTATTACGATCTCTTCCATCCCACTGTCTAATCTTCCAAGAGTCTTTATTAGGATCTCTTCCATCCCACTGTCTAATCTTCCAAGAGTATTTATTAGGATCTCTTCCATCCCACTGCCTAATCTTCTAAGAGTCTTTATTACGATCTCTTCCATCCCACTGTCTAATCTTCCAAGAGTCTTTATTAGGATCTCTTCCATCCCACTGCCTAATCTTCTAAGAGTCTTTATTACGATCTCTTCCATCCCACTGTCTAATCTTCCAAGAGTCTTTGACAGACAAGAGGAATGACATGCAATAAAACCACATCTGAATGGTAGATTTTACAGCTAGTTACAAAGAGTTAGAATCTACGACATCTTACTCAGACTACGTCCAAGTCTTATTCCTCAACCCACATTTCATTAAGAATGACCAGGAGGTACAAGGTGACATTTACAATCTAACGGTGAGAGCGGTGTGTGTGTGTGTGTGTGTGTGTGCTTAATTAAGAAATAACAGGAGACATCAGCCACTACCTCCTTGCTCACTGTTCCAGCTTATTTCATGCTCCCCTGAGCCCCTATCTCACATACTCACACACTCACGCACACACGCATCTCTATTTCCAGAGACCTCTAAATGATGGCGTTAGCGCAAGCTAATTTACAATACAAGATGTGACAGAAGCTTTATGTTTGAGTCATGTTTTGACAGCTAACAAAACCTGCTGCCAAAACCATAGATATGTGTCCTAAATGGTCCCTATTCCCATTATAGTCCATAGGGCTCTGGTCAAAAGTAGTGCACTATAAAAGGAACAGGGTGCCATTTGGGACTAAACACAGGTCTTTCAAGTGGAAGGTTGAGTGTTCTCCTAACTAATAGATGATAACTTTAGCTTATTACTTTTGACTGCGCTGGTTTGTACTGGTACAGTGAAAGGAATAAAACACCACTTCAAACAGACAGACAATACTGGTTCCATCTGAGAGAGACAGAGCAGAGGAGAGACATATTCAGTAATAAAACACTAAGTTATGATATTCAGTAATAAAACACAAAGTTATGATATTCAGTATTAATACACTAAGTTATGATATTCAGTAATAAAACACTAAGTTATGATATTCAGTATTAATACACTAACTTATGATATTCAGCAATAAAACACAAACTTATGATATTCAGTATTAAAACACTAAGTTATGATATTCAGTATTAATACACTAACTTATGATATTCAGTATTAATACACTAACTTATGATATGACATGATATTCAGTATTAATACACTAACTTATGATATGACATGATATTCAGTATTAATACACTAACTTATGATATGACATGATATTCAGTATTAATACACTAACTTATGATATGACATGATATTCAGTATTAATACACCCGAGAGATTTGAAAGGCGGTTTCATGAATAAGTGATGCTCACAAGATTATTTACATATTTCTCGGTCAGGTGTCACCATAGCAACTCGTTGAGCAACGAGCAGGTCTGATTTTTATTATAGAAGATCTAAGAGCCTGAGGGGAGAGGAGAGGCAGAGAGAGGAGAGGTGGCTATAGGAAAGAAGGGAGGTGGAGAGAGTGAGGAGAGGAAAGGTGGAGGGAGAGAGGAGAGGTGGAGGGAGAGAGACAGAGGAGGGGTGGAGGGAGACAGAGGAGAGGTGGAGAGGAAGAGGAGAGATGGAGGGAGAGAGGAGAGGTAGAGGGAGAGAGGAGAGGTGGAGGGAGAGAGAGGAGAGGTAGAGAGACAGAGGAGAGGTGGAGGGAGAGAGGAGAGGTGGAGGGAGAGAGAGGAGAGGTAGAGAGACAGAGGAGAGGTGGACAGGCAGAGGAGAGATGGAGGGAGAGAGAGGAGAGGTGGAGAGAGAGAGAGAGAGGAGAGGGAGAGAGCGAGGAGAGGGGGAGAGGAGAGGTGGAGGGAGAGAGAGGAGAGGTGGAGAGAGAGGGAGAGAGGGAGAGAGAGCGAGGAGAGGGAGAGAGGAGAGGTGGAGGGAGAGAGAGGAGAGGTGGAGGGAGAGAGAGGAGAGGTGGAGGGAGAGAGAGGAGAGGTGGAGGGAGAGAGAGGAGAGGTGGAGAGAGAGAGGAGAGGGAGAGAGAGCGAGGAGAGGGAGAGAGGAGAGGTGGAGGGAGAGAGAGGAAAGGTGGAGGTAGAGAGAGGAGAGAGAGTAGAGAGAGGAGAGGTAGAGAGAGGAGAGGTAGAGAGAGGAGAGGTATAGAGTGGAGAGGTAGAGAGAGGAGAGGTAGAGAGAGGATAGGTAGAGAGAGGAGTTGTATAGAGAGGAGAGGTAGAGAGAGGAGAGGTAGAGAGAGGAGAGGTAGAGAGAGGAGAGGTAGAGAGAGAGAAGGAGAGAGAGGAGAGGTAGAGAGAGGAGAGGCAGAGAGAGGAGAGGTAGAGAGAGTAGATGTATAGAGAGGAGAGGGAGAGAGAGAGGAGGCAGAGAGAGGAGAGGTAGAGAGAGGAGAGGTAGAGAGAGGAGATGTATAGAGAGGAGAGGGAGAGAGAGGAGAGGTAGAGAGAGGATAGGTAGAGAGGAGAGGTAGAGAGAGGAGAGGCAGAAAGAGGTGAGGTAGAGAGCGGAGAGGTGGAGAGGTAGAGAAAGGAGAGGTAGAGAGAGGAGAGGTAGAGAGAGGAGAGGTAGAGAGAGGAGAGGTAGAGAGAGGTAGAGAGAGGAGAGGGAGGAGAGGTAGAGAGGGAGGAGAGGTAGAGAGAGGAGAGGTAGAGAGAGGAGAGGTAGAGAGAGGAGAGGTATAGAGAGGAGAGGTATAGAGAGGAGAGGTATAGAGAGGAGAGGTATAGAGAGGAGAGGTATAGAGAGGAGAGGGAGAGAGAGGAGAGGTAGAGAGATGAGAGGTAGAGAGAGGAGTTGTATAGAGAGGAGAGGTAGAGAGAGGAGAGGTAGAGAGAGGTAGAGAGAGGAGAGGTAGAGAGAGGAGAGGTAGAGAGAGGAGAGGTAGAGAGAGGAGAGGTGGAGGGAGAGAGAGGAGAGGTGGAGGGAGAGAGAGGAGAGGTGGAGGGAGAGAGAGGAGAGGTGGAGAGAGAGAGAGAGGAGAGGGAGAGAGTGAGGAGAGGGAGAGAGGAGAGGTGGAGGGAGAGAGAGGAAAGGTGGAGGTAGAGAGAGGAGAGATGAGAGAGGAGAGGTAGAGAGAGGAGAGGGAGAGAGAGGAGAGGTATAGAGTGGAGAGGTATAGAGTGGAGAGGGAGAAAGAGGAGAGGTAGAGAGCGGAGAGGTAGAGAGCGGAGAGGTAGAGAGCGGAGAGGTAGAGAGCGGAGAGGTAGAGGGAGGAGAGGTAGAGGGAGGAGAGGTAGAGAGGTAGGTAGAGAGAGGAGAGGGTAGAGAGAGGAGAGGTATAGAGAGGAGAGGAGAGAGAGAGAGAGGTAGAGAGGGAGAGGTAGAGGGAGGAGTTGTATAGAGAGTAGAGGGAGAGAGGGAGAGGAGAGAGAGAGGAGAGGAGAGGAGAGGTAGAGAGAGGAGAGGTAGAGGTAGAGGGAGGAGAGGTAGAGAGAGGAGAGGTAGAGAGGAGAGGAGAGGTATAGAGGGAGAGGGAGAGAGAGAGAGAGGAGAGGTAGAGAGAGGAGGAGAGGTAGAGAGAGGAGAGTTGTAGAGAGAGGGAGGCAGAGAGAGGAGAGGTAGAGAGAGGAGAGAGGTAGAGGGAGAGAGAGAGAGAGGCAGAGAGAGGAGAGGTAGAGAGAGAGAGGTAGAGAGAGGAGAGGTAGAGAGAGGAGAGGAGAGGTAGAGAGAGGGAGAGAGAGGGAGAGGTGGAGGGAGAGAGGAGAGGGAGAGAGAGAGAGAGGTATAGGAGGGAGAGAGAAAGGAGAGCGGAGGTGAGAGCGGAGAGGTAGAGAGCGGAGAGGTAGAGAGCGGAGGTAGAGGGAGGAGAGGGGAGGGAGAGGGAGGAGAGGTAGAGAGAGGAGAGGTAGAGGAGGGAGAGAGGGAGAAGGAGGGTGAGAGGTAGGTAGAGAGGGAGTTGTATAGAGAGTAGAGGGAGAGAGAGCGAGGAGGGTAGGGAGAGAGAGAGAGGAGGTGGAGGTAGAGAGAGAGGAGAGGTATAGAGTGGAGAGGTATAGAGAGGAGAGGGAGAAAGAGGAGAGGTAGAGAGCGGAGAGGTAGAGAGCGGAGAGGTAGAGAGCGGAGAGGTAGAGAGCGGAGAGGTAGAGGGAGGAGAGGTAGAGGGAGGAGAGGTAGAGAGAGGAGAGGTAGAGAGAGGAGAGGTAGAGAGAGGAGAGGTATAGAGAGGAGAGGGAGAGAGAGGAGAGGTAGAGAGAGGATAGGTAGAGAGAGGAGTTGTATAGAGAGTAGAGGGAGAGAGAGGAGAGGAGAGGTAGAGAGAGGAGAGGTAGAGAGAGGAGAGGTAGAGAGCGGAGAGGTAGAGAGCGGAGAGGTAGAGGGAGGAGAGGTAGAGAGAGGAGAGGTAGAGAGAGGAGAGGTATAGAGAGGAGAGGGAGAGAGAGTAGAGGGAGAGAGAGGAGAGGTAGAGAGAGGAGAGGTATAGAGAGGAGAGGTAGAGAGAGGAGAGGTAGAGAGAGGAGAAGGAGAGAGAGGAGAGGTAGAGAGAGGAGAGGCAGAGAGAGGAGAGGTAGAGAGAGGAGATGTATAGAGAGGAGAGGGAGAGAGAGAGAGGAGGCAGAGAGAGGAGAGGTAGAGAGAGGAGAGGTAGAGAGAGGAGAGGGAGAGAGAGGAGAGGTAGAGAGAGGATAGGTAGAGAGGAGAGGTATAGAGAGGAGGAGGGAGGTAGAGAGGAGAGGTGGAGAGGTAGAGAAAGGAGAGGTAGAGGAGAGGGAGAGAGAGGAGAGGTAGGAGAGAGAGGAGAGAGGTAGAGAGAGTGAGGGAGGAGAGGTAGAGAGAGGAGAGGAGAGAGGAGAGGTAGAGAGGAGAGGTAGAGAGGAGAGGTAGAGAGGAGAGGTAGAGAGGAGAGGTATAGAGAGGAGGGTATAGAGAGGAGAGGTAGAGAGAGGAGAGGTAGAGAGGAGAGGTAGAGAGGGAGTTGTATAGAGAGTAGAGGTAGAGAGGGAGAGGTAGAGAGAGGAGAGGTAGAGAGAGGAGTGGTAGATTGAGGAGAGGTAGAGAGAGGAGAGGTAGAGAGAGGAGAGGCAGAGAGAGGGTAGAGAGAGGAGAGGGAGAGAGAGGAGAGGTATAGAGAGGAGAGGTATAGAGAGGAGAGGGAGAAAGGGAGAGGTAGAGAGCGGAGAGGTGGAGAGGTAGAGAGAGGAGAGGTAGAGAGAGAGGGGAGAGAGGGAGGAGAGGTAGGAGAGGAGAGGGAGGAGAGGTAGAGAGAGGAGAGGGAGGAGAGAGGAGAGGTAGAGAGAGAGGGGAGAGGTGAGGAGGAGAGGTAGAGAGGGGAGATGTATAGAGAGGAGAGGGAGAGAGATGAGAGGTAGAGAGGAGAGGTAGAGAGAGGATTTGTATAGAGTAGAGGTAGAGAGAGGAGAGGTAGAGAGAGGAGAGGTAGAGAGAGGAGAGGTAGAGAGAGGAGAGGTAGAGAGAGGAGAGGCAGAGAGAGAGGAGTAGAGAGGTAGAGAGAGAGAGGAGAGGTAGAGAGAGGAGAGGTATAGAGAGGAGGTAGAGAGAGGAGAGGTAGAGGATAGGTAGAGAGAGGAGTTGTATAGAGAGTAGAGGGAGAGAGAGGAGAGGGTAGAGAGAGGAGAGGTAGAGAGAGGAGAGGTAGAGAGAGGAGAGAGTAGAGAGGAGAGGTAGAGAGAGGAGAGGTAGAGAGAGGAGGGTATAGAGAGAGGAGAGGAGAGAGAGTAGAGGGAGAGAGAGGAGAGGTAGAGAGAGGAGAGGTATAGAGAGGAGAGGAGAGAGAGAGGTAGAGAGAGGAGAGGAGAGAGAGAGGTAGAGAGAGAGGAGAGGCAGAGAGAGAGAGGAGAGAGAGGAGATGTAGAGAGGAGAGGGAGAGAGTAGAGAGGCAGAGAGAGAGAGGTAGAGAGAGGAGAGGTAGAGGAGAGGGAGAGAGGAGAGAGAGAGGATGGAGGAGAGAGAGGAGAGGTGGAGGGAGAGAGAGGAGGTAGAGAGAGAGGAGAGTAGAGAGAGAGAGAGCGGAGAGGTAGAGAGCGGAGAGGTAGAGGGAGGTAGGTAGAGGGAGGAGGGTAGAGAGAGGAGGTAGGAGAGAGAGGTAGAGAGAGAGAGGTATAGAGAGGAGAGGGAGAGAGAGGAGAGGTAGAGAGAGGTATAGAGTAGAGGGAGAGAGAGGAGGTAGAGGTAGAGGAGAGGTAGAGAGAGGAGAGGTAGAGCGGAGAGGTAGAGAGCGGAGAGGAGGGAGGAGAGAGGTAGAGGTAGAGAGAGGAGAGGTAGAGGAGAAGGAGAGAGAGGAGAGGTAGAGAGGAGAGGTAGAGAGAGGAGAGGTAGAGAGAGGAGATGTATAGAGAGGAGAGGGAGGTAGAGAGGAGAGAGAGAGGAGAGGTAGAGAGAGGAGGGAGAGAGAGGAGAGGGAGAGAGAGGAGAGGTAGAGGAGAGGTAGAGAGGAGAGGTAGAGAGAGGAGAGGTAGAGAGGAGAGGTATAGAGAGAAGAGGGAGAGGAGAGAGGGAGAGAGAGGAGAGGTAGAGAGGAGAGGTATAGAGAGGGAGAGGTAGAGAGAGGAGAGGTAGAGAGAGGGTAGAGAGAGGAGAGGTAGAGAGAGGAGAGGCAGAGAGGGAGAGGTAGAGAGAGGGAGAGAGTTGTAGAGAGAGGAGAGGTAGAGAGTAGAGGTAGAGAGAGGAGAGGTAGAGAGAGGGAGAGGTAGAGAGAGGAGAGGTAGAGAGAGGAGAGGCAGAGAGAAAGGAGGGTAGAGGTAGAGAGAGGTAGAGAGGGAGAGAGAGGTAGAGAGAGAGTAGGAGTAGAGAGAGGAGAGGTAGAGAGAGGAGAGGGAGAGAGGAGAGGTAGAGAGAGAGAGGTAGAGAGAGGAGAGGTATAGAGAGGAGAGGTAGAGAGAGGAGAGGTAGAGAGAGGTAGAGGGGAGAGGGTAGGAGAGGTAGAGAGAGGAGAGGAGGAGAGGTAGAGAGAGGAGAGGGAGGAGAGAGGTGGAGAGTGAGAGAGGAGGAGGTAGGTAGAGAGAGGAGAGGTAGAGAGAGAGAGAGGGAGAGAGATGAGAGGTAGATGAGAGGTAGAGAGAGGAGAGGTAGAGAGAGAAGTAGAGAGAGGAGATGTATAGAGAGGAGAGGGAGAGAGATGAGAGGTAGAGAGAGGAGAGGTAGAGAGAGGAGTTGTATAGAGAGTAGAGGTAGAGAGAGGAGAGGTAGAGAGAGGAGAGGTAGAGAGAGGAGAGGTAGAGAGAGGAGAGGCAGAGAGAGGAGAGGTAGAGAGAGGAGATAGAGGAGAGGGAGGAGAGGTAGAGAGGGAGGAGAGGTAGAGAGAGGAGAGGTAGAGAGAGGAGAGGTAGAGAGAGGAGAGGTATAGAGAGGAGAGGTATAGAGAGGAGAGGTATAGAGAGGAGAGGGAGAGAGAGGAGAGGTAGAGAGAGGAGAGGTAGAGAGAGGAGTTGTATAGAGAGTAGAGGTAGAGAGAGGAGAGGTAGAGAGAGGAGAGGTAGAGAGAGGAGAGGTAGAGAGAGGAGAGGTAGAGAGAGGAGAGGCAGAGAGAGGAGAGGTAGAGAGAGGAGAGGGAGAGAGAGGAGAGGTATAGAGAGGAGAGGTATAGAGAGGAGAGGGAGAAAGAGGAGAGGTAGAGAGCGGAGAGGTGGAGAGGTAGAGAGAGGAGAGGTAGAGAGAGGAGAGGGAGGAGAGGGAGGAGAGGTAGTGAGAGGAGAGGGAGGAGAGGTAGAGAGAGGAGAGGGAGGAGAGGTAGAGAGAGTAGAGGTAGAGAGAGGAGAGGGAGAGAGATGAGAGGTAGATGAGAGGTAGAGAGAGGAGAGGTAGAGAGAGAAGTAGAGAGAGGAGATGTATAGAGAGGAGAGGGAGAGAGAGGAGAGTTAGAGAGAGGAGAGGTGAAGGGGTGATGAATAACTGTCTGTACTGGACAAGACCTCTGGGTCTGTATCCAACAACATCCATCTTCTCTATCCTCTCCTCTGTCTCCCGTTTTCTCCTTCTTGTACTACATCTCTCTACACTTGTATTCTGTTCTTCTCTCTCATGCTCTCTTTCTCATTCTCTTTCTTGTGCTATATCTCTCTACACTCGTTCTCTTGTATTATGTTCTCCTCTCTTCATCTCTCTTTCTCGTTTTCTCTATCTTATGCTTCATCTCTCTACAATCATTATCTTGTATTCTGTTCTCTCTCTCTCTTTCTTTCTCTCTTTTCTCCTTCAATCTGCCTCTGTTTCTCTGCCTCTGTTTCTCTGCTTCTGTCTCTCTGCTTCTGGCTCTGTTCTCTGTCTCTCTGTTTCTCTGTCTGTCTCTCTGTTTCTGTTTCTCGGTTTCTGTCTCTCTGTCTCTTTCTCTGTCTCTGTCACTGTCACGCCCTGACCTTAGAGATTGATTTTATTTCTCTATTTGGTGAGGTCAGGGTGTGATGTGGGGTGGGCATTCTATGTTTTGTATTTCTTTGGTTTTGGCCGAGTGTGGTTCCCAATCAGAGGTAGCTGTCTATCGTTGCCTCTGTTTGGGAATCATACTTAGGTAGCCTGTTTTGCCACCTATGTTGTGGGATCTTGTTTTTTGTTATCTCTGTGAAGCCGGCAGAACGTGACGTTCGTTATTCCTTTTATTGTTTTGGTTTGGGTGTTCTGAGTATTAAAGATCATGAACATTTACCATTCTGCACCTTGGTCTACTTCTTCAGACGAACGTTACAGAAGATCCCACCACAAAAAGACCAAGCAGCGTTTTCTGGAGGAATGGACATGGGAGGAGATACTGGAAGGCAAGGGACCCTGGGCACAGGCTGGAGAATATCGTGGTCCTAAGGAGGAGCTAGAAGCAGCACAGGCGGAACAGCGAAGATACGAGGAGTTGGCATGACGAAGCATGCACAAGAAGGGGATATTGGCGGAGTCAGGTTATAGACCTGAGCCAACTCCCCATGCTTACCGTGGGGATAGAGTGACTCGTCAGGCACCATGTTATGCGGCTCAGCGCCGTGTGTCACCGGTGCGCATGCACAGCCCGGTGCGCTCTGTGCCAGCTCCTTGCATTTGTCGAGCTAGAGTGGGCATTCAGCCTGGACGGATGGTGCCGGCTCAACGCTCCTGGCCTCCAGCGCGTCTCTTCGGTCCAGGATATCCTGCGCCGGCCCTGTGCACTGTGTCTCCGATGCGTCTCCACAGCCCAGTGCGTCCTGTGCCAACTCCCCACAGTTTCCGGGCTAGGGTAAGCATCCAGGCAGGACGGGTTGTGCCAGCTCTACGCCCCAGACCTCCAGTGCAGCTTCACGGCCCAGTATATCCTGTGCCAGCTCCACGAACCCAGCCTCCAGTGATGATCCAAGGCACAAAGCCTCCAGTGATGATCCATGGCACGAAGCCTCCAGTGATGATCCATGGCCCGGAGCCTCCAGTGATGACCCATGGCCCGGAGCCTGCAGTAAGGAACCATGGCACGGAGCCTCCAGCGACGGTCCCCAGTCCGGGGCCTGCAGCGACGGTCCCCAGTCCGGGGCCTGCGGCAACGGTCCCCGCGCCAGAGGCTTCACCAAGGTGGGGGGAGCCAGAGGCGGAGCGGGGGCTACGCCCCGAACCGGAGCCGCCGCCAAGGGTAGATGCCCACCCGGGCCCTCCCCTATAGGTTCAGGTTTACGGCCAGGAGTCCGCACCTTTGGGGGGGGGTACTGTCACGCCCTGACCTTAGAGAGACGTTTTATTTCTCTATTTGGTGAGGTCAGGGTGTGATGTGGGGTGGGCATTCTATGTTTTGTATTTCTTTGGTTTTGGAAGAGTGTGGTTCCCAATCAGAGGCAGCTGTCTATCGTTGCCTCTGATTGGGAATCATACTTAGGTAGCCTGTTTTCCCACCTATGTTGTGGGATCTTGTTTTCTGTTATCTCTGTGAAGCCGGCAGAACGTGACGTTCGTTATTCCTTTTATTGTTTTTGTTTGGTGTTCTGAGTGTTAAAGATCATGAACATTTACCAGGCTGCACCTTGGTCTACTTCTTCAGACGAACGTTACAGTGTCTCTGTCTCTATCTTTTGTACACATACTCCCTCTACCAATCCAACGGTCTCTCTGTCTCTATCTTTTGTACACATACTCTCTCTACCAATCCAAATGCATTCTCAAATCCCACAAGTTTCTTCTAAAGGAAATAAGCAGAATTGTGTGCTGCTGTTTGTCACATCAATTTGATTTGGGGTTTCTTTAAAACATAGTTTTTGTTGGCAAATAACATACACATGCATGGGCACACACACACAGAGTCTTATCTCCTCTGACATAATGAAGTCATGGTATTTCTCTATTTTAGATTCTAATTCATACATGGCAGCTCACTAAAGCAGTCCATCATTGATTTAGGATTGCAGAGGTGTGTGCGTGTTTGTGTGTGTGTGTGGTGTGTGACCAAGACAGTTTGGCACCTCACTAAGTCTGTCTTTCTATCCCTCTCACTTGTACAGGGCGGTAGGTAGTCTAGAGGTTAAAGGTGTTGGACCAGTAACTGAAATGTTACTGGTTCAAATCCCCGAGCTGACTAGGTGAAACATCTGTTGATGTGCCATTGAGCAACACACTTAACCCTAGTTGCTCTGGATAAGAGCTTCTACTAAAATGTAAAAATAATATATGTATATTTTCTTTTGGTCATTTACCCTCTGTTCCTTTTTTCTCTTTTTCTGTGTGTGTGTGTGTGTGTGTGTGTGTGTGTGTGTGCACAAGTGTGTTCAAACAATGTGTGTGCGTTCATCCGTCTGCCGCTTAGACAGACAAAAACAGTGCTGATCCAGAAGACTTAAGGTCTGCGGAGTGACAGAGAAAGAAAGATAACTAATCGAGCTAATCTTCACTTTTCAAATTCAAATTAATCCAGAAAGTCAATTTATATTTTCAGCTTTATCACCCTGAATCCCTTTATCCAAATCTATATTCTAACAATCCCTTCTTCTTTAATGAAAAGAGTAGACGTCTGAAATAAAGTCCTGTGAAGCTATTACGGTTCGTCCCACATGGCACCGTATTCCCTATGTAGTGCACTACTTTTGACCAGAACCGTAGGGCTCTAGACAAAAGTAGTGCACTACATAGGGAATAGGATACAATTTGGGACGAACCCTTAATAGCTTCATTAGCTTGGTGATTAGAGCGAGAAAACAAAATTTAAAAAAAGAACAGAGTCACCCAGCGTGACAGATCTCCTCATTACAGGACGTTGTAGTGACATGGATGAGCTTGTGATGCTGATCCATTTAGAGAAAATGTCACCCTATATACACTCAGATAACACCCACTCTGTTCCTGCATCCCAAATTACACCCTATTCCCTTTATAGTGCACTTTACCAGACAAGGGCTCTGGTCGAAATTAGGGCACTGTATAGGGAATAGGGTTGGGACACAACCTTTGACAATTCCCTATTGGCTGATGGACTGCATTGGGCATTGGGCTTTTTAATCAGTCAGGAAAAAGCTACATCTGGACGGAAGAAACATGCCTCTAATGCGAAATGTAATCTAGCTTTATGTAGACCAGGAAGTTGTAATATGAAATATAATCTAGCTTTATGTAAACCAGGAAGTTGTAATATGAAATATAATCTAGCTTTATGTAAACCAGGAAGTTGTAATGTGAAATATAATCTAGCTTTATGTAAACCAGGAAGTTGTAATGTGAAATGTAATCTAGCTTTATCTAAACCAGGAAGTTGTCATGTGAAATGTAATCTAGCTTTATGTAAACCAGGAAGTTGTAATGTGAAATTTAATCTAGCTTTATCTAAACCAGGAAGTTGTAATGTGAAATGTAATCTAGCTTTATGTAAACCAGGAAGTTGTCATGTGAAATGTAATCTAGCTTTATGTAAACCAGGAAGTTGTAATGTGAAATGTAATCTAGTTTTATGTAAACCAGGAAGTTGTAATGTGAAATGTAATCTAGCTTTATGTAAACCAGGAAGTTGTAATGTGAAATATAATCTTGCTTTATCTAAACCAGGAAGTTGTAATGTGAAATGTAATCTAGCT
Source organism: Oncorhynchus masou masou (assembly GCF_036934945.1). NCBI lineage: Eukaryota > Metazoa > Chordata > Actinopteri > Salmoniformes > Salmonidae > Oncorhynchus > Oncorhynchus masou. The sequence continues at coordinate 11,887,250 of NC_088220.1, forward strand.
TTATGTAAACCAGGAAGTTGTAATGTGAAATATAATCTAGCTTTATGTAAACCAGGAAGTTGTAATGTGAAATGTAATCTAGCTTTATGTAAACCAGGAAGTTGTAATGTGAAATGTAATCTAGCTTTATCTAAACCAGGAAGTTCCACTTAGATCTGCCTGGTAGCACTCTCTAAAACCTGGCCAAGTATCAGAAGGACTTCGGAGCAATTTCCCCATAAAGACATCTTCCTGTGCTTACATGCATACGGTTTTAATGGGACGTCTAGCAAAGGATAGCAGTGCTTGAAAAATACAGTATTGTCCTTTTCTACTGCACAGGTATCTCTGGCTCTATATAACTCTACAGTACCCCAACACAGGTATCTCTATATATCTGTACAGTACCCCAACACAGGTATCTCTATATATCTCTACAGTACCCCAACACAGGTATCTCTATATAGCTCTACAGTACCCCAACACAGGTATCTCTGTATAGCTCTACAGTACCCCAACACAGGTATCTCTATATATCTCTACAGTACCCCAACACAGGTATCTCTATACAACTCTACATTACACCAACGCAGGTATCTCTATATAGCTCTACAGTACCCCAACTCAGTCACTCTCTTTCTCTCTCTCTCAAAAAGGAGAGGACAGGATGAGGAGAGGGTGGCTGGGAAGAACAGGTCTGGAGAAAGGGGGAGGAGGAGTAAAGACCGACCGAGAGAGGTGGAATAGAGTAGGGTCAACAGAAGAGAAGAAAGGGAGAGGGAGCAGAAAAGTATAGTAGAACCAAAAGGAGGGCAGAGGAGGTGGAGAGTGGGTGGAGAGGGAGGTGGAGAGTGAGGTGGAGAGAGGGAGAGGTGGAGAAGGAGAGAGAGAAAGAGAGAGGTGGATAGAGAGAGAGGTGGAGAGAGAGAGGTGGGGAGAGAGAGATGTGGAGAGAGTGAGAGGTGGAGAGAGGGTGAGAAGGGAGAGGTGGAGAGAGAGAGGGAGAGTTGGAGAGATAATCAAATATACAGACCACAAATTCCAAATGGCTATACTAAAACTCTTTAAAATCATCCTTAGCTCTGGCATCTTCCCCAATATTTGGAACCAAGGACTGATCACCCCAATCCACAAAAGTGGAAACAAATTTGACCCCAATAACTACTGTGGGATATGCGTCAACAGCAGCCTTGGAAAAATCCTCTGCATCATCATTAACAGCAGACTCGTACATTTCCTCAGTGAAAACAATGTACTGAGCAAATGTCAAATTGACTTTTTACCAAATTATTGTACAACAGACCACATATTCACCCTACACACCCTAATTGACAAACAAGCAAACAAAAACAAAGGCAAAGTCTTCTCATGGTTTGTTGATTTCAAAAAAGCCTTTGACTCAATTTGGCATGAGGGTCTGCTATACAAATTGATGGAAAGTGGTATTGGGGAAAAAACATACAATATTATAAAATCCATGTACACAAACAACAAGTGTTGCATAAAAAAACTAATTTCTTCCCACAGGGCCGAGGGGTGAGACAGGGATGCAGCTTAAGCCCCACCCTCTTCAACATATATATCAACGAGTTAGCGAGGTCACTAGAATAGTTTGCAGCACCCGGCCTCACCCTACTAGAATCTGAAGTCAAATGTCTACTGTTTGCTGATGATCTGGTGCTTCTGTCCCCAACCAACGAGGGCCTACAGGAGCACCTAGATATTCTGCTCAGAATCTGTCAGACCTGGGCCCTGACAGTAAATCTCAGTAAGACAAAAATAACAGTGTTCCAAAAAAGGTCCAGTTGCAAGGACCACAAAAACAAATTCCATCTAGACACCGTTGCCCAAGAGCACACAAAATACTATACATACCTCGGCATAAACATCAGCGCCACAGGTAACTTCCACAAAGCTGTGAATGATCTGAAAGACAAGGCAAGAAGGGCATTCTATGCCATCAAAAGGAACATAGCATTTGACATACCAATTAGGATCTGGCTAAAATACTTTAATCAGTTATAGAACCCATTGCCCTTTATGGTTGTGAGGTCTGGGGTCCGCTCACCAACCAAGAATTCACAAAATGGTACCAAATTTGAGACTCTGCATGCAGAGTTCTGCAAAAATATCCTCAGCGTACAACGTAAAACACCAAATAATCCATGCAGAGCAAAATTAGGCTGATATCCTGCTAATTTTCAAAATCCAGAAAAGAGCTGTTCAAATCTCCAACCACCTAAAAGGACGCGATTCCCAAAACCTTCCATAACAAAGCCATCACCAACAGAGAGATGAACCTGGAGAAGCTGCATTAAGTACTGCAGTGCATCTCTTCCTCATGGACTGCACCAGATTCACCAGTTCTTGCTGTGAGATGTTACCCCACTCTTCCATCAAGGCACCTGCAAGTTCCTGGAAATTTCTGGGGGGAATGGCCCAAGCCCTCACCCTCCGATCCAACAGGTCCCAGACATGCTCAATGGGATTGAGATCCGGGCTATTTGCTGGCCTTGGCAGAACACTGACATTCCTGTCTTGCAGGAAATCATGCATAGTCATGTCAGGATGAGCCTGCAGGAAGGGTACCACATGAGGGTGGAGAACGTCTTCCCTGTAACGCACAGCGTTGAGATTACCTGCAATGACAACAAGCTCAGTCCGATGATGCTGTGACACACCCTCCAGACCATGACGGACGCTCCAACTCCAAATAGATCCCGCTCCAGAGTACAGGCCCCGGTCTAATGCTCATTCCTTCGACGATAAACGTTAATCCGACTATCACCCTTGGTGAGACAAAACCACGACTCGTGCCAGTCCTGTCTGGTCCAGCTAAGGTGGCTTTATGCCCATTGGCGACGTTGTTGCTGGTGAGGACCTGCTTCACAATAGGCCTACAAGCTGCGAGGACAATCGGTTGTCTGTCCTGTCTCCCTGTAGTGCTGTCTTAGGCGTCTCACAGTACGGACATTACAATTTGGTGGAAAGGTGATGAGGTGGAGAGAGGGAGAGGTGGAGAGAGGGAGAGGTGAAGAGGGGGAGAGGTGAAGAGGGGGAGAGGTGAAGCGGTGGAGAGAGAGAGGTGGAGAGGTGAAGCGAAGAAGAGAGAGTGGAGAGAGGGAAGAGAGAGTGGAGAGGTGGAGAGAGGGAGAGGTGGAGAGAGGGAGCGAGGGAGAGAGGGAGAGGTGGAGAGAGGGAGAGGTGGAGAGAGGGAGAGGTGGAGAGGGAGAGGTGGAGAGGTGGAGAGAGGGAGAGGTAAAGAGAGGGAGAGGTGGAGAGTGGGAGAGGTGGAGAGAGGGAGAGTTGGAAAGGTGATGAGGAGGAGAGAGGGAGAGAGGGAGAGGTGAAGAGAGGGAGAGGTGAAGAGGTTGAGAGGTGAAGTGGTGGAGAGGTGGAGCAAAGAAGAGAGAGAGGTGGAGAGGTGTAGCGAAGAAGAAGGAGAGGTGGAGAGAGGGAGAGGTGGAGAGAAGGAGAAGTGGAAAGGTGATGAGGAGGAGAGAGGGATAGGTGGAGAGAGGGAGAGGTGAAGAGGTTGAGAAGTGAAGCGGTGGAGAGGTGGAGCGAAGAAGAGAGAGAGGTGGAGAGAGGGAGAGGTGGAGAGAAGGAGAGGTGGAAAGGTGATGAGGAGGAGAGAGGGATGGGTGGAGAGAGGGAGAGGTGAAGAGGGGGAGAGGTGAAGAGAGGGAGAGGTGGAGAGAGGGAGAGGTGGAGAGAGGGAGGTGGAGAGAGAGAGAGGTGGAGAGAGAGAGAGGTGGAGAGAGAGAGAGGTGGAGAGAGAGAGGTGGAGAGAGGGAGAGGTGGAGAGAGGGAGAGGTGGAAAGGTGATGAGGAGGAGAGAGGGAGCAATGGAGAGTTGGAAAGAGAAGTGAAGAGAGGGAGAGGAGGAGGGGGGAAAGAGGGAGAGATGATGAGAACTAGAGGTGGAGAGAGGTGGAGAGGTAGAGAGAGAGGGAGAGTTGGTTGGATGTAGAAGACAGGAATCTAACAGAGATCACACTGGTAGGTTTGATCCCTTAAATGTTCTCTCTCCCAGTGGTCCCACACAGGCTTTGATGGGTCTTTAAAAGATGTGTGTATTACACCTTAGCACAGCCTGTCTGCAGCCAAGACAGTGGGGAAACTCACCAGCTACAAGGGAATGCATGTGTTGACGCACACACACACAGACACATAGACAGACAGACAGACAGACAGACAGACAGACAGACAGACAGACAGACAGACACCGCTAGTGGAAGGTGAATATTTCCGGCGCCGACAGAGATGGCCGCCTCGCTTCGCGTTCCTAGGTAACTATGCAGTTTTTTACGTGTTATTTCTTACATTAGTACCCCAGGTCATCTTAGGTTTCATTACATACAGTCGAGAAGAACTACTGAATGTAAGATCAGCGTCAACTCACTATCAGTACGACCAAGAATATGTTTTTCGCGACGCGGATCCTGTGTTCTGCCTTACAAACAGGACAACGGAATGGATCGCATGCAGCGACCCAAAAAAACAAGATAACAACATTGACGAATACACTGATTCGGTGTGCGAGTTCATTAGAACGTGCGTTGAAGATGTCGTTCCCATAGCAACGATTAAAACATTCCCTAACCAGAAACCGTGGATTGATGGCAGCATTCGCGTGAAACTGAAAGCGCGAACCACTGCTTTTAATCAGGGCAAGGTGACTGGTAACATGACCGAATACAAACAGTGCAGCTATTCCCTCCGCAAGGCTATCAAACAAGCTAAGCGTCAGTACAGAGACAAAGTAGAATCTCAATTCAACGGCTCAGACACAAGAGGCATGTGGCAGGGTCTACAGTCAATCACGGACTACAGGAAGAAATCCAGCCCAATCACGGACCAGGATGTCTTGCTCCCAGGCAGACTAAATAACTTTTTTGCCCGCTTTGAGGACAATACAGTGCCACTGACACGGCCTGCAACGGAAACATGTGGTCTCTCCTTCACTGCAGCCGAGGTGAGTAAAACATTTAAACGTGTTAACCCTCGAAAGGCTGCAGGCCCAGACGGCATCCCCAGCCACGCCCTCAGAGCATGCGCAGACCAGCTGGCTGGTGTGTTTACGGACATATTCAATCAATCCCTATACCAGTCTGCTGTTCCCACATGCTTCAAGAGGGCCACCATTGTTCCTGTTCCCAAGAAAGCTAAGGTAACTGAGCTAAACGACTACCGCCCCGTAGCACTCACTTCCGTCATCATGAAGTGCTCTGAGAGACTAGTCAAGGACCATATCACCTACACCCTAGACCCACTCCAATTTGCTTACCGCCCAAATAGGTCCACAGACGATGCAATCTCAACCACACTGCACACTGCCCTAACCCATCTGGACAAGAGGAATACCTATGTGAGAATGCTGTTCATCGACTACAGCTCGGCATTCAACATCATAGTACCCTCCAAGCTCGTCATCAAGCTCGAGACTCTGGGTCTCGACCCCGCCCTGTGCAACTGGGTACTGGACTTCCTGACGGGCCGCCCCCAGGTGGTGAGGGTAGGTAACAACATCTAGTCCCCGCTTATCCTCAACACTGGGGCCCCACAAGGGTGCGTTCTGAGCCCTCTCCTGTACTCACTGTTCACTCACGACTGCGTGGCTACGCACACCCCCAACTCAATCATCAAGTTTGCGGACGACACAACAGTGGTAGGCTTGATTACCAACAACGACGAGATGGCCTACAGGGAGGAGGTGAGGGCCCTCGGAGTGTGGTGTCAGGAAAATAACCTCACACTCAACGTCAACAAAACTAAGGAGATGATTGTGGACTTCAGGAAACAGCAGAGGGAACACCCCCCTATCCACATCGATGGAACAGTAGTGGAGAGAGTAGCAAGTTTTAAGTTCCTCGGCATACACATCACAGACAAACTGAATTGGTCCACTCACACAGACAGCATCGTGAAGAAGGCGCAGCAGCACCTCTTCAACCTCAGGAGGCTGAAGAAATTCGGCTTGTCACCAAAAGCACTCACAAACTTCTACAGATGCACAATCGAGAGCATCCTGGCGGGCTGTATCACCGCCTGGTACGGCAACTGCTCCGCCCTCAACCGTAAGGCTCTCCAGAGGGTAGTGAGGTCTGCACAACGCATCACCGGGGGCAAACTACCTGCCCTCCAGGACACCTACACCACCCGATGTTACAGGAAGGCCATAAAGATCATCAAGGACATCAACCACCCGAGCCACTGCCTGTTCACCCCGCTATCATCCAGAAGGCGAGGTCAGTACAGGTGCATCAAAGCTGGGACCGAGAGACTGAAAAACAGCTTCTATCTCAAGGCCATCAGACTGTTAAACAGCCACCACTAACATTGAGTGGCTGCTGCCAACACACTGACACTGACTCAACTCCAGCCACTTTAATAATGGGAATTGATGTGAAATGATGTAAATATATCACTAGCCACTTTAAACAATGCTACCTAATATAATGTTACTTACCCTACATTATGAATCTCATATGCATACGTATATACTGTACTCTATATCATCGACTGCATCCTTATGTAATACATGTATCACTAGCCACTTTAACTATGCCACTCTGTTTACATACTCATCTCATATGTATATACTGTACTCGATACCATCTACTGTATCTTGACTATGCTGCTCTGTACCATCACTCATTCATATATCCTTATGTACATATTCTTTATCCCCTTACACTGTGTATAAGACAGTAGTTTAGGAATTGTTAGTTAGATTACTTGTTGGTTATTACTGCATTGTCGGAACTAGAAGCACAAGCATTTCGCTACACTCGCATTAACATCTGCTAACCATGTGTATGTGACAAATAAAATTTGATTTGATTTGATATGCTCCTCAGCAGGCTTCTCCCTGTGAAGTCAGCCTGGCTGAATGTTAAACTCTGTAATGTTTTGGTTGAATTGAACAGAATAACTACAGTAGAGTATGATCAGGTCATAATATGTACATTAGGTAATACTTTAACCTACTTCATAGACCAGATGTTCTAACCGCTTGGCTAAAGGCTAAGCCTTTACCACTATGGGACATGACTTTTAATACTGTTGACTGCGTCACAAATATAACACTATTCCTTCTATAGTGAACCCTTTTGGAGCCCTGGTGGAGGAATACAGTAGAACAAGGTACTGTTTAGAACACATTCTTAGAATGGAAGACTTTAGGGAAAAGATCTGTTGAAGAAGGCTTCTCTTCAATCACAATGTGATGGATGTACTACTACTACTGGTTAATCCCTGTCTAATCAAGTCTTATCTCTCGCTGTGTTCTTTTAACAAACTACCAATGTATTATTGTGTTCTACCTACCTGTCTTCTCTAGACCAGGTTGTTTTCTACCTACCTGTCTTCTCTTTAGACCAGGTTGTGTTCTACCTACCTGTCTCCTCTCTAGACCAGGTTGTGTTCTACCTACCTGTCTCCACTCTAGACCAGGTTGTTTTCTACCTACCTGTCTTCTCTTTAGACCAGTTTGTGTTCTACTTACCTGTCTCCTCTCTAGACCAGGTTGTGTTCTACCTACCTGTCTTCTCTCTAGACCAGGTTGTGTTCTACCTTCCTGTCTTCTCTAGACCAGGTTGTGTTCTACCTACCTGTCTTCTCTAGACCAGGTTGTGTTCTACCTTCCTGTCTTCTCTAGACCAGGTTGTGTTCTACCTACCTGTCTTCTCTCTAGACCAGGTTGTGTTCTACCTACCTGTCTTCTCTAGACCAGGTTGTGTTCTACCAACCTGTCTTCTCTAGACCAGGTTGTGTTCTACCTACCTGTCTTCTCTCTAGACCAGGTTGTGTTCTACCTACCTGTCTTCTCTCTAGACCAGGTTGTGTTCTACCTACCTGTCTTCTCTAGACCAGGTTGTGTTCTACCTGTCTTATCTCTAGAGCAGGTTGTGTTCTACCTACCTGTCTGAAGGGGGCAAGGAGGATAATCTACATCTCTCTTAAGTCATTCCAGATACTCACACACACAGTCCATCACGTCACATGCGCGCAACACACAACAACAAACCACACACACACAACACACAACAACACAACACACAACAGCACACAACACACAACACACAACCCTAACAACCCTACACACACACACAACACAACACAGCACAACAACACACACATTTACATTTAACCCACACACCACAACTGTTTCACCTGTATTGTGCATCTTTCCACCCCCCAACCAGGTGTCTGCTATTTTCCCCATTACATCCTGTGTATTTATACCTGCATTCCTCATTTCACCTAGCCCTAACCTTAACCCTAACCTTAACCCTAGCCCTAACCTTAACCCTAACCTTAACTCTAGCCCTAACCTTAACCTTAACTCTAGCCCTAACCTTAACTCTAGCCCTAACCTTAACCCTAACCTTAACCCTAGCCCTAACCTTAACCCTAACCTTAACTTTAGCCCTAACCTTAACCCTAACCTTAACTCTAGCCCTAACCTTAACTCTAGCCCTAACCTTAACCCTAACCTTAACCCTAGCCCTAACCTTAACCTTAACCTTAACTCTAGCACTAACCTTAACCCTAACCTTAACCTTAACTCTAGCCCTAACCTTAACCCTAACCTTAACCTTAACTCTAGCACTAACCTTAACCCTAACCCTAACCTTAACTCTAGCCCTAACCTTAACCCTAACCTTAACCCAAACCCTAAACTTAACCCTAGCCTTAACCCTAACCCTAACCTTAACTCTAGCCCTAACCTTAACCCTAACCTTAACCCAAACCCTAACCTTAACTCTAGCCCTAACCTTAACCCTAGCCCTAACCTTAACTCAAACCTTAACCCTAGCCCTAACCTTAACCCTAGCCTTAACTCTAGCCCTAACCTTAACCCTAACCTTAACTCTAGCCCTAACCTTAACTCTAGCCCTAACCTTAACTCTAGCCCTAACCTTAACTCTAACCTTAACCCTTAACTCTAGCCCTAACCTTAACTCTAACCTTAACTCTAGCCCTAACCTTAACTCTAGCCCTAACCTTAACTCTAGCCCTAACCTTAACTCTAGCCCTAACCTTAACCCTAACCTTAACTCTAGCCCTAACCTTAACTCTAGCCCTAACCTTAACTCTAGCCCTAACCTTAACTCTAGCCCTAACCTTAACTCTAGTCCTAACCTTAACTCTAACCTTAACTTTAGCCCTAACCTTAACTCTAACTCTAACCTTAACTCTAGCCATAACCTTAACTCTAGCCCTAACCTTAACTCTAGCCCTAACCTTAACTCTAGCCCTAACCTTAACTCTAACCCTAACCTTAACTCTAGCCCTAACCTTAACTCTAACCATAACCTTAACTCTAGCCCTAACCTTAACTCTAGCCCTAACCTTAACTCTAACCCTAGCCTTAACTCTAACCCTAGCCTTAACTCTAGCCCTAACCTTAACTCTAGCCATAACCTTAACTCTAGCCCTAGCCTTAACTCTAACCTTAACTCTAGCCCTAACCTTAACTCTAGCCCTAGCCTTAACTCTAACCTTAACTCTAGCCCTAACCTTAACTCTAGCCCTAGCCTTAACTCTAGCCCTAACCTTAACTCTAGCCCTAACCTTAACTTAACTAGCCCTAACCTTAACTCTAGCCCTAATCCTTAACTCTAACCTTAACTCTAGCCCTAACCTTAACAACCTTAACTAGTCCTTAACTCTAGCCCTAGCCTTAACTCTAACCTTAACTCTAGCCCTAACCTCAACTCTAGTCCTAGCCTTAACTCTAGCCCTAACCTTAACTCTAGCCCTAACCTTAACTCTAGCCCTCACCTTAACTCTAGCCCTAGCCCTAACCTTAACTCTAGCCCTAACCTTAACCCAAACCTCAACCTTAACCCTAACCTTAACCCTAACCTCAACCCTAACATTAACCCTAACCTTAATCCTAACCTTAACCCTAACCCTAACCTTAAGCCTATCCCTAGCCCTAACCTTAACTCTAACCTAATCTTTATTCCGAACATAACTGTAACCTTAGCAAGAAGTTGCTTGGCAACAGATAGTTTGTTGATAGTGTGAACCTCTATAGAGCATCTACAGATGGACTATCGGGACTATCCAAATAAAGTTTGACCGGGAACTCTTCTGCAGAATCATCATTAGTAGGACCTTGATGGCAGCCAGCGTATCTTCCCTGTCATGTACTAGACACACATCTGGAATTGGACACACACACACACACATTCACAGTCCCTGTGCTATAAAGCAATTGTGATGAGAGAAGGTACCAGAGTGGTTTGTTTTGCTGCCAGGTCACAAATCATTGGCTGGGATTGTGGCCCAAATGTCACCCTGTTTCCTATGTAGTGCACTACTTTTGAACAGGTCCAATAGGGCTCTGGTTAACAGTAGTGAACTATACAGTATATTGAATGGGGTGCCATTCAGGACACTGCTCTGTTCTCTCCTGGCAATGCAGGTGCTTTCTCCTCTCCTGGGCTCTCTTCGGTTTACCTTAACTCTCTCTGAAGTGGGGCGTCTGTTCTGTTGTTGGAGTGAGTGTGTGTTTCTGCCTGTCTGTCTGTCTGTGTGTGTGTGTGTGTGTGTGTGTGTGTGTGTGTGTGTGTGTGTGTGTGTGTGTGTGTGTGTGTGTGTGTGTCATATCTGCGTGCTGTGTGAAGAGGTTTGGCCGTTGACTCTTCCTCTGAAATGACAGTAGCAGACTGTTTAGCTGTAGAGACTTTGTGGAGGGCGGAGGTGTGTGATGATATAACACCGGCTTGTGTGTGTGTGTGTGTGTGTGTGTGTGTGTGTGTGTGTGTGTGTTTGTGCGTCTGTGTGACACTAGACCGTTGTGTGTGTGTGATGTTTGTTGTCACAGTGTGTGATGAATGTGTGTGTTGTGTGTGTGTGTGTGTGTGTTGTGTGTGTGTACATGCGTCTCTGTGACACTAGACCGCTGTGATGCTCTCAGCAAAATGTTTGTTTCACAGCCAGATGAATCAGATCTTTTAGATGACAACCTCTTTCACACACACACACACACACACACACACACACACACACACACACACACACACACACACACACACACACACACACACACACACACACACACACACACACACACACACACACACACACACACACACACACACACACACACACACACACACACACACACACACGACAATCACAGAGAGGAGATGTTTGGTTGACGGTCCAACACACAGAGCCTAAAGCACTGGTAAAACATAAATAATACAGTGAAATAGCTGAGGAAGTCTACACAAAAACCGAAATGATTGAATGCAAAAATCTAACATTTAGAAAACTTTTCAGACCCAGAGTTTAGAAAGACACCTATGTAAAAGTCTGGCTGGAAATTGTGTAGATTCTGCACAGCTTCTCACAGTAATATGCTCATGTCTGTCCCTGTTTCTCAACAGAATTAACAAACCCATAACTACAGAAACAATAGGGACTTGTTAGACCCTCAATACACACCACAACACTACAACTATGGGTGAGTGAGTCTAACATCTACCATGATATTTACTGTCTGCGGTGTAGCTTTGTTGAGATCCAAAGTAATTGAATATGTGTCAATCATCCAGCGACGAAGTCCTAACAAACACGAGTGGCCACTTCTCTGAGGTTTCAACAACCAGTCAGCCACCACAATGAGTTGTAGTATCGTAATACTCGAGTGCTGTAGGAGAATGAACATGTTTGCGATCGCCTCGTACAGTAAAGCAACCTTTTAAACAACCTTTCTCTTACCATTTTTATTATTTTATATAACCAGAGAAGTCACATTGAGATTTTACATATCTTTTTCAAGTTTTTCAGGCCCTTGTCAAGAATGAAGAAAAAATATATATTTTTGTATATATTTCATTGTAAATTGTTTTAATTTTGTTAGCCTTTTCTTTTTTTTGCATTTTCTGCTTGCATGACATTCATTTGTGGGTTTAGAGAGAGAGTGCACCTCTCTATAGGTACATGCATAGCATTACACCTGTGGCTCATCTCTTGGCAGTAGTACTGTCGGCCACTTTATCACTGACCTCAACACAGTCTCTCAGAATGTTCACAGTCAGCACAACGACACCCCTATCAGATCTCAGCAAAATCACAGTCTACTTGAACAGAGCCATACTCAATCATGAGGCATCGATGCCAAAGGAACTGAAAAAAATGAAGAAATGTTATAGGTGGAAACCTACAAAAAACAACAAGGCAACAACAAATTCAATCACTTTTAGACAACTTCCTGGAAAAAATGTTTCACTGTAATAGTGAAGGTGTAAACTTGGCAGTAGATAACCTAAACTAAACAGTATATTTGACCTCTCAGCTTCACTTTCATAACTAAACATTTCAAGCAGACAACCTAAGAAAATTAACAATAATGACAAATGGTTTGATGAAGAATGCAAAAACCTAAGAATGAAATTGAGAGAACCTATCCAACCAAAAACTTGAGCCTACGCCTTCATCATGGTGAATCAATAAAACAATACAGAAATACACTACAGAAAAAAAAGGAACAGCACGTCAGAAATCAGCTCAATGTAATGGAAGTATCCATAGAATCTTACCACTTCTGCGAATGTAGATGTATGGATAAGCCAATTCTCCAATCTTCTTGGCCCTATAACAAAGAATCTACTATAAAATTCTACCAGAACCCACTGGACTCAAAGCAAAATACAAGCCCTTAGCTCTGGCATATTCCCCAATATTTGGAACCAGGGACTGAACACCCCAATCCACAAAAGTAGAGACAAATTTGACCCCAATAACTACCGTGGGATATGCGTCAACAGCAACCTTGGGAAAATCCTCTGCATTATCATTAACAACAGACTCGTACATTTCCTCAGTGAAAACAATGTACTGAGAAAATGTCAAATTGGCTTTTTACCAAATTACCATACGACAGACCACATCTTCCCCCTGCACACTCTAATTGACAAGCAAACAAACCAAAACAAAGGCAGTCTTCTCATGCTTTGTTGATTTCAAATTGGTGGAATGTGGTGTTTGGGGAAGAACACACAACATTATATGTAAACAAACAAATGTGCAGTTCAAATGGGTAAAAAACATTCAAATTTGTTTCCACAGAACCGGGGAGTGAGACAGGGATGCAGGTTTAGCCCCACACTGTTCAACATATACAGTGCCTTGCGAAGGTATTCGGCCCCCTTGAACTTTGCGACCTTTTGCCACATTTCAGGCTTCAAACATAAAGATATATAACCCTATTTTTTTGTGAAGAATCAACAACAAGTGGGACACAATCATGAAGTGGAACGACATTTATTGGATATTTTAAACTTTTTTAACAAATCAAACACTGAAAAATTGGGCGTGCAAAATTATTCAGCCCCTTTACTTTCAGTGCAGCAAACTCTCTCCAGAAGTTCAGTGAGGATCTCTGAATGATCCAATGTTGACCTAAATGACTAATGATGATAAATACAATCCACCTGTGTGTAATCAAGTCTCCGTATAAATGCACCTGCACTGTGATAGTCTCAGAGGTCCGTTAAAAGCGCAGAGAGCATCATGAAGAACAAGGAACACACCAGGCAGGTCCGAGATACTGTTGTGAAGAAGTTTAAAGCCGGATTTGGATACAAAAAGATTTCCCAAGCTTTAAACATCCCAAGGAGCACTGTGCAAGCGATAATATTGAAATGGAAGGAGTATCAGACCACTGCAAATCTACCAAGACCTGGCCGTCCCTCTAAACTTTCAGCTCATACAAGGAGAAGACTGACCAGAGATGCAGCCAAGAGGCCCATGATCACTCTGGATGAACTGCAGAGATCTACAGCTGAGGTGGGAGACTCTGTCCATAGGACAACAATCAGTCGTATATTGCACAAATCTGGCCTTTATGGAAGAGTGGCAAGAAGAAAGCCATTTCTTAAAGATATCCATAAAAAGTGTTGTTTAAAGTTTGCCACAAGCCACCTGGGAGACACACCAAACATGTGGAAGAAGGTGCTCTGGTCAGATGAAACCAAAATTGAACTTTTTGGCAACAATGCAAAAAGTTATGTTTGGCATAAAAGCAACACAGCTCATCACCCTGAACACACCATACCCACTGTCAAACATGGTGGTGGCAGCATCATGGTTTGGGCCTGCTTTTCTTCAGCAGGGACAGGGAAGATGGTTAAAATTGATGGGAAGATGGATGGAGCCAAATACAGGGCCATTCTGGAAGAAAACCTGATGGAGTCTGCAAAAGACCTGAGACTGGGACGGAGATTTGTCTTCCAACAAGATAATGATCCAAAACATAAAGCAAAATCTACAATGGAATGGTTCAAAAATAAACATATCCAGGTGTTAGAATAGCCAAGTCAAAGTCCAGACCTGAATCCAATCGAGAATCTGTGGAAAGAAATGTAAACTGCTGTTCTCAAATGCTCTCCATCCAACCTCACTGAGCTCAAGCTGTTTTGCAAGGAGGAATGGGAAAAAATTCAGTCTCTCGATGTGCAAAACTGATAGAGACATACCCCAAGCGACTTACAGCTGTAATCGCAGCAAAAGGTGGTGCTACAAAGTATTAACTTAAGGGGGCTGAATAATATTGCACGCCCAATTGTTCAGTTTTTGATTTGTTAAAAAAGTTTGAAATATCCAATAAATGTCGTTCCACTTCATGATTGTGTCCCACTTGTTGTTGATTCTTCACAAAAAAATACAGTTTTATATCTTTATGTTTGAAGCCTGAAATGTGGCAAAAGGTCGCAAAGTTCAAGGGGGCCGAATACTTTCGCAAGACACTGCATATCAACAAATTGGATATGTTACCACGAACTGTAATATGACTTTTTTGACTTTGTCTGGACCTTGTGCCTGCGCATTTAGATTACTGTACTAAATGCACGAACAAAAAGGAGGTATTTGGACATAAATTATTGACTTTATAGAACAAACCTAACATTTGTTGTGGAACTGGGATTCCTGGGAGTGCATTCTGATGAAGATCAACAAAGGTAAGTGAATATTTATAATGCTCTTTCTGACTTCTGTTGACTCCATAACATGGGGGGTATCTGTATTGCTTGTTTGGTCTCTGAGCGCTGTACTCAGATTATCTCATGGTGTGCTTTTTCGGTAAAGCTTTTTTGATATCTGACACAGAGGTTGCATTAAGGAGAAGTATATCTTTAATTCCATGCATATCAGTTGTATTTTCATCAACATTTATGATGAGTATTTCTGTAAATTGACGTGGCTCTCTGCACTTTCACCAGATGTTTTGGAAGCAAAACATAACAACGCGCCAACGTAAACAGAGATTTTTGGATATAAATATGTACTTTATCGAACAAAACATACATGTATTGTAGAACATGAAATCCTATGAGTGTCATCTGATGAAGATCATCAAAGGTTAGTGATTAATTTTATCTCTATTTCTGCTTTTTGTAACTCCTCTCTTTGGCTGGAAAAATGGCTGTGTTTTTTGTGACTAGGTACTGACCTAACATAATCGCAATGGTATGCTTTTGTCGTAAAGCCTTTTTGAAATCGGACACTGTGGCGGGATTAACAACAAGAGAGAGAGAAAGACAGAAAGAGACACCGATAGACAGAGAGCGAGAGACACACAGACTTAAAGTAATTTGTTTAATGACTCATTCTAAAAGGCTTGTAACAGCAGAGTGATCCACAGGCAGCAGAAGACAACGTGTGGAACCTGATGTACAAAAACACACACACACATGGCCAACACACCCACACACACAGCCTCACACACACATTTAGACTCCCACAGCCACACACACATACACACTCAGCCACACACATGCAGCAACACACACACACACACACACACACACACACACACACACACACACACACACACACACACACACACACACACACACACACACACACACACACACACACACACACACACACACACACACACACACACACACACACACACAGAAACACACACACACACACAGAAATTGAGCTCAGCTGCATCCTGTTTCTATTGATCTTCATTGAGCTGTTTTTAATAATTGACTGGAGTCCAACTGTGGTAAATTCAATTGATTGGACATGATTTGGAAAGGCACACACCTGTCTATATAAGGTCCAAAAGTTCACAGTGCATGTCAGAACAAAAACCAAGCGATGAGGTGTGGTGTGGGGGCTGTGCTTTGGCAAAGAGGGTGGGGTTATAACCTGCCCGGTTGGCCCTGTCTGGGGCTATCGTCGGAAGGGTCCACAGTGTCTCCCGACCCCTCCTGTCTCAGCCTCCAGTGATTATGCTGCAGTAGTTTATGTGTTGGGGAGCTGGGGTCAGTCTGTTATATCTGGAGTATTTCTCCTGTCTTATCCAGTGTCCTGTGTGAATTTAAGTATACTCCATCTAATTCTCTCTCTCTTCTTTCTCCCTTCTCTCTTATTTCTCTCTTCTCTCGGAGGACCTGAGCCCTAGGACCATGCCTGGCCTGATGATGCTTTGCTGTCTCCAGTCCCCCTAGTCATGCTGCTGCTCCAGTTTCAACTGTTCTGCCTGCGGCTATGGAACACTGACCTGTTCACCGGACGTGCTACCTTGTCCCGGACCTGCTGTTTTCGACTCTCTCTCTACCACATCTGCTGTCTCTAACTCTGAATGATCGGCTATGAAAAGCCAACTGACATTTACTCCTGAGGTGCTGACCTGTTGCCCCCTCGACAACCACTGTGATTATTGTTATTTGACCCTGCTGGTTATCTCTAAATGTTTGAACAGCTTGGCCATGTTCTGTTATAATCTCCACCCAGCACAGCCAGAAGAGGACTGGCCATCCCTCAGAGCCTGGTTTCTCTCTAGGTTTCTTCCTAGGTTCCTTCCTTTCTAGGGAGTTTTTCCTAGCCACCGTGCTTCTACAGCTACATTGCTGGGTTTCTGTATAGCACTTTGTGACATCGGCGGATGTAAAAAGGGCTTCATAAATACATTTGTTTGATTTATTGATGAGGTCGAAGGAATTGTCTGTGGAGCCCCCGAGACAGGACTGTGTCGAGGCACAGATCTGGGGAAGGGTACCAAAACATTTCTGCAGCATTGAAGGTCCCCAAGAACACAGTGGCCTCCATAATTCTTAAATGGAAGAAGTTTGGAACCACCACGACTCTTCCTAGAGCTGGCCGCCTGGCCAAACTGAGCATTCGGGGGTGAAGGCCTTGGTCAGGGAGGTGACCAAGAACCCGATGGTTAATCTGACGGAGCTCTAGAGTTCCTCTGCAGAGATGGGAGAACCTTACAGAAGGACAACCATCTCTGCAGCACTCCACCAATCAGGCCTTTATGGTAGAGTGGCCAGGCAAAGATGAACAGAGCAAAGTACAGAGAGATCCTTCATAAAAACCTGCTCCAGAGCTCTCAGGACCTCAGACTCGGGAGACGGTTTACTTTCCATCAGGACAATGACCCTAACACACAGCCAAGATAACGTCGTAGTGGCTTCGGGAAAAGTCTCTGAATATCCTTGAGTGGCCCATTCAAAGCCTGGACATAAACCTGATCGGACGTCGCTGGAGAAACCTGAAGATAGCTGTTCAGCAACGCTCCCCATCCAACCTGACAGCGCTTGAGAGGATCTGCAGAGAAGAATGGGAGAAACCCTCCAAATACAGGTTTGCCAAGCTTGTAGCGTCATACCCAAGAAGACTTGAGGCTGGAATTGCTGCCAAAGGTGCTTCAACAAAGTACTTATTTATAATAAACTTGCCATTATGTAATATTGTGTGTAGATTGATGAGGGATTGAAAACGATTTAATCAATTTTAGAAGAAGGCTGTAACGTAACAAATTGTGGAAGTCAAGGGGCCTGAATCCTTTCTGAATGCACTGTACTAGGCGGTGTCAGAGGAAGGCCCAAATAATTGTCAAAGACTCCAGTCACCCAAGTCGTAGACTGTTCTCTCTGATACCACACGTCCAAGCAGTACAGGAGCACCAAGTCTAGGACCAAATGGCTCCTGAAAAGCTTCTACCCCAAGCCATAAGATTGCTGAACAATTAATCAAATTGCCACCTGGACTATTTGCGTTGACATAGAGCTGGCGGGTTAATCACTCTATCGGCCAGACAGAACAGCAGCCTCTGGTAAGACACGGGGCGGGGGCCTATGCATTTATGTAAACAGTTGGTGCACAATAGGAAGTCTGGAAGTTTGGAAGTTTTGCTCACCTGAGTTGGAGTATCTTGTGATAAGCTGCAGACCTCACTATTTACCCAGAGAGTTTTCATCTGTTATTTTTGTAACTGTCGATATACCACCACAGAGCGAGTTTGGAACTAAAACCGCACTAAATGAGCTGTATTCCGCCATAAGCAAACAGGAAAATGCTCATCCAGAGGCAGTGCTCCTAGTGGCCGGGGTCTTTAATGCAGGCAAACTTTAATCAGTTTTACCAAATTTCTATCAACATGTTAAATGTGCAACCACAAGTAAAATAAATTCTAGACAACCTTTATTCCACACACAGAGACGCGTACAAAGCTCTCCCTCGCCCTCCATTTGGTAAATCTGACCATAACTCTATCCTCCTGATTCCTGCTTAGAAGTAAAAAATAAAAGCAGGAAGCACCAGTGACTCAGTCTATAAAAAAAGGTGGTCAGATGAAGCAAATTCTAAGCTACAGGACTGTTTTGCTATCACAGACTGGAATATGTTCTGGGATTCTTCTGATGGCAATGAGGAGTACACCACCTCAATAACTGGATTTATCAATAAGTGCATCGGGGACGTCATCACCACAGTGACTGTACGTACATACCCCAACCAGAAGCCATGGATTACAGCCAACATCTGCACTGAGCTAAAGGCTTGAGCTGCCCCTTTCAAGAAGCGGGACTTCAACCGGCTCCTACGCTCATCAGATGTGGCAGGGCTTGCAAACAATTACAGACTACAAAGGGAAGCACAGCCGAGAGCTGCCAAGTGAACGAGCCTACCAGAAGAGCTAAATAACTTACATACTCGCTTCTAGTCAAGTAACACTGAAACATGCATGAGAGCATCAACTGTTCCGGATGACTGTGTGATCACGCTCTCCGCAGCCGATGTGAGTAAGACCTTTAAACAGGTCAGCATTCACAATGCCGCTGGGCCAGAGGGATTACCAGGACGTGTACTCCGAGCATGCGCTGACAAACTGGCAAATGTCTTCACTGACATTTTCAACCTCTCCCTGTCCGAGTCTGTAATACCAACATGTTTCAAGCAGAACACCATAGTCCCTGTGCCCAATAACACTAAGGTAACCTGCCTAAATGGCTACCGACCTGTAGCACACACATCTGTAGCCATGAAATGCTTTGAAAGGCTGGTCATGGCTCAGACCAACCCTATTATCCCAGAAACCCAAGACCCACTCCCATTTGCATACCGCCCCAACAGATCCACAGATGACGCAATCTCTTTTGCTCTCCACATGGCCCTTTCCCACCTGGACAAAATAAACACCTATGTGAGAATGCTGTTCATTGACTTCAGCTCAGCGTTCAACACCCTAGTGCCCTTCAAACACATCACTAAGCTAAGGACCCTGGGACTAAACACCTCCCTCTGCAACTGGATCCTAGACTTCCTGACGGGCCGCCACCAGGCGGTGAGGGTAGGTAACAACACATCCGCCACGCTGATCCACAATTCGGGGGCCCCTCAGGGGTGTGTGCTCAGTCCCCTCCTGTACTCCCGGTTCAATCATGACTGCATGGCCAGGCACAACACCAACATCATCAGTAAGTTTTCTGATGACACAACAGTGGTAGGCCTGATCACCAACAACGATGAGACAGCCTATAGGGAGGAGGTCAGAGACCTGACCATGTGGAGCAAGGACAACAACCTCTCCCTCAACGGTGATCAAGACAAAGGAGATGATTGTGGACTACAGAAAAAGGAGGACCGAGCTCGCCCCCTTTCTCCTCGACGCGGCTGTAGTGGAGCAGGTTGAGAACTTCAAGTTCCTTGGTGTCCACATCAACAACAAACTAACATGGTCCAAGCACACCAAGACAGTCGTGAAGAGGGCACAACAAAACCTATTCCCCCTCAGGAGACTGAAAAGATTTGGCATGGGTCCTCAGACCCTCAAAAGATTTTACAGCTGCACCATCGAGAGCATGGTTGATTGCATCACTGCCTGGTATGGCAACTGCTCAGCCCTACAGAAGTTGCCATACATCCCTACAGAGGGTAGTGCGTACCGCCCAGTACATCACCGGGGCCATCCTTCCTGACATCCAGGACCTCTATTACCAGGCGGTGGCAGAGGAAGGCCCTAAACATCGTCAAAGACTCCAGCCACCCAGTCATGGACTGTTCTCTCTGCTACCGCACTGCAAGAGGTACCGGAGCACCAAAACTAGGTCCAAGAGGCTTCTAAACAACTTCTACCCCCAAGCCATAAGACACCTGAACAGCTAATAAAATGGCTACCCAGACTATATGCATCCCCCCCCCACACTGCTACTACTCTCTATGCATATCCACTATAACAACCCTACCTGCATGTATATAATTATCTCAATCACCTTGACACCGGTGCCCCCGCACATTGACACATTGACTCTGTACAGGTACCCCCTGTATATAGTCTCCACATTGACTCTGTACAGGTACCCCCTGAATATAGTCTCCACATTGACACATTGACTCTGTACAGGTACCCCCTGTATATAGTCTCCACATTGACACATTGACTCTGTACAGGTACCCCCTGTATATAGTCTCCACATTGACACATTGACTCTGTACAGGTACCCCCTGTATATAGTCTCCACATTGACTCTGTACAGGTACCCCCTGTATATAGTCTCCACATTGACTCTGTACAGGTACCCCCTCTATATAGTCTCCACATTGACTCTGTACAGGTACCCCGCTATTGTTATTTACTGCTGCACTTTAATTATTTGTTTTTCTTATCTCTTATTGCTCTTTTATTACCTTTATTTTGTAGGTATTTTTACCTTTAAAACCAACGACTGCATCGTTGGTTTAGAGCTTGTAAGTCAGCATTTCATTGTAAGGTCTACATCTGTTGTATTCGGCAAGTGACAAATCAAATTTGATTTGATTTGATCATTGAACATGGAAGGTGGAACATAAAACATGGAAGGTGGAACATGAAACATGGAAGGTGGGACAAGAAATACGGAACATGGAACATGAAAGGTGGAACATGAAACAAATAACATAGAAAGTGAAACATGAGGGTGGAACATCAAATCCAATCAAATTGTATTGGTCACATACACGTGGTTAGCAGATGTTATTGGTCACATACACATGGTTAGCAGATGTTATTGGTCACATACACATGGTAAGCAGATGTTATTGGTCACATACACATGGTTAGCAGATGTTATTGGTCATATACACATGATTAGCAGATGTTATTGGTCACATACACATGGTTAGCAGATGTTATTGGTCACATACACAAGGTTAGCAGATGTTATTGGTCACATACACATGGTTAGCAGAGGTTATTGGTCACATACACATGTTTAGCAGATTTTATTGGTCATATACACGTGGTTAGCAGATGTTATTGGTCACATACACATGGTTAGCAGATATTATTGCGAGTGTAGTGAAATGCTTGTTTTTCTAGTTCCGACAGTGCAGCAAAATCTACCAAGTAATATAACAATTCCACAACAACTACCTAATACACACATCTGAGTAAAGGAATGGAATAAGAATATATACAGTACATATAAATATATGGAGGAGCAATGACAGAGAGGCATAGGCAAGATGCAATAGATGGTATAAAATACAGTATATACATATTAGATGAGTAATGTAAGATATGTAAACATTATTAAAGTGACGGGTGATCCATTTCTCAAAGTGACCAATGATTTCAAGTCTGTATGTAGCCAGCAGCCTCTCTGTGTTAGTGATGGCTGATTAACAGTCTGATGGCCTTGAGATAGAAGCTGTTTTTCAGTCTCTCGGTCCTAGCTTTGATGGACCTGTACTGACTTTGCCTTCTGGATGGTAACGGGGTAAACAGGCAGTGGCTCGGGTGGTTGTTGTCCTTGATGATCTTTTTAGCTTTCCTGTAACATCGCTTGGGGGGCAGGTAGTTTACCCCTGGTTATGCGTTGTGCAGACTGCACAACCCTCTGGAGAGCCTAGCGGTTGTGGGCGGTGCAGTTGCCATACCAGGTGGTGATACAGCCGACAGGATGCTCTCAATTGTGCATCTGTAAAATGTTGTGAGGGTTTTAGGTGACAAGACACATTTCTTCATCCTCCTGAAGTTGAAGAGGCGCTGTTGTGCCTTCTTCACCACACTGTCTGTGTTGGTGGACCAGTTCAGTTTGTCCGTGATGTGTACGCCAAGGACCTTAAAACGTTCCACCTTCTCTACTGCTGTCTTGTCGATGTGGATAGGGGTGCTCCCTCTGCTGTTACCTGAAGTCCATGGAAGGTGGCACGAGAAACATGGAATGTGGAACAAGAAACATGGAACATGGAAGGTGAAACAAGAAACATTGAACATGGAACATGGAACAAGTTTCCATTTGTTACAGTTATGTAAGGCTGTCATGAAGACCACAAGTGAGATTATGTGTGTAGTATACAGCCTATCAACATGATCTTAAGACCTACCATATTAATAATGATAATTATAAGTCAGACACACATACACACACTTTGAGATCATCTTATTTAATTAAGAACAGTCTTTAATCTTAATGGGTAAAAAATATGAACATAAATTTGATAATCGCACAAATGAGATATATTCCCTCTTCAATGCTGTCATGCCAGAAGCACCAATCAGAGGAACTACACAGAGAGGGAGGGGGGGGGGGGCAGAGAAAAAATAGAGACAGAGAGGGGGAGAGAGAGGGGGGGTAGAGAGAGACAGATAGAGAGATGGGCGGGGAGAGATTAAGAGAGATAAATAGGGACAGAGGGAGGGAGAGAGAGAGAGGTAGAAGGGGAGAGAGTAAGATAGAGGGGGAGAGAGGGAGGAGGTAGAGAAAGAGAGGCAGAAGGGGGGAGAGAGAGTAAGCGAGAGGGAGGAGGGGAGAGTGTAAGATAGAGGGAGGATGGGAGAGAGAGTAAGATGGAGGGGGAGAGAGGGGGAGAGGGAGGAAGGGGAGAGGGAGAGTAAGTGATAAATAGGGACAGAGAGAGGGATGAGGGGGAGAGGGAGAGTGAGAAGGGGGAGAGAGGGAAGAGGTGGAGAAATAGAACAAGATATAGGGAGAAGGGGGAGAGAGAGAGAGTAAGCGAGAGGGAGGAGGGGAGAGAGAGTAAGATAGAGGGAGTAGGGGAGAGAGTAAGAGAGAGGGGAAGAGAGGGCAGAGGGGGAGAAAGAGAGTACAATTGAGGGAGAAGGGGAGAGAGAGAATAAGATAGATGGAGGAGCGGAGAGGGAGTAGTAAGAGAGAAGAGAGAGGGAGGAGGGAAGAGAGTAAGATTGAGGGAGAAGGGGCGGGAGAGTAAGATAGAGGGATGAGGGGGAGGAGGGAGGGAGATAGAGAGTAAGATGGAGGGGTGAGAGAGTAAGATAGAGGGAGGAGGGAGAGAGAGGATGGGGAGAGAGAGAGAGAGAGAGAGAGAGAGAGAGAGAGGTGAAGAGAGAGTAATATAGAGGGAGGAGGGGAGAGAGAGAGAAGGACGAGGGGGGAGAGAGAGATAAATAGGCACAGAGAGATGAGGGAGGGGGAGAGAGAGTAAGATAGAGGGAGGAGGGGGAGAGAGGGAGGGGGGAGGGAGATAGAGAGTAAGATGGAGGGGGAGGAGAGAGTAAGATAGAGGGAGGAGGGAGAGAGAGAGAGGATGGGGAGAGAGAGAGAGAGAGATAAATAGGCACAGAGAGATGGAGAAAGGGGAGAGAGAGTAAGATAGAGGGTGGAGGGGAGAGAGTAAGAGAGATAAATAGGGACAGAGAGAGGGATTTTGGATAAAATGACCTGAATGGACTATTTCTACCAAGGACTATCAAGAAAAAACATCTAACAAACCAAAACCTGCAGAAGAAACACAGCGGAACCTGGAAATACTATCCAACACTAAACTGAGTGAGTAACGTTCAGTCTGAACCTATTAGGCCAAAAGTAAAAGACAATCATATCTAGGTAATTTTGTTATATAAAGCTTAAGCTAGGATAGAAACTGACCTGATCCATTAGCACTGAACTGGGAAGTGAGAGGTGTGAAAACTCTTGAGCCTAACATTGGCAGGAGAGTACCACAGGGAGAGCACAGCAGGAAAACTCGTGAGCCTAACATTGGCAGGAGAGTACCACAGAGAGAGCACAGCAGGAAAACTCTTGAGCCTAACATTGGCAGGAGAGTACCACAGAGAGAGCACAGCAGGAAAACTCTTGAGCCTAACATTGGCAGGAGAGTACCACAGGAGAGCACAGCAGGAAAACTCTTGAGCCTAACATTGGCAGGAGAGTACCACAGGGAGAGCACAGCAGGAAAACTCTTGAGCCTAACATTGGCAGGAGAGTACCACAGAGAGAGCACAGCAGGAAAACTCTTGAGCCTAACATTGGCAGGAGAGTACCACAGGGAGAGCACAGCAGGAAAACTCTTGAGCCTAACATTGGCAGGAGAGTACCACAGGGAGAGCACAGCAGGAAAACTCTTGAGCCTAACATTGGCAGGAGAGTACCACAGGGAGAGCACAGCAAGAAAAGCTCTCTCTGTGGCGACTCCCCCATCCTGAGTGAGTCTGATCACACCTCTTCAAACTGACCTGTAGATGAGGATAGTCACAAACCATCCCCTGGCATGGTACACTTAGCACACTACACTTTGTAAAGAGAGGGGGGTTAACGAGGGGTGGAAACTCAGAATACTTGACAACGAGGACTCTGATTCAGCTAATATAACCTCTATAAGTCCGTAACAGTACTCGTACAGGGTAACCCCAAACAGTTTCAGCTGGACTTTCACCAAATTAAAGAATCAGCCCAGCAGGAGAAGCTCTCCCTTGATAAAGATACCCCCACCCCGAGCGGGTCAGACCAGACCTCTTCATTATGTAACCCCACAGACGAGCAACCCCCAGCGGAGAGTCAACCTCCCAGGACAGATTACCACTCCCTCACTGAAATGAAGGACAAATTCACCCAGCTGGAGGTAAGGCAGGTGGAGCTGGAACAGCAGGTGATTACACTTCAGTCAGCACAGACCCAGACAACAGTCCAGCACAACAACACCCCCTTACCAGACCCGGAATGCTGGAGTTGGAGAGAGACATATCTGCACTCTGGACTGTGGTGAGACAACTTCAACAGGATAAAGAGCAGAATCAGGAGAAGAACAGCATTAGAGGAGAAGATCAGACTGCTGGTGGAGGAGAGGTTGAGGGGGATGGAGGAGAGGGTGAGGGGGACGGAGGAGAGGTTGAGGGGGACGGCCTGTGACAGAGGACAACCCACTAGAGAGGTGGCCACCCCACAGAGAAGCCAGCAGAACAGCCCACCTCAGCACCTGACAAAAGTCTCGACACCACAGCAGAACAGTCCACACCAGACCCTGACCATAGAGTCGACATCACAGCAGAACAGACAAATGAAGAACCCCAAGCCCAGCGGCTCTCACCCCCTCTGAGCACCCCCCCTGTCAGCCACCCTGATAGCCCTTCTGACAACCCCCCCACACCCACTGAGGACAAACACAAGACACAGATTGTACTACTTATGGACTCAAATGGGAAATATATAGAAGAAAAAAAACTTTTCCCCAAACACAGTGTGTCTAAACTCTGGCGTCCAAACACCCAGCGCCCCCTCGACCTTCTGTCTGAGGAACAACTAGGTTCACCCAGCCACATAATAATACACACAGGCACAAACGACCTGAGAGCACAGCAGGAAAGGGTGGCCACAGCACTGAAGGGAGTGATTGAAAAGGCTTATTCTACTTCCCCCAACGCACAAGTGGTTATCTCCACCCTGCTACCACGAAAAGACTTTCACCCTGCCACAATACAGCGGGTAAACGCAAGTATTTCCCGTGACTGTGCCTCAAAACCAAATGTTTTCCTGGCCCACCACTCCACCCTGGACTTGAACAGCCTCTATGACCAGGTCCACCTTTACAAGGCAGCAGTGCCCACCTTTGCCCGGACTCTAAAGGACATCGCTCTCAAACGTATCCCCAACACTTCACACAGGAGCAAAAGATCAATAGACACCCCACCCAGACCAGCGAGACACCCTCCCAGACCTGCAGGACCCCCCCTGGACCTACACATAGAGGACCCACGCCAAGAGGAATTACATCCAGACCACAGTACACCCAGACACATCCACACCCCCACCCCAACCAATCAACACCCCCACGTCAACCATGCCCACACCCCATTTAGGCCCCCTCAGATCAGACCTATGCCACTCCTGCCCACCCCATGCACCCCACCCCCGCAAAGAGGGCCTCAACATGGAAGCCACACATACGCCCAGGTAGTGAGCGGGCAAACAGTCCCAACCCCCACTCTCACACTCGGCCAAGCCAATGGCATCTACCAGATGCTCAGCAGGCTCTGCTCACACTTACTGGCCTGAGGCCAAACCACGACCAACAACATTGGACACTCTATGGAACAAAAAGCCTTCACTATATCATCCTGGAATATCCAAGGCCTGAGGTCATCTGCCTTTGGCCTGAAGAGCAGAAACCCGGACTTCACCAAAGAAATCGGTAATACAGACATTGTCATCATGCAAGAAACCTGGTATAGAGGAGGCGGACCCACTGGTTGCCCTCTAGGTTACAGAGAGCTGGTAGTCCCATCCACCAAACTACCAGGTGTGAAACAGGGAAGGGACTCAGGGGGTATGCTAATTTGGTATAGAGCAGACCTAACTCACTCCATTAAATTAATCAAAACAGGAACATTCTACATTTGGCTAGAAATTCAAAAGGAAATTATCCTAACAGAGAAAAATGTCCTCCTGTGTGCTACCTATATCCCCCCACTAGAATCCCCATATTTTAATGAAGACAGCTTCTCCATCCTGGAGGGGGAAATCAGTAATTTCCAGGCCCAGG
This sequence comes from Oncorhynchus masou masou, assembly GCF_036934945.1. Classification (NCBI taxonomy): domain Eukaryota; kingdom Metazoa; phylum Chordata; class Actinopteri; order Salmoniformes; family Salmonidae; genus Oncorhynchus; species Oncorhynchus masou. The sequence continues at coordinate 11,914,280 of NC_088220.1, forward strand.
GACATGTACTAGTCTTTGGCGACCTAAATGCCAGAACCGGACAAGAACCTGACACCCTCAGCACACAGGGGGACAAACACCTGCCTGGAGGTGACAGCATTCCCTCCCACATATGCCCCCCTAGGCACAACTATGACAACATAACCAACAAAAACAGGTCACAACTCCTGCAGCTCTGTCGCACGCTGGGTATGTACATAGTCAACGGTAGGCTTCGAGGGGACTCCTATGGTAGGTACACCTATAGCTCATCTCTTGGTAGTAGTACTGTAGACTACTTTATCACTGACCTCAACCCAGAGTCTCTCAGAGCGTTCACAGTCAGCCCACTGACACCCCTATCAGACCACATCAAAATCACAGTGTACTTAAACAGAGCAATACTCAATCATGAGGCATCAAAGCCAAAGGAACTGAGTAACATTAAGAAATGCTATAGATGGAAGGAATGCAGTTTGGAAACCTAACAAAAAACAATTAGGCAACAACAAATTCAATCCCTTTTAGACAATTTCCTGGGTAAAACGTTCCACTGTAATAGTGAAGGTGTTAACTTGGCAGTAGAAAATCTTAACAGTATATTTGACCTCTCAGCTTCCCTATCAAATCTAAAAATCTCAAATAGAAAATCGAAGAAAATTAACAATAATGACAAATAGTTTGATGAAGAATGCAAAAATCTAAGAAAGAAATTGAGAAACCTGTCCAACCAAAAACATAGAGACCCGGAAAACCTGAGTCTACGCCTTCACTATGGTGAATCACTAAAACAATACAGAAATACACTACGGAAAAAGAAGGAACAGCATGTCAGAAATCAGCTCAATGTAATTGAAGAATCCATAGACTCTAACCACTTCTGGGAAAATTGGAAAACACTAAACAAACAACAACACGAAGAATTATCTATCCAAAATGGAGATGTATGGGTAAACCACTTCTCCAATCTTTTTGGCTCTTTAACAAAGAATAAAGAGCAAAGAAATATACATGATCAAATACAGATCTTAGAATCAACTATTAAAGACTACCAGAACAGACTGGATTCTCCAATTACATTGAATGAGTTACAGGACAAAATAAAAACCCTCCAACCCAAAAAGGCCTGTGGTGTTGATGGTATCCTCAATGAAATGATCAAATATATAGACAACAAATTCCAATTGGCTATACTAAAACTCTTTAACATCATACTTAGCTCTGGAATCTTCCCCAATATTTGGAACCAAGGACTGATCACCCCAATCCACAAAAGTGGAGACAAATTTGACCCCAATAACTACCGTGGAATATGTGTCAACAGTAACCTTGGGAAAATCCTCTACATTATCATTAACAGCAAACCCATACATTTCCTCAAGGAAAACAATGTACTGAGCAAATGTCAAATTGGCTTTTTACCAAATTACCGTACAACAGACCATGTATTCACCCTGCACACCCTAATTGACAACCAAACAAACCAAAACAAAGGCAAAGTCTTCTCATGCTTTGTTGATTTCAAAAAAGCCTTTGACTCAATTTGGCATGAGGGTCTGCTATACAAACTGATGGAAAGTGGTGTTGGGGGTAAAACATACGACATTATAAAATCCATGTACACAAACAACAAGTGTGCGATTAAAATTGTCAAAAAACACACACATTTCTTCACACAGGGTCGTGGGGTTAGACAGGGATGCACCTTAAGCCCCACCCTCTTCAACATATATATCAACGAATTGGCACGGGCACTAGAAAAGTCTGCAGCACCCGGCCTCACCCTGCTAGAATCCGAAGTCAAATGTCTGCTGTTTGCTGATGATCTGGTGCTTCTGTCACCAACCAAGGAGGGCCTACAGCAGCACCTAGATCTTATGCACAGATTCTGTCAGACCTGGGCCCTGACAGTAAATCTCAGTAAGACCAAAATAATGGTGTTCCAAAAAAGGGACCACAAATACAAATTCCATCTAGACACTGTTGCCCTAGAGCACACAAAAAACTATACATACCTTGGCACCACAGGTAACTTCCACAAAGCTGTGAACGATCTGAGAGACAAGGCAAGAAGGGCATTCTATGCCATCAAAAGGAACATAAATTTCAACATACCAATTAGGATTTGGCTAAAAATACTTGAATCAGTCATAGAGCCCATTGCCCTCTTTGGTTGTGAGGTCTGGGGTCCGCTCAGCAACCAAGACTTCACAAAATGGGACAAACACCAAATTGAGACTCTGCATGCAGAATTCTGCAAAAATATCCTCCGTGTACAATGTAGGACACCAAATAATGCATGCAGAGCAGAATTAGACCGATACCCACTAATTATCAAAATCCAGAAAAGAGCCGTTAAATTCTATAACCACCTAAAAGGAAGCGATTCCCAAACCTTCCATAACAAAGCCATCACCAAAAGAGAGATGAACCTGGAGAAGAGTCCCCTGAGCAAGCTGGTCCTGGGGCTCTGTTCACAAACACAAACACACCCTACAGAGCCCCAGGACAACAGCACAATTAGACCCAACCAAATCATGAGAAAACAAAAAGATAATTACTTGACACATTGGAAAGAATTAACAAAAAAACAGAGCAAACTAGAATGCCATTTGGCCCTACACAGAGAGTACACAGCTTTGACTATGTACAGACTCAGTGAGCATAGCCTTGCTATTGAGAAAGGCCGCCGTGGGCAGACATGGCTCTCAAGAGAAGACTGGCTATGTGCTCACTGCCCACAAAATGAGGTGGAAACTGAGCTGCACTTCCTAACCTCCTGCCCAATGTATAACCATATTAGAGAGACATATTTCCCTCAGATTACACAGATCCGCAAAGAATTTGAAAACAAATCCAATTTTGAAAAACTCCCATATCTACTGGGTGAAATTCCACAATGTGCCATCACAGCAGCAAGATTTGTGACCTGTTGCCACGAGAAAAGGGCAACCAGTGAAGAACAAACACCATTGTAAATACAACCCATATTTATGCTTATTTATTTTATCTTGTGTCCTTTAACCATTTGTACATTGTTAAAACACTGTATATATATAATATGACATTTGTAATGTCTTTATTGTTTTGAAACCTCTGTATGTGTAATGTTTACTGTTAATTTATTATTGTTTTCACTTTATATATTCACTTTATATATTATCTACCTCACTTGCTTTGGCAATGTTAACACATGTTTCCCATGCCAATAAAGCCCTTGAATTGAATTGATAGTCACCCCCCCTCCCCCAGCACTGAACACACCCAGGTCCACAACTGCACTGCTCCTCCATAATTGAGAGGGATACATTCACAGAGCTGGAGAGAAACTTCTGTATGTGTATATTTACTGTTAATTCTTACTGTTTATTTCACTTTTGTATATTGTCTACCTCACTTGCTTTGGCAATGTTAACACATGTTTCCCATGCCAATAAAGCCACTTGAATTGAATTGAACTGAATTGAATTGACATAGTGGAGCTCAGAGAGCTAGTCCACACAACCCAGACAGAACAAACCCACAAAACAGACCCCAAACAAGACCCGGAGGGCAGAAGGTGGAGATTTACGGCTGTCTGTAAAGAGAGCTGGCTGCTCTACAACTGAGGTGAGAGAGGCAAACATGGAACTGAATGAAGAGGTGAGGAAGCTGAGGTGTGACAGAGAGCAGGGCACTCCCCCAGAGAAGCCAGCAGAACAGCTCACCCCAGACCCGGACCACAACACAACAATGGGACAGACAACACAGGACCCACCAACCAACCAATCAGACCCCACCTCCTCCTAACAGACACCACCCCCTCCTTTCAGCCCCCGTCAGCTCCCCTGATTGCTCTCTTGACAACCCCCACACATCCTCTGAGTACACACAAAAGCCAGAGATTGTGCTCCTCATTGACTCAAATGGCAAACACATTCAAGAGGATTTTTTCCCCCCCAAACACAAAGTGGCTAAGCTCTGGTGCACAAACACTAGGCATGCCCTGGAGCTATTCACATGGGCACAAATGACCTGAGGGCCCGGCAGGAAAGGGTGGCCACAGCACTCAAGGGAGTGATTGAAAAAGCTTCTTCCACTTTCCTCACCCTGCAACCACGAAAAGACTTCCACCCTGCCACCATACAGCGGGTGAATCCCAGGACTGTAACTCAAAACCTAATGTCTACATTTACATTTACTGGCCCACCACTCCACCCTGGACTTGAACAGCCTTTATGACCAGGCCCACCTCTACAAGGCAGCAATCCCCCCCCCCTCCCTCGAAGGACCTGCACAGAGAGAACCCATGCAAAGAGGACCTACACCAAGACCACAACATCACCAACCACACACCAACCAGCTAAAACCACCCCAATCTCTGGCCACACTCTAAATAGGCCCCTCCATATCAGACCTATGCCCCTTCTGCCCAACCCCATGTCCCCTGCCCACTGCCCCTGCAGCAAGGACCTCAACATGACAGCAGGACATATGCCCAGGCTGTGAGCAGAGCAATAGGCCCAACCCCCACTATTACCCCCGCCCAAGCCCCATCCTGCGACCTACGAGGTATGTATCAGATGCTCAACATGCTCTGCTCACACCTACTGTGATGGTCCGGGCCTAAACCACACAAAAATAACACTAGACACCATGGAACACAAAGCTTTTATCTCATCCTGGAATATACAAGGTCAGAGGTCATCTGCCTTTGGCCTAAAGAGCAGGAACCCAGATTTCATCAAAGAAGTTTGAATTACAGACGTTGTCATCCTACAAGAAACATGGTACATAGGAGATTGACCCACTGGTTGCCCTCTAGGCTACAGAGTAGTCCCATCCACAAAACTACCAGGTGTGAAACAGGAAAGAGACTCAGGGGGTATGCTAATGGTATAGAGTATACCTGGTATAGAGCAGACCTCTTTTAAATTAGTCAAAACAGGAACATTTTACATCTGGCTAGAAATTAATGAGGAAATGATCTCAACAGAGAAGAAAATGTCCTCATGTGTGGTACCTATATCCCCCCAATATAATCTCCATACATTAACGATGACAGCTTCTCCATCCTAGAGGGCAGATCAACAATTTACAGGCCCAGGGACATGTGGTAGTCTGTGACAACCTAAATGCCAGAACTAGACAACAACCTGACATCCTCAGCACACAGGGGGACAAACACCTACCTAGAGGTGACAGCATTCCCTCACCAATATGCCCCCCTAGACACAATTATGACAACATAACCACCAAAAATGGGTCACAACTCCTGCAGCTCTGTCGGACGCTAGGTATGTTCATAGTCAATGGTAGGCTTCGAGGGGAATTCTATGGTAGGTACACTCATGGTATGTTCTATGGTAGGTACGCTCATCTCTTGACAGTAGTACTGTAGACTACTTTATCGCTGACCTCAACCCAGAGTCTCTTAGAGCGTTCAGTCAGTCCACTGACACCCCTATCAGATCACAGCAAAATCACAGTCTACTTGAAAAGAGCTATGCTCAATCATGAGGAATCAAAGCCAAAGGAACGGAATAATATTATGACATGCTATAGATGGAAGGAAAGTAGTGTGGAAACCTACCAACAAACAATTAGGCAACAACAAATTCAATCCCTTCTAGACAACTTCCTGGACAATATGTTTCACTGTAATAGTGGAGGTATAAACTTCGTAATAGAAAAACAGTATATTTGACCTGTCAGCTTCCATATCAATTCCAAACATTTCAAGCAGTCAGCCTAAGAAAATTAACAACAATGACAAATGGCTTGATGAAGAATGCAAACACCTAACAAAGACATTGAGAAACCTGTCCAACCAGAAACATAGAGACCCTGAAAAACTGAGCCTACGGCTTCACTATGGTGAATCACTAAAACAATACAGAAATATTCTACTGAAAAAGCAGAAACAAGCTCAATGTAATTGAAGAATCCACAGAATCTAACCACTTCTGGGAGAATTGGAAAACAAACAACACAAAGAATTATCTATCCAAAACAGAGATGTATGGGTAAACCACTTCTCTAATATTTTTCACCCTATAACTAAGAACAAATAGGGGGAGGGGTGGTAGAGTTGTTATAACAAACAGCAAAAACATAACTCAGCAAAAAATAAATGTCCTCTCACTGTCAACTGCGTTTATTTTCAGCAAACTTAAAATTAACATGTGTAAAATATTTGTATGAACATATTCAACAACTGAGACATAAACTGAACATGTTCCACAGACATGTGACTAATAGAAATTGAATAATGTGTCCCTGAACAAAGTAGGGTCAAAAGTAACAGTCAGTATAAGGTGTGGCCACCAGCTGCATTAAGTACTGCTGTGCATCTCCATTTCTGGGGTGAATGGCCCTAGCCCTCACCCTCCGATCCAACAGGTCTTAGACGTGCTCAATGGGATTGAGATCCGGGCTCTTTGCTGGCCATGGCAGAACACTGACATTCCTGTCTTGCAGGAAATCATGCACAGAACGAGCAGTATGGCTGGTGGCATTGTCATGCTGGAGGGTCATGTCAGGATGAGCCTGCAGGAAGAGTACCACATGAGGGAGGAGGATTTCTTCCCTGCAACTCACAGCATTGAGATTGCCTGCAATGACAACAATCTCAGTCCGATGATGCTGTGACACAGCGCACCAGACCATGACGGACCCTCCACCTCCAAATCAATCCCGCTCCAGAGAACAGGCCTCGGTCTAACTCTCATTCCTCCGACGATAAACGCTAATCCGACCATCACCCCTGGTGAGACAAAACCGTGACTCGTCAGTGAAGAGCACTTTTTGCCAGTCCTGTCTGGTCCAGCGATGGTGGGTTGTGTCTGGTGAGGACCTGCCTTACAACAGGTCTACAAGCCCTCAGTCCAGCCTCTTGCAGCCTGTTGCGGACAGTCTGAGCACTGATGGAGGGATTGTGCGTTCCTGGTGTAACTTGGGCAGTTGCTGTTGCCATCCTGTACCTGTCCCACAGGTGTGATGTTCAGATGTACCGATCATGTGCAGGTGTTGGTACACGTGGTCTGCCACTGCGAGGACAATCAGCTGTCCGTCCTATCTCCCTGTAGCGCTGTCTTACGTGTCTCAGAGTACGGACATTGAAATGTATTGAAAGGTATTGCCCTGGCCACATCTGCAGTCTTTATGCCTCTTTGCAGCATGCCTAATGCAAGTTTACGCAGATGAGCAGGGACCCTAGGCATCTTTCATTTGGTGTTTTCAGAGTCAGTTGAAAGGCCTCTTTAGTGTCCTAAGTTTTCATAACTGTGACCTTAATTACCTACTGTCTGTAAGCTGTTAGTGTCTTAACGACTGTTCCACAGGTGCATGTTCATTTGTTGATTATGGGTTATGGAACAAGCACGGGAGACAGTCTTTAAACCCTTTACAATGAAGACTGCTGAAGTTATGTGGATTTTTATGAATTATCTTTGAAAGACAGGGTCCTGAGAGGGACATTTTAGAATCAACTATTAAAACTATCAACTATTAAAAACTACCAGAACCCACTGGATTCAACCACCTACACTGAATGAACTACAGGAAAAAATAGAAACCCTCCAACCCAAAAGGCCTATGGTGTTGATGGTATCCTAAATGAAATTATAAAATATACAGACCACAAATTCCAATTTGTTATACTTAAACTCTCTAACATCATCATCAGCTCTGGCATCTTCCCCAATTTTTATAACCAATGATTGATCACCCCAATCCACAAAGTGTAGACAACTTTGACCCCAATTATCATTGACAGCAGACTCATGCATTTCCTCAGAGAAAACAATGTACTGAGCAAATGTCAATTTGTATTTTTCCGGAATTACCATATGACAGACCACGCATTCATCCTGCACACCCTAATTGACAATCAAACAAACCAAAACAAAGAAAAAATACTCTCATGCTTTGCTGATTTCAAAAACGTTTTTCACTCAATTTGGAAAACACATAGGACGTTATAAATGTACACAAACAATAAGTGCGCAGTTAAAATAGGCAAAAAACACACACTTCTTTCCACAGGGCCGTGGAGTGAGACAGGGATGCAGCTTAAGCCCCACCCTCTTCAAAACATATATCAATGAATTAGCGAGGGCACTAGAACAGTCTGCAGCACCAGCCCTCAACCTACTAGAATCTAAAGTTAAATGTCTACTGTTTGCTGATGATCTGGTGCTTCTGTCTCCAACCAAGGAGGGCCAACAGCAGCACCTAGATCCTCTGCACAGATTATGCCAGACCTGACAGCCCTGACAGTAAATCTCAGTAAGACAAAAATAATGGTGTTCCAAAAAAGGTCCAGTCGCCAGGACCACAAATAGAAATTCCATCTCGACACTGTTTCCCTGCAGCACACAAAAAACTATACATACCTCGGCCTAAACATCAGCGCCACAGGTAACTTCCACAAAGCTGTGAAGGATCTGAGAGACAATGCAAGAAGGGCCTTCTATGCCATCAAAAGGAACATACAATTAGACCTACCAATTAGGATCTGGCTTTGAATACTTGAAATAGTTATAGAATCAATTTCCAATCATGGATGTGAGGTCTGGGGTCTGCTCACCAACCAATAATTCACTAAATGGGACAAAGACCAAATTGATTTGTGTCCTGTTGCCACAAGAAAAGGGCAACTATTGAAGAACATTGTAAATAGAACCCATGTTTATGTTGATTTATTTTGCCTTTTGTACTTTAACTATTTGCATATCGTTACACACTGCATATAGACATAATATGACATTTCTACTGCCTCTATTCCTTAAGAAATTTTGCGAGTGTAATGTTTACGGTTCATTTTTATTGCTTTTTTCCACTTTAGTTTATTTTCTATTTCACTTGATTTTGCAGTGTAAACATATGTTTACCATGCCAATAAATCCCTTTGAATTGAATTGAAATAGGGCCAGAGAAAGGGAGGAGGGGAAGAGAGAGTGAGAGAGAGCACAAACACACAGAGGTCATGCAGAGAGGAAGAGAAGAACTCAGAGAGAAAGAAAAAGAGAAAGAGAAAGAGAAAGAGAAAGGGAAAGAGAAATGGAAAGAGAAAGAGAAAGGGAAAGAGAAAGAGAAAGGGAAAGGGAAAGGGAAAGAGAAAGAGAAAGGGAAAGAGAAAGAGAAAGGGAAAGAGAAAGAGAAAGGGAAAGAGAAAGGGAAAGGGAAAGAGAAAGAGAAAGAGAAAGGGAAAGAGAAAGGGAAAGGGAAAGGGAAAGAGAAAGAGAAAGGGAAAGGGAAAGAGAAAGAGAAAGGGAAAGAGAAAGAGAAAGGGAAAGAGAAAGGGAAAGAGAAAGATAAAGGGAAAGAGAAAGAGAAAGGGAAAGAGAAAGAGAAAACGAAAGAGAAAGGGAAAGAGAAAGGGAAAGAGAAAGAGAAAGGGAAAGGGAAAGGGAAAGAGAAAGAGAAAGAGAAAGGGAAAGAGAAAGAGAAAACGAAAGAGAAAGGGAAAGAGAAAGGGAAAGAGAAAGAGAAAGAGAAAGGGAAAGGGAAAGGGAAAGAGAAAGAGAAAGGGAAAGAGAAAGAGAAAACGAAAGAGAAAGGGAAAGAGAAAGGGAAAGAGAAAGAGAAAGGGAAAGGGAAAGAGAAAGAGAAAGGGAAAGAGAAAGGGAAAGAGAAAGGGAAAGAGAGGTACTCCGCGAACTCAACATAACAATCTCTCCTCCTCTGTGAAGGGACGGCAGACCAACATGCCAACTGTAGAAACCCAGCTCTGGAAATGAGACGTGACATAAAAGCCCAAGTTGTTTTAATTACTGGCAAATGAGGCACAGTCAGGTTCCCAGGGGTGATGGCTAAAAACCTATCATTAGTTTTCTCTCTCTCTCTAAAGTTCTCTCTCTCTCATACCCACCCAGGGGTCTAGTGCAGCTCTGGCTCCACTGATCACTCTACTCTATATAAGCTATATGCATTATCTCTGAAGTTACATTATTATAAACCTCCTCGTCTATCAGACAGGGGATTAAAAACTTCATCTAGCGGTCCCCAGCCACATACTTGTCAATTGAAGTCTTGTTTTGTTCACATTAGTAATGTCGGAGAGCAATTACGTCATGAGAACTTTCATCTACACAGATTAGCGTATATGTGTTTGACTTTTATCAACTGCTCTGACTTGACTATGAATCAATGGAAAGAGTAGAACATTCATAAAGATTTTAAAGGGTAGAGGATACTGTTGAAACAGTTAAAGGGTAGAAGATACTGTTGAAACAGTTAAAGGGTAGATGATACTGTTGAAACAGTTAAAGGGTAGAGGATACTGTTGAAACAGTTAAAGGATACTGTAGTTTTCTCTCTACTGTTGAAACAGTTAAAGGGTAGAGGATACTGTTGAAACAGTTAAAGGGTAGAGGATACTGTTGAAACAGTTAAAGGGTAGAGGATACTGTTGAAACAGTTAAAGGGTAGAGGATACTGTTGAAACAGTTAAAGGGTAGAGGATACTGTTGAAACAGTTAAAGGGTAGAGGATACTGTTGAAACAGTTAAAGGGTAGAGGATACTGTTGAAACAGTTAAAGGGTAGATGATACTGTTGAAACAGTTAAAGGGTAGAGGATACTGTTGAAACAGTTAAAGGGTAGAGGATACTGTTGAAACAGTTAAAGGGTAGAGGATACTGAAACAGTTAGAGATACTGTTGAAACAGTTAAAGGGTAGAGGATACTGTTGAAACAGTTAAAGAGGATACTGTTGAAACAGTTAAAGAGATGATACTGTTGAAACAGTTAAAGGGTAGACTGTTGAAACAGTTAAAGGGTAGAGGATACTGTTGAAACAGTTAAAGGGTAGAGGATACTGTTAAAACAGTTAAAGGGTAGAAGATACTGTTGAAACAGTTAAAGGGTAGAGGATACTGTTGAAACAGTTAAAGGGTAGAGTATACTGTTGAAACAGTTAAAGGGTAGAGGATACTGTTGAAACAGTTAAAGGGTAGAGGATACTGTTGAAACAGTTAAAGGGTAGAGGATACTGTTGAAACAGTTAAAGGGTAGAGGATACTGTTGAAACAGTTAAAGGGTAGATGATACTGTTGAAACAGTTAAAGGGTAGAGGATACTGTTGAAACAGTTAAAGGGTAGAGGATACTGTTGAAACAGTTAAAGGGTAGAGGATACTGTTGAAACAGTTAAAGGGTAGAGGATACTGTTGAAACAGTTAAAGGGTAGAGGATACTGTTGAAACAGTTAAAGGGTAGAGGATACTGTTGAAACAGTTAAAGGGTAGAGGATACTGTTGAAACAGTTAAAGGGTAGAAGATACGTCACTTGAGTGGGTTGAGTCACTGACGTGATCTTTCTGTCTGGGTTGGTGCCTCCCCTTGGGTTGTGCCGTGGCGGAGATCTTTGTGGGCTATACTTGGCCTTGTCTCAGGATGGTAAATTGGTGGTTGAAGATATCCCTCTAGTGATGTGCGGGCTGTGCTTTGGCAAAGTGGGTGGGGTTATATCCTCCCTGTTTGGCCCTGTACGGGGGTATCATCGGATGGGGCCACAGTGTCTCCTGACCCCTCCTGGCTCAGCCTGCAGTATTTATGCTGCAGTAGTTTATGTGTCGGGAGCTAGGGTCAGTTTGTTATATCTGGAGTACTTCTCCTCTCTTATCCGGTGTCCTGTGTGAATTTAAGTATGCTAATTCTCTCTTTCGCTCATTATTTCTCTCTCTCGGACGACCTGAGCCCTAGGACCATGCCTCAGGACTCCCTGGCATGATGACTCCTTGCTGGCCCCAGTCCACCTGGCCGTGCTGCTGCTCCAGTTTCAACTGTTCTGCCTGCGGCTATGGAATCTTGACCTGTTCACCGAACGTGCTACCTGTCCCAGACCTGCTGTTTTCAACTCTCTAGAGAAAGCAGGAGTGGTAGAGATACTCTTAATGATCGGCTATGAAAAGCCAACTGACATTTATTCCTGAGGTGGTGACTTGCTGCACCCTTGACAACTACTGTGATTATTATTATTTGACCATGTTGGTCATTTATGAACATTTGAACAACTTGGCCATGTTCTGTTATAATCTCCACCCGACACAGCCAGAAGAGGACTGTACACCCCTCAAAGCCTGCTTCCTCTCTAGATTTCCTCCTATGTTCTGGCCATTCTAGGGAGTTTTTCCTAGCCACCGTGCTTCTAAACCTGCATTGCTTGCTGTTTGGGGTTTTAAGCTGGGTTTCTGTACAGCACTTTGAGATATCAGCTGATGTACGGAGGGCTTTGTAAATAAACTGGATTTGATTAGATTTGTTAATTACTGTAGGCATGGTGTTCTTTACTGTAGGCATGGTGTTCTTTACTGTAGACATGGTGTTCTTTACTGTAGACATGGTGTTCTTTACTGTAGACATGGTGTTCTTTACTGTTCTTTACCGTAGACATGGTGTTCTTTACTGTTCTTTACCGTAGACATGGTGTTCTTTACCGTAGACATGATGTTCTTTACTGTAGGCATGGTGTTCTTTACTGTAGACATGGTGTTCTTTACTGTAGACATGGTGTTCTTTACTGTAGGCATGGTGTTATTTACTGTAGACATGGTGTTATTTACTGTAGATATGGTGTTCTTTACTGTAGACATGGTGTTCTTTACTGTAGACATGGTGTTCTTTACTGTTCTTTACCGTAGACATGGTGTTCTTTACTGTAGACATGGTGTTCTTTACTGTTCTTTACCGTAGACATGGTGTTCTTTACTGTAGACATGGTGTTCTTTACTGTAGACATGGTGTTATTTACTGTAGATATGGTGTTCTTTACTGTAGACATGGTGTTCTTTACTGTAGACATGGTGTTCTTTACTGTTCTTTACCGTAGACATGGTGTTCTTTACTGTAGACATGGTGTTCTTTACTGTAGACATGGTGTTCTTTACTGTAGACATGGTGTTCTTTACTGTAGACATGGTGTTCTTTACTGTAGACATGGTGTTCTTTACTGTAGACATGGTGTTCTTTACTGTAGACATGGTGTTCTTTACTGTAGACATGGTGTTCTTTACTGTAGACATGATGTTCTTTACTGTAGACATGGTGTTCTTTACTGTAGACATGGTGTTCTTTACTGTAGACATGGTGTTATTTACTGTAGACATGGTGTTCTTTACTGTAGACATGGTGTTATTTTGGTGGAAAGATGTATTGGCTTTTCTCCAGACATCGTTTTGACCACAGCACCTTTGCCACTTGGCCTCGTAATCTACATGGTGCTTTTTGGCAAAGCTCAAACGAGACTTGATGTGGCTTTTTGTGAGGAGTGGTTTTTTCTTGCCATCCCCCCATAGAGGCCATATTAGTGTAGCATTTGTGATATTGTTTTCACATGCAGACATTGACCAGTCTTTAGGCAAGGCCTGAAGATCCTTCCATTGGCTTCCTGGTAGCCTCTCTGATCAGTCTCCTCCTTGCCCGGTCATCCAGTTTGGAGGGACGGCCTGATCTTTGCAGGGTCTGGGTGGCGCCATACGCCTTAACCACTTCTTAGCAAACTCTGCTCCGAGGTAAATATTTTACATCCATCCATCCCCTGACCTGTGCCTTCCCACAACTTTAGTACCTTTCCACCCATATGCTTTGAATTGCAGTACTAAGCAGTGGAGTCCTCTGTGAACTATTGCTTTTATTGTGAACTAATCAAAGTCACTACAATTGATCACAGATGGAAGCCAATTAGCTTGATTAGTGATCTGGAAGGTGGTTGGCTATACCCCAGCAAATTTGCAATTACAATTCTAAGGGGGAGTTCACTTATCCAAATATTTTACTGTTTTACTTAGAATGAATTTTCAGTTTTTAAAAACAAAACAAAAAAGCTGGAAAAAGTCTAATTGTATACGTTTTCATTTTAGGCTGTAAGGCAAAAAAAGGAGAACCTTTTGAAAGGGGGTGGTGATTTTCTATACCCACTGTAAAACCTATAGGCCTATAAGTTTGTATGACATGTACACTACAGAATGTATAGGATGTGTGTAGGCTCCAACATCCCCATATATCAAAAGGTTGATTACTCAGTAACCACACACTTGAATACTCCAGTATCAACAAACACAGATGCTGCACGGCTTTCCTCTCTAGTGTTGCTTTGCATAATGCTGTTGCACTTCTGTGTTAGTATTAAAATAGGATTGTCTGGAAGGGAATTATCATGCTAGTCTGTCTATGTTTGACTACTTGTAGTTGTCTCTTTCTGTCTCTATGTATCTGACTATATGTCTCTGTCTCTACATGTCTCTGTCTCTATTTGTCTGTCTATGTTTGACTACTTGTAGTTGTCTCTGTCTGTCTCTATTTGTCTCTGTCTGTCTCTATGTCTCTGACTATATGTCCCTGACTCTATATGTCTCTGGCTCTCTGTCTCTACATGTCTCTGTCTCTCTCTGTCTCTACATGTCTCTGTCTCTCTCTGTCTCTACATGTCTCTGTCTCTCTCTGTCTCTATATGTCTCTGACTCTACATGTCTCTCTCTGACTCTACATGTCTCTGACACTATCTGGCTCTGTCTCTATTTGTCTTTGACTCTGTCTCTGACTCTACATGTCTCTGACTCTATCTGTCTCTACATGTCTCTGACTCTCTGACTCTATGTCTCTGTCTCTATCTGTCTCTGACTCTACATGTCTCTCTCTGACTCTACATGTCTCTCTCTGACTATATATGTCTCTCTATGACTCTATATGTCTCTGTCTCTATCTGTCTCTGACTGTACATGTTTCTCTCTGACTCTACATGTATCTTTCTGAGTCTATATGTCTCTCTCTGACTCCACATGTCTTTCTCTGACTCTACATGTCTCTCTCTGAATCTACATGTCTCTCTCTGACTATATATGTCTCTGTCTCTGACTCTACATGTCTCTCTCTGACTCTATATGTCTCTGTCTCTATCTGTCTCTGACTGTACATGTCTCTCTCTCTGACTCTATATGTCTCTCTCTGAATCTACATCTCTCTCTCTGACTATATATATGTCTCTGTCTCTGACTCTATGTCTCTGTCTCTATCTGGTTCTGACTCTACATGACTCTCTCTGACTCCACATGTCTCTCTCTCTGACTCTATGTCTCTGTCTCTATCTGGCTCTGACACTATCTGTCTATGTCTCTATATGTCTTTGACTCTGTCTCTGACTCTACATGTCTCTGACTCTATCTGTCTCTACATGTCTCTGAATATCTGACTCTATATGTCTCTCTCTGACTCTACATGTCTCTCTCTGACTCTACATGTCTCTCTCTGACTCTACATGTCTCTCTCTGACTCTATATGTCTCTCTCTGACTCTATATGTCTCTGTCTCTATCTGTCTCTGACTCTACATGTCTTTCTCCGACTCTATATGTCTCTTTCTGAATCTACATGTCTCTCTCTGACTATATATGTCTCTGTCTCTGACTCTACATGTCTCTCTCTGACTCTATGTCTCTGTCTCTCTGGTTCTGACTCTACATGACTCTCTCTGACTCCACATGTCTCTCTATGACTCTATATGTCTCTCTCTGACTCTATATGTCTCTCTCTGACTCTATATGTCTCTGTCTCTACATGTCTCTCTCTGACTCTATATGTCTCTCTGTGATTCTACATGTCTCTGTCTCTATCTGTCTCTGACTCTACATGTCTCACTGACTTTACATGTCTCTCTCTGACTCTATATGTCTCTCTATGATTCTACATGTCTCTGTCTCTATAGGTCTCTGTCTCTACAGGTCTCTGTCTCTACAGGTCTCTGTCTCTACAGGTCTCTGACTCTGACTCCGTCACTGTCTGTGTCTCTATCTGTCTGTGTCTGTCTCTATAGGCCTCTGTCTTTATAGGTATCTGTCTCTGACTCTATTGGTCTCTGTCTCTATAGCTCTCTCTCTATATGTCTCTATAGCTTTGTCTCTATATGTCTCTGTCTCTATAGGTCTCTGTCTCTATAGGTCTCTGTCTCTATATGTCTCTGTTACTATATGTCTCTGACTCTGTCACTGTCTGTGTCTCTATCTGTCTGTCTCTGTCACTGTCACTGTCTCTGTCACTGTCACTGTCACTGTCACTGTCACTGTCACTGTCTCTGTCTCTGTCTCTGTCTCTGTCACTGTCTGTCTCTGTCACTGTCTCTTTACTGTCTCTGACTCCATCACTGTCTCGGACTCTGTTTCTCTGACTCTGTGTCTCTGTCTCTATTTCTCTCTGTCTGTCTCTGTCTCTCTCTCTCACTGTCTCTGCCTCTGTCTCTCTCTTGCCAATGCATCAATATAGGTTTCCTTGATGGTGAATGCAGAGACAGTCCTGTACACAGGTTAAATGGATTCTTTCTGTGAGCCTCAGTATGCAGGCCTCGAGCCACACAGAGCAAATCAATTCATATCACCCTGGGCCATGCATCCATTATTACTAACGCAATGGAATGTCTGCAAGACCTACCCTAGCTACCTCTCTGTTGTCTCATCTATCCATCTCTCCCTCTCTCTTTCTGCAACCTCCACTCTCTTCCCTAAAGACCTTTCCAACTGTCTGCCTTCGTTTGTCTCCAGGTACACAGAATGTGTCTACCCGTCCCGTCTCTCCGTCCATCTCCTCATTATGCGTGCTATCTGTACATCTGCACAAATATTCACTCTTATTTGTATGAACGCATCACCACAATATTCTATTCTGTCCACGTCTCCATGTTTAGCATGAACTGACGCTGTCTTATTTACTCTTTGCCTGGGAACATTCTGCACAGACAGGCTCGGTTACTATGTTCTACATTCCTTTCAATAGTCAGTGACTAAAGAACAAAAAACTTGGCATGGGATCCAGGATTAATTAGCTTTTTCACATAGAGGTCAGAGCAGAATATATACACATCGCAGATACATATCAAAACACTACTTCCACCTGATTCATCCCTGAGGTGTAACTATGGTAATATCATGACATGTCTCAGAACAGGTGCAATTATAAATAATTAGTTATTAGACACACATGAGCTATTTCTCACCACCCTCTATAAATATATACCGTTTAGATTTCCAATAGGTAGATGGTCAGCTACCAGCCCACATATGCGTAGCTCGCCAAACAATTGTGAAAGAACATGCACTTGTTCATGTTTTCCACCGCGACCTGTCATAAACAAATCTCACAAGCATCAGGCGCTCCCAGCTCCCAGCTACTATCTAATCAACGTAACATTATCCCATCCCTGGACTCTATCGGCTTAAAACAGCCAAACCTAACATGTTATCTTCCTATTGATTTCCAGCAATATTTACCCTGTCTTTCTGATTGGTGGGAGTGTTTATCTATCACTCAGTGTGTAGCCAGTTGATGTAATAAACATCTTGTGGGTTGATAAATACGTTGCCTAAAATCTTCTTAAATAAGTGTTAACTGCAAAGTAGGCTTACCTGGCAGAAGTGTATCCTCAGTAAGTACAGTCAGAAAGTATTCAGATCTCTTGACTTTTTCCACATGCTGCCACACTAGAGCTTTAATCTAAAATGGACAAAAATTAATAATAATCTCATCAATCTACACACAATACCCCATAATGACATCACAATACCCCATAATGACATCACAATACCCCATAATGACAAAGCGAAAACAGGCTTTTAGAATTTTTGGCAAATCTATAAAACAGAAATACCTTATTTACATAAGTATTCAGATCCTTTGCTATGAGACTCGAAATTGAGCTCAGGTGTATCCTGTTTCCATCAATCATCCTTGAGATGTTTCTACAACTCGATTGGAGTCAATCTGTGGTAAATTTAATTGATTGGACATGATTTGGAAAGGCACACACATGTCTATATAAGGTCCTACAGTTGACAGTGCATGTCAGAGCAAAAACCAAGCCGTGAGGTCAAAGGAATTGTCCGTAGAGCTCCGACACAGAATTTCATCGAGGCACAGATCTGGGGAAGGGTACCAAAATATTTCTGCAACAATGAATGTCCCCAAGGACACAGTGGACTCCATCAATCTTAAATGGAAGAAGTTTGTAACCACCAAGACTCTTCCTTGAGCTGGCCATCCGGCCAAACGGACACATTTTGGGGAAAAAAAACCTTTGGTGTAATTTAAGCATTGACATCCAATTTTGTTGTTTCTCTATGAACATAATGTAATTTTGAGAGTAAAAAATTTATATATCTAAAACCAGGAAAAATAAAACTGAGAACATAATTTAGGAAAATAATAAACATCATTTGGGAAGAAATCAAACATAATTTGGAAAATATAAAACATAATTTGGGAAAATATAAACATGATTTTTGTAATAGGTCTGGGTGTAGCTGGTGTAGAGGAGTCAGGTGCAGGACAACAGGGATGTGTAATACACATACATTTACTCAAGACTTTCAACCACAATTGGATAATACCGAGCACACAATACGGACCGTAAATACAACAAACAAACACGCACAAACACCATGGGGAAAACAGAGGGTTAAATAACGAACATGTAATTGTGGGATTGAAACCAGGTGTGTAAAACAAAGACAAAACAAATGGAAAATGAAAAGTGGATCGGCGGTGGCTAGAAGGGCGGTGACGTCGACAGCTGAACGCCGCCCGAACAAGGAGAGGGACCGACTTCGATGGAAGTCGTGACAATTTTTGAAAAAAGTCACAGGGTTTTCCCCCAAAATAAACAACTGGGAAGTTGTTTATGAATTATTATTTTTCCAGGAATATTGACAGAAAACACATCTCTTGTACACCAAGGACACAGGGAAGGGTTTCAGTGAGAGAGGAAGAGAAGAATGTGCCTGTCACGCCCTGACCTTAGAAATCCCTATTATTCTCTATGTTTGGTTAGGTCAGGGTGGGATTCGGGTGGGAAAGTCTATGTTTTCTATTTCTTTGTTTTTGGCAGAGTGTGGTTCCCAATCAGAGGCAGCTGTCTATCGTTGTCTCTGATTGGGGATCACTTATAAGTTGCCATTTTCCTTTTGGGTTTTGTGGGATCTTGTTTTCTGTTTAGTGTTTCTGCCTGACAGCACTGTGCGCTTTCGTTTTTTGTCTTTGTTATTTTTTGACGTCATCAATAACAACACGATGTACGCCTATCATGCTGCGCCTTGGTCTCCTTCTCCCAACGAGAGCCTTTACAGAAGATCCCACCACCAAAAGAACAAGCAGCGTGGCCAGAAGGGGCCGGGATAAAAGGGAGTGTAGGACATTCTGGACCTGGGAGGAGGTAATGGCAGGGGACAAGACCCTAAGACCCTGCCATGGAAGCAGGCGGAGGCAGCGAGTGAGGAACGGCGACGATATGAGGAGTCAAGACAACGACGGAAGCCTAAGAGACAGCTCCAAAAAAGTGTTTGGAGGGGCGTCACACGGGGAGATTGGCGGAGTCAGGGTTTAGACCTGTGGGGAGCGTGTGACCGGTCAGGCACCGTGTTATGTGGTGATGCGCACTGATGCGCATTCACAGCCCGGTGCACTCTGTTCCAGCTCCTCGCATTTGCTGGGCTAGAGTGGGCATTCAGGTAGGGCGGATTGTGCCGGCTCAGCGCTCCTGCCGGTTCTGCGCACTGTGTCTCCGGTGCGTCTCTTCAGCCCAGGATATCCTGCTGGCTCTGCGCATTGTGTCTCCGGTGCGCCTCTTCGGCCCAGGGTATCCTGCTGGCTCTGCGCACTGTGTCTCCGGTGCGCCTCTTCGGCCCAGGATATCCTGCTGGCTCTGCGCACTGTGTCTCCGGTGTGCCTCTTCGGCCCAGGATATCCTGCTGGCTCTGCGCATTGTGTCTCCGGTGCGCCTTCACAGCCCAGTGCTTCCTGTGCCAGCGCCCCGGATTTGCCGGGTGAAAGTAAGCATCCAGCCAGGATGGGTTGTGTCAGGATGGGTTGTGTCAGGATGGGTTGTGCCAGGAAGGTTGTGCCAGGATGGGTTGTGCCAGGATGGGTTGTGCCAGGATGGGTTGTGCCAGGAAGGTTGTGCCAGGATGGGTTGTGCCAGGATGGGTTGTGTCAGGATGGGTTGTGCCAGGATGGGTTTTGCCAGGATGGGTTGTGCCAGGATGGGTTGTGCCAGGATGGGTTGTGCCAGGATGGGTTGTGTCAGGATGGGTTGTGCCAGGATGGGTTGTGCCAGGATGGGTTGTGCCAGGAAGGTTGTGCCAGGATGGGTTGTGCCAGGATGGGTTGTGTCAGGATGGGTTGTGCCAGGATGGGTTGTGCCAGGATGGGTTGTGCCAGGAAGGTTGTGCCAGGATGGGTTGTGCCAGGAAGGTTGTGCCAGGATGGGTTGTGCCAGGATGGGTTGTGTCAGGATGGGTTGTGTCAGGATGGGTTGTGCCAGGATGGGTTGTGCCAGGATGGGTTGTGCCAGGAAAGTTGTGCCAGGAAGGTTGTGCCAGGATGGGTTGTGTCAGGATGGGTTGTGTCAGGATGGGTTGTGCCAGGATGGGTTGTGCCAGGATGGGTTGTGCCAGGAAGGTTGTGCCAGCTCTATGCTCGAGACCTCCAGTGCTCCTCCACGGCCCAGTGTATCCGGTGCCTGCTCCACGCACCAGGCTTCCAGTGCATCTCCCCAGTCCGGTGAGACCTGTTCCGGTTCCACGTACCAGGCCTCCAGTATGCCTCCCCAGCCTGGTAAGCCCTGTGTGTGCCTTGGTCTCCTTCTCCCAACGAGGGCCTTTACAGAGCCTATTTGAAAGCTAGAAAAAAACTCACAACATGTTACATTCTTTTTAAGTAGCTCTCATGCTTGAAAAGGTTGGAGAACACTGGTCTGGAGTTTTATACTAAAACTGTCTGGGTAGACAAATCTCATACAAAACGGTTTATATCTGGTATCCACATTAAGTGAAACAGAGCCACTGGTCACCGCAGGCACATTTCATATTGTTTTTGTTTTGTTTATGAATCTAGAAGACGAGCATCCAGCATCTTGGTAAAAATACATAATACTGTATGCTCTCCTGTTCTATCACACATGCAATGATGTCCTATGAAAACAACATTGTTTGAAGTGAGTGCTTTGTTGTTGTAATATCATAAACTGATTAGTCAGTTTCTCTTTTAGAATCATGATCCAGCTTTAAAACACTAGAACTGCTAAAACAGCCAAGAGTCTTGGTGATTCCAAACTTGTTCCATTTAACAATGATGGAGGTTAACTGATCTTGGGGACCTTCAATGCTGCAGACATTTTTTGGTACCCTTCCACAGATCTCTGCCTCGACACAATCCTATGGACTATTCCTTCAAACTCATGGCTTGGTTTTTGCTCTCACATGTACTGTCAACTGTAGAACCTTATATAGACAGGTGTGTGTCTTTCCTAATCATGTCAAAACAATTGAATTTACCACAGGTGGAATCTAATCAAGTTGATGATGAGGGGGGAAAAAACGATATAATACATTTTAGAATAAGGATGTAACGTAGCAAACTGTGGAAAAAGTGAAGGGGTTTGAATACTTTCTGAATGCACTATTTCTCATCATTTAGTTTTAAAAAGTCTAATACCTTGAGTTTTATATCAAACCACAGAAACATACTCAATCATTTGCATACTTAAGAATTCAGGACATGGTCAGTAGTAATACAAGATAATTGCTTTGGATATGAACAGTCTGGTTGAGATTGAACAATCAGTGGTTTTGTGGTTAAGAATGAAGGACATGTTCAAAAGGAAGAATTTATAATAATGCCTTTTGTTTATCTAGCATAAGTGAAGTTGATACTGAACTAACCCAGTTGATATGAGAAGATTTTCTTCAATTATCTGTGTGGATTTAAGTAGGGACTTGTCTCACACCACATAACACCTTGTAACACCACATAACACCTGGTAACACCACATAACACCACATAACACCACATAGCACCACATAACACCACATAACACCACATAACACCACATAACACCATGTAACACCATGTAACACCACATAACACCTGGTAACACCACATAACACCACATAACACCACATAGCACCACATAACACCACATAACACCACATAACACCACATAACACCATGTAACACCATGTAACACCACATAACACCTGGTAACACCACATAACACCACATAACACCATGTAACACCACATAACACCTGGTAACACCACATAACACCTGGTAACACCACATAACACCTGGTAACACCACATAACACCTGGTAACACCTTGTAACACCACATAACACCTTGTAACACCACATAACACCACATAACACCTTGTAACACCACATAACACCACATACCACCACATAACGCCACATAGCACCACATAACACCACATAACACCATGTAACACCACATAACACCACATAACACCTTGTAACACCTGGTAACACCACATAACACCACATAACACCTTGTAACACCACATAACACCACATAACACCTTGTAACACCACATAACACCTTGTAACACCACATAACACCACATAACACATTGTAACACCACATAACACCTTGTAACGCCACGTAACACCACATAACACCACATAACACCACATAACACCTGGTAACACCACATAACACCACATAACACCTAGTAACGCCACGTAACACCACATAACACCACATAACACCACATAACACCTTGTAACACCACATAACACCACATAACACCACATAACACCACATAACACCTTGTAACACCACATAACACCACATACCACCACATAACGCCACATAGCACCACATAACACCACATAACACCATGTAACAACACATAACACCACATAACACCACATACCACCACATAACGCCACATAGCACCACATAACACCACATAACACCATGTAACACCACATAACACCACATAACACCTTGTAACACCTGGTAACACCACATAACACCACATAACACCTTGTAACACCAGATAACACCACATAACACCTTGTAACAACCATAACACCTTACAACACCACATAACACCACATAACACCTGGTAACACCACATAACACCTAGTAACGCCACGTAACACCACATAACACCACATAACACCTGGTAACACCACATAACACCACATAACACCTTGTAACACCACATAACACCATGTAACACCACATAACACCTTGTAACACCACATAACACCTGGTAACACCACATAACACCTGGTAACACCACATAACACCTGGTAACACCACATAACACCACACAAAACCTGGTAACACCACATAACACCACATAACACCTTGTAACACCACATAACTCCACATAACACCTTGTAACACCACATAACACCATATAAGACCACATAACACCACATAACACCTTGTAACACCTGGTAACACCACATAACACCACATAACACCACATAACACCACATAACACCTGCTAACACCACATAAGACCTGATAACACCACGTAACACCACATAACACCACATAACACCTGGTAACACCACATAACACCTGATAACACCACGTAACACCACATAACACCTGGTAACACCACATAACACCTGATAACACCACTTAACACCACATAACACCTGATAACACCACATAACACCATATAACACCACATAACACCACATAACACCTGATAACACCACATAACACCATATAACACCACATAACACCTGATAACACCACATAACACCACATAACACCATATAACACCACATAACACCACATAACACCTGCTAACACCACATAACACCATATGACACCACATAACACCACATAACACCTGATAACACCACGTAACAACACATAACACCTTGTAACACCACATAACACCTCACAACACCTTGTAACACCACATAACACAACACAACAAATTGTAACACCACATAACCCCTGGTAACACCACATAACACATTGTAACACTACATAACACCATATAACACCTTACAACACCACATAACACCTGGTAACACCACACAACACCACATAACACCATATTACACCATATAACACCACATAACACCACATAACACCACATAACACCACATAACACCATATAACACCTGGTAACACCACATAACACCATATAACACCATATAACACCATATAACACCACATAACACCACATAACACCACATAACACCATATAACACCACATAACACCATATAACACCACATAACACCATATAACACCATTTAACACCATATAACACCACATAACACCATATAACACCATATAACACCACATAACACCTGGTAACACCTGGTAACACCACATAACACCACATAACACATTGTAACACTACATAACACCTGGTAACACCATGTAACAACACATAACACCACATAACACCATATAACACCACGTAACACCATATAACACCTGGTAACACCATATAACACCACATAACACCATATAACACCATTTAACACCTGGTAACACCATATAACACCATATAACACCACATAACACCACATAACACCACATAACACCACATGACACCATATAACACCATATAACACCTGATAACACCATATAACACCACATAACACCATATAACACCATTTAACACCTGGTAACACCATGTAATACCACATAACACCACATAGCACCATATAACACCACATAACACCATATAACACCATATAACACCTGGTAACACCATATAACACCACATAACACCATATAACACCATTTAACACCTGGTAACACCATATAACACCATATAACACCACATAACACCACATAACACCACATGACACCATATAACACCTGGTAACACCACATAACACCATATAACACCACATAACACCATATAACACAACATAACACCATATAACACCATATAACACCATATAACACAACATAACACCATATAACACCATATAACACCATATAACACCATATAACACCATATAACACCATATAACACCATATAGCACTATATAACACCACAATTACAATCTCTTTCTCTGAATTGCCTAGTGAAAGCCTAACACTGTAAAATTGTTTTGTTTTTTAAAATATAATTTAGCTAGTCATGTTGGCAATAGACAAGCTTTCAAATGATGCCATCCAGATTGGGATTTTTAATGGCCCGTTTTTGGATTGCGTAAAAAACAATAGCAATTGTGTGATGGTGGGGATGTAGTGTTGTGTTCTAAACAAAACGACGACAAGTGTGCTTGCTGTAGTTTGTCAACAGCACAGCTAGGAAAGCTCAAAAAGTACCTAAGTAGTTAAAGACTCTTCTTTCAGTTATTGAACTGTATTGAAATTGCTTAGAAACTGTGGACATGTTGGAGAGGTCCAGTCAGTCCTCTGTCAATAGGATCCAGGGGGCGGAATTCATTTACAGCTTTTTTTCGATTGCTAAACGACAGTGGACACAACTGGAGTCACATGTGCAAAACTCTAACTACAAGTCTGCACAGCAGCAGTTCATGTGGACCAAACTCTAATTTGTTTTTCATTGCTTCAACACAGTTTTCAAAACTCTACACACTTATCCAATGACTTTAACCACAACCTGCACAACACTGTGGATTTACAGCACTTTGTTCAAATGCTAACACACTGCTGTCAAAACTGTGAACCACACATTCAAAACGGAATAGATTTCAGCCTTGTGCCTTTCAAACACTGCTGATTGCAATTTCAGCTGAAAGGCTAAGCAGGTGTCTTGTTTTAGACTTGTTAGTGAACACACACATATTACAGTATATATATGCGCAGGAAAATGCTATTGTTGACATGGTTGTTGTCAACAATGCAATAAAACTGCGGGAGATTCTAGATAGAGTGCTGGCTGATAATGATATCTTTGAAAATGTTAATTCTGTCAGCACAACAACTATTGCTCGAGTCCTAAAGAAACACCAAGTTACAATGAAACAGTTATACACTGTACCGTTCGAGAGAAACAGTGAACGGGTAAAAGAGCACTACCAATATGTCCAGGTAAGACGTCTGAGGTTACGTACACAGCTATACAAAATATTTACAGTAAAAAAAAACACTGGCATTTCTACAGTAAAACTGTGCACTTACTGTTTTTCAGAGAGTAATGGAGGTGGAAGCACTGGAAAGACCACATTCATTTGTATTTATCGATGACGCTGGATTTAACCTTGCCAAAACACGGCGCAGAGGAAGGAAAGTTATAGGTCAAAGGGCCACTGTGGAGGTTCCAGGCCAAAGGGGGGGAAATATCACCATGTGTGCTGCAATGACCAATGATGGTTTGCTTCTCAACTCACCACTCATTGGCTCATACAACACAGAAAGGCTTATAGCTTTCCTAGAACAGCTCTATGCTCAGCTAGTGCCAGCAGAACAGGGGGAGCCAGTAAGAAACCCCCAAGTTTTTGTCATAGTTTGCGATAACGTTGCTTTTCACTCTGCAGCTGTCACAGATTGGTTTGCAGCACATCACAGATTTATGGTTTTGTACCTGCCTGCATATTCACCCTTCCTCAACCCAATAGAGGAGTTTTTCGCTGCCTGGAGGTGGAATGTGTTTTTGTCACCACCCACATGACCAAATGTCTCTTTTGGTAGCCATGCATGCCGGATGTGAGGACACGAGTCCAGAGGACTGCCAGGGATGGATAAGGCACTCCCAGAAGGTTCTTCCCCAGGTGCATGGCAAGAGAAAACATTAGATGTGATGTTGAAGAAAACCTGTGGCCTGATGCTAGAGAGAGGCAGGATTAGCCCCTCAATTATTTGTTCGAATTCCAGTATGTACTTTTAGTTTCTACATTTTTTTTCTCATTACTGTAATTCCGTAAATTACTACAGACTATTGAAGCAAACTGCTAATTTTCATTTACCTTAAAGAATTGTTATGTTCTAAAAATGTTAATAAATCATGTGAAAGAATGTCACTCTTTTCTTTAAAGAAAATATTACTTTGTATGAAGTCACTGAAATTGTTCAAACTGTAAAGATGAAAAGTTTGTATTGTCTGTATTGGTGTTTGATGCTAGTGTTTTTACTCTCAGTGTGTTCTGAGTGACAGTGTGTGTTATCTCAGTGAGGGTTGTGCATAGTGTTTGGCTGCACTGAGTGTGTTTTGAGCCATGTGTTAAGAGTTGTGTTGCTTGGAATGAGTTTTGCAGGTGATGTGAACTGTTTAGCTCAGGTGACTGTTGGTAGTGCAGACTGTAGTTAGAGTTTTGCACATGTGACTCCAGTTGTCGTTTAGCAATCAAAAAGAAACTGTAAATGCACCCACACACGTATATACACATACACGCACACGCTGTCACGACTTCCTCTGAAGTTGTTCCCTCGCCTTGTTCCGGCGGCGTTCGGCGGTCGACGTCACAGGCCGTCTAGCAATCGTCGATACACTTTTCATTTGTTTCGTCTTTGTTTTAAAAACCCGATTTCAATCCCACAATTACTGTTTCATTATTTAACCCTCTGTTCCCCCAATGTTTTTTTTGTGAGTGATTGTTTATTGAATTTTCAGTCTGTCATGGTGTGCGTGTATTTGTTACTTTGTATATTTGACATTTTGAGTAAAAGTACGTTGATTACTCATATCTGCTGTCCTGCGCCTGACTCTCTACACCAGCTACACACAGGACCTATTACACCCTGGTCAAAAGTATGGCACTATATAGGTAACACAAAGACTGGGTTGGGTTTGGGGAGAAGAGAGAGTGGGTTGGGTAGGTGGGATGCGAAAGACTGGGTTGGGTAGGGGGAAGGCGAGAGAGATTGTGTCGGGTTGGGTTTGGGGGAAGGCGAGAGACTGGGTTGGGTTGAGGGGAGGCGAGAGAGTGGGTTGGGTAGGGGGAAGGCGAGAGAGATTGTGTCGGGTTGGGTAGGGGGAAGGCGAGAGACTGGGTTGGGTTGGGGGGAGGCGAGAGAGTGGGTTGGGTAGGGGAGAGGAGAGGAGAGAGAGTGGGTTGGGTAGGGGAGAGGAGAGGAGAGAGAGTGGGTTGGGTAGGGGGAGGCGAGAGAGTGGGTTGGGTAGGGGAGAGGAGAGGAGAGAGAATGGGTTGGGTAGGGGAGAGGAGAGGAGAGAGAGTGGGTTGGGTAGGGGAGAGGAGAGGAGAGAGAGTGGGTTGGGTAGGGGAGAGGAGAGGAGAGAGAGTGGGTTGGGTAGGGGGAGAGGAGAGGAGAGGAGAGAGAGTGGGTTGGGTAGGGGAGAGGAGAGGAGAGGAGAGAGAGTGGGTTGGGTAGGGGAGAGGAGAGGAGAGGAGAGAGAGTGGGTTGGGTAGGGGAGAGGAGAGGAGAGAGAATGGGTTGGGTAGGGGAGAGGAGAGGAGAGAGAGTGGGTTGGGTAGGGGAGAGGAGAGGAGAGGGGAGAGAGAGAGGGTTGGGTAGGGGTAGGGGAGAGGAGAGGAGAGAGAGTGGGTTGGGTAGGGGAGAGGAGAGGAGAGAGAGTGGGTTGGGTAGGGGAGAGGAGAGAGAATGGGTTGGGTAGGGGAGGGAGAGGAGAGGAGAGAGAGTGGGTTGGGTAAGGGAGAGGAGAGGAGAGAGAGTGGGTTGGGTAGGGGAGAGGAGAGGAGAGGAGAGAGAGTGGGTTGGGTAGGGGAGAGGAGAGGAGAGAGAGTTGGTTGGGTAGGGGAGAGGAGAGGAGAGAGAGTGGGTTGGGTAGGGGAGAGGAGAGGAGAGAGAGTGGGTTGGGTAGGGGAGAGGAGAGGAGAGAGAGTGGGTTGGGTAGGGGAGAGGAGAGGGAGAGGAGAGAGAGTGGGTTGGGTAGGGGAGAGGAGAGGAGAGGAGAGAGAGTGGGTTGGGTAGGGGAGAGGAGAGGAGAGAGAGTGGGTTGGGTAGGGGAGAGGAGAGGAGAGAGAGTTGGTTGGGTAGGGGAGAGGAGAGGAGAGGAGAGAGAGTGGGTTGGGTAGGGGAGAGGAGAGGAGAGGAGAGAGAGTGGGTTGGGTAGGGGAGAGGAGAGGAGAGAGAGTGGGTTGGGTAGGGGAGAGGAGAGGAGAGAGAGTGGGTTGGGTAGGGGAGAGGAGAGGAGAGAGAGTGGGTTGGGTAGGGGAGAGGAGAGGAGAGAGAGTGGGTTGGGTAGGGGAGAGGAGAGGAGAGGAGAGAGAGTGGGTTGGGTAGGGGAGAGGAGAGGAGAGAGAGTGGGTTGGGTAGGGGAGAGGAGAGGAGAGGAGAGAGAGTGGGTTGGGTAGGGGAGAGGAGAGGAGAGGAGAGAGAGTGGGTTGGGTAGGGGAGAGGAGAGGAGAGAGAGTGGGTTGGGTAGGGGAGAGGAGAGGAGAGGAGAGAGAGTGGGTTGGGTAGGGGAGAGGAGAGGAGAGAGAGTGGGTTGGGAAAGAAGTGCACAGGATGTCATCCTTAGTCTTTACATTTACAAGAGGCAGGAACAATGTCTGTCAGAGAAACGTGCCCACTGGCGGAAGAATATGTGGTGAAGTGGACAATGCTGAAGGCGGGTTTGTCATATTGATTTTATTTCTTTTTTAAAATCTTTATTTAACTAGGCAAGTCAGTTAAGAACAAATTCTTATTTTCAATGACGGCCTAGGAACAGTGGGTTAACTGCCTGTTCAGGAGCGGAACAGCAGATTTTTGACCTTGTCAGCTGGGAGATTCGATCGTGAAACCTTCCGGTTACTAGTCCAACGCTCTAAACACTAGCCTACCTGCTGCACCACTTGAAGTTTAAAACATGTCAATACGGCTCCAGTCAACGTAGTAAATATGACTTCTTTATCTCTCTGAGCCGTTGAGAGATCTGCACTGTGTGTGTGTGTGTGTGTGTGTGTGTGTGTGTGTGTGTGTCACATTGACTTCCATCTGCAGAAAATATGGAGAAAAGATACTGAGTAAATAGTATTACGAAAACCCTTTAATATTCCAGGATATAGGTGTGTGTGACCGGTGTTGACAGTAACTCCCATTACTGTGACGTATGGTTCAATATCTCCTCCAAGAAACGGTTTAGAGGCAAACCAAAGCCGGCATTTGTCATTCCAAATGGATATTTTCGATGACTCCTCAACGCACTTATGTGTGAAAATGTTTCAGAAGAAAATGTCATTACATGAAGACGTTTCTTATTGCTGTTTCTCCTGATGTACAGGATGTCATATAATCGTGCTGAAGATTTGGTGATGAACGTTCGCCTTTGTTTTGCTGTAGCTCATGACACTGGGTAGGAAGAATCTCAGTTTATCCATCAGTAACATGTATCAAGCAGTACAGTATAACTACTTACAAACGCACAAGGCAGCTCCTTAAGGCATGATGTAGTCTAGGCCAGTGGTTCCCAACCTTTTTCAGTACATATACCACCAAGTACAAGTACCCCTGAAGTATCCCCTCATGAGTCTTCTAAAGTTCCCGCTGTGGATAGGTCAAATACTGTCAGGGGTCCTAGTACCCCTGGTTGGGAAACACTGGTCTAGATCTCCTATTTCCAATTCATTAGGAACAAAATACCGCCATTGACTGTCTGTCTGAGGCTTCATTATGATCTGGGCTGGAGTAATCATAGTATCATAGTATCATGATATCGTAGTATCATAATGTCGTAGTATCATAATATTGTAGTATAATTTTATCTTTGTATCATAGTATCATAATATCGTAGTATCACACACACAAACTCGCTCACATGGTTTGATAATATGAATACAGACAACAGCAGACAGCAACAGGACCCTGAAGAATACACTGTACGTTATTAATAGGTGAGGTGGGTTACTAATTACTGTTTTGTTTTCATGGATTTATCATAACATTTCTGGGGGGGGGGGGTATGCTTTTGTTGTGTGTTGCTAATCTGTGGCCTGTTGAGAGGTCTGTACATCTAGCTGCTATTACCTGCTACTTGGGTGTTTTGATTCAATAAACCTTAATTTTCAGTTTTAGAGAGAGAGAGAGAGATTGTTATTATTTTTGTATTTAATTTTGTATTATTATTTACTACACTTTTATATTTTATATTTGCTATCATTTATAATTTTGTTACAATGTATATTGTATACATTGTTGCTTTGGCAATATTGACACAATGCTTTTCATGCCGATAAAGCAGCTTGAATTTGAATTTGAGAGAGAGAGAGAGAGAGAGAGAGAGAGAGAGAGAGAGAGAAAGAGAGAGAGAGAGAGAATGTGTGTGTGTCACATTGACTTCCATCTGCAGAAAATATGGAGAAAAGATACTGAGTAAAAAGTATTACGAAAACCCTTTAATATTCCAGGATATAGGTGTGTGTGACCGGTGTTGACAGTAACTCCCATTACTGTGACGTATGGTTCAATATCTCCTCCAAGAAACGGTTTAGAGGCAAACCAAAGCCGGCATTTGTCATTCCAAATGGATATTTTCGATGACTCCTCAACGCACTTGTGTGAAAATGTCATTACATCGTAGTATCACGCACACACACACACACACACACACACACACACACACACACACACACACACACACACACACACACACACACACACACACACACACACACACACACACACACACACACACACACACACACACACACACACACACACACACACACACACACACACACAAACTCGCTCACATGGTTTGATTATATGAATACAGACAACAGCAGACAGCAACAGGACCCTGAAGAATACACTGTACGTTATTAATAGGTGAGGTGGGTTACTAATTACTGTTTTGTTTTCATGGATTTATCATAACATTTCTGGGGGGGCGGGGTGTGCTTTTGTTGTGTGTTGCTAATCTGTGCCCTGTTGAGAGATCTGTACATCTAGATGCTATTACCTGCTACCTGGGTGTTTTTATATCATAAACCTTCATTTTAAGTTTTTGAGAGAGAGACAGAGAGAGACAGAGACAGACAGAGACAGAGACAGAGAGAGAGAGAGACAGAGAGAGACAGACACTGCTAAACTATCGGTCGGGCATCCTAATGAAACTAGCTTCAGGCTTTTTCTACTAAATAGTTATTTTCAGCCTGAACTTGGCTTTCTGCATGTGACACACGGTACAGGGATTCAATTTGAATAATATGACATTTAGCAGATAAAGCGGCTTACAGTCATGCTACATACAATTGACCAGGAAATTGAATCCACAACCCAGTGGTACAAGCACCATCCTCTACCAACTGAGACATGCAGGACACCAGAAGCTCATCCTATTGTTGGAACGTCCCTGTAGTGTGTACTTCATTACATTGTTAAACCCTACACCCTACGCAATAAACACTAAACAAAGTGTGCTCCTGTTACTTTCTGTATAATTGATAGAACCAGTTGTGGATGGTTCTACACCGGTGCGTAATCAAGACTGTGTACTTTCTCTCGTTCTGTTTGTGTCTTTTTGATCACACAGCTCCCCAAATACACCCACACGTACTGTAATTCAAGGCTAAACAGTATGACGAACCTGCCTGTACTCAGCAGAGGTACAGAGTGTGTGTGCGTGAGTGTGTAAATTTTAGGTGTGTGTGCGAGTGTGTACACGTATGTGTGTGCATGCGCGTGTGTATCTGCGTGCAAGTGTGGGTTTGTGTTGTGTGAGAGACCTGGCTGTACTTAGCAGAGGGACAGAGAACAGGGAGTCCCTTCCTGTACTCCCTGTTCACTCATGACTTCACGGCCAGGCACGACTCCAACACCGTCATTAAATTTGCTGATGACACAACAGTGTTAGGCCTGATCACCGACAGCAATGAGACAGCCTATAGGGAGGAGGTCAGAGACCTGATCACCGACAGCAATGAGACAGCCTATAGGGAGGAGGTCAGAGACCTGATCACCGACAGCAATGAGACAGCCTATAGGGAGGAGGTCAGAGACCTGATCACCGACAGCGATGAGACAGCCTATAGGGAGGAGGTCAGAGACCTGATCACCGACAGCGATGAGACAGCCTATAGGGAGGAGGTCAGAGACCTGATCACCGACAGCGATGAGACAGCCTATAGGGAGGAGGTCAGAGACCTGATCACCGACAGCGATGAGACAGCCTATAGGGAGGAGGTCAGAGACCTGATCACCGACAGCGATGAGACAGCCTATAGGGAGGAGGTCAGAGACCTGATCACCGACAGCGATGAGACAGCCTATAGGGAGGAGGTCAGAGACCTGATCACCGACAGCGATGAGACAGCCTATAGGGAGGAGGTCAGAGACCTGATCACCGACAGCGATGAGACAGCCTATAGGGAGGAGGTCAGAGACCTGATCACCGACAGCGATGAGACAGCCTATAGGGAGGAGGTCAGAGACCTGATCACCGACAGCAATGAGACAGCCTATAGGGAGGAGGTCAGAGACCTGATCACCGACAGCGATGAGACAGCCTATAGGGAGGAGGTCAGAGACCTGATCACCGACAGCAATGAGACAGCCTATAGGGAGGAGGTCAGAGACCTGATCACCGACAGCGATGAGACAGCATATAGGGAGGAGGTCAGAGACCTGATCACCGACAGCGATGAGACAGCCTATAGGAGGGAGGTCAGAGACCTGATCACCGACAGCGATGAGACAGCCTATAGGGAGGAGGTCAGAGACCTGATCACCGACAGCGATGAGACAGCCTATAGGGAGGAGGTCAGAGACCTGATCACCGACAGCGATGAGACAGCCTATAGGGAGGAGGTCAGAGACCTGATCACCGACAGCGATGAGACAGCCTATAGGGAGGAGGTCAGAGACCTGATCACCGACAGCAATGAGACAGCCTATAGGGAGGAGGTCAGAGACCTGATCACCGACAGCAATGAGACAGCCTATAGGGAGGAGGTCAGAGACCTGATCACCGACAACGATGAGACAGCCTATAGGAGGGAGGTCAGAGACCTGATCACCGACAGCGATGAGACAGCCTATAGGGAGGAGGTCAGAGACCTGATCACCGACAGCGATGAGACAGCCTATAGGAGGGAGGTCAGAGACCTGATCACCGACAGCGATGAGACAGCCTATAGGGAGGAGGTCAGAGACCTGATCACCGACAGCGATGAGACAGCCTATAGGGAGGAGGTCAGAGACCTGATCACCGACAGCGATGAGACAGCCTATAGGGAGGAGGTCAGAGACCTGATCACCGACAGCGATGAGACAGCCTATAGGGAGGAGGTCAGAGACCTGATCACCGACAGCAATGAGACAGCCTATAGGGAGGAGGTCAGAGACCTGACCATGTGGTGAAAGGACAACAACCTCTCCCTCAACGTGATCAAAACAAAGGAGATGATTGTGGACTACAGGAAAAGAAGGGCCGAGCACGCCCCCATTCTCATCGACGGGGCTGCAGTGGAGCAGGTTGAGAGCTTCAAGTTCCTTGGCGTCCACATCACCAACAAACTAACATGTTCCAAGCACAACAAGAAAAAAACCTATTCCCCTCAGGAGACTGAAAAGATTTGGAATGGGTCCTCAGATCCTCAAAAGGTT
Organism: Oncorhynchus masou masou; assembly: GCF_036934945.1. NCBI lineage: Eukaryota > Metazoa > Chordata > Actinopteri > Salmoniformes > Salmonidae > Oncorhynchus > Oncorhynchus masou. The sequence goes on from NC_088220.1 coordinate 11,948,487, forward strand.
TTACAGCTGCACCATCGAGAGCATCCTGCCGGGTTGCATCACTGCATAGTATGGCAACTGCTCGGCCTCCGAGCACAAGGCATTACAGAGGGAAGTGTGTATTGCCCAGTACATCACTGGGGTCAAGCTTCCTGCATTCCAGGACCTTTATACCAGGTGGTGTCAGAGGAAGGCCCTAAACATCGTCAAAGACTCCAGCCACCCTAGTCATAGACTGTTCTCTCTGCTACCACACGGCAAGCGGTACCGTAGCGCCAAGTCTAGGACCAAAAGGCTTCTAAACAGCTTCTACCCCCAAGACATAAGACTCCATGACATCAAATGGCTACCTGGACTATTTGCCCCCCGCCTTTTCTACGCTGCTGCTACTCTCTGTTATTATCTATGCGTAGTCACTTTAATAACTCCATGTATATATTACCTGAATTACCTGGACACTGGTGCCACCGCACATTGACTCTGTACTGGTACCCATTGCATATAGCCGCGCTATTGTTATTTACTGCTGCTCTTTAATTATTTGTTATTCTTATCTCTTGATTTTTTTGTTGTTGATATTTTCTTAAAACTGAATTGTTGGTTAAGAGCTTGTAAGTAAGCATTTCACTGTAAGCTAAACTTTCTGTATAATTGATAGAACCCGTTGTGGATGGTTCTATGGTTACTTTCTGTATTATTAATAGAACCCGTTGTGGATGGTTCTACAGTTACTTTCTGTATTATTAATAGAACCCTTTGTGGATGGTTCTACGGTTACTTTCTGTATAATTAATAGAACTCGCCAGGACGGATGGTGCTCAACGCCTCCAGTGCGTCTCTTCGGTCCAGCCAGGAAGGGTGGCGCCGGCTCCTGCGCCCCAGACCTCCAGTGCGCCTCCTCGGCCCAGTATATCCTGCGCCATCTCTACGCACAGTGTATCCGGTGCCAGCTCCACGGACCAGGCCTCCTGTGTGTCTCCCCAGCCTGGTGAGTCCTGTGCCTGCTGCACGAACGAAGCCTCCAGTGATGATCCATGGCACGAAGCCTCCAGTGATGATCCATGGCCCGAAGCCTCCAGTGATGATCCATGGCCCGAAGCCTCCAGTGATGATCCATGGCCCGAAGCCTCCAGTGATGATCCATGGCCCGAAGCCTCCAGTGATGATCCATGGCCCGAAGCCTCCAGCGGGGGTTCCCAGTCCGGGGCCTCCAGTGATGATCCATGGCCCAAAGCCTCCAGTGATGATCCATGGCCCGAAGCCTCCAGCGGGGGTTCCCAGTCCGGAGCCTCCAGCGGGGGTTCCCAGTTCGGGGCCTGCCATCCAACTACCTGACTTGAACCATCTAGCTAGCCTGCTATCCAGCTACCTGACTTGAACCATCTAGCTAGCCTTCTATCCAGCTACCTGACTTGAACCATCTAGCTAGCCTGCAATCCAGCTACCTGACTTCAACCATCTAGCTAACCTAATATCCAGCTACCTGACTTGAACCATCTAGCTAGCCTTCTATCCAGTTACCTGACTTGAACCATCTAGCCAGCCTGCTATCCAGCTACCTGACTTCAACCATCTAGCTAGCCTTCTATCCAGCTACCTGACTTGAACCATCTAGCTAGCCTGCTATCCAGCTACCTGACTTGAACCATCTAGCTATCCTACTATCCAGCTACCTGACTTGAACCATCTAGCTAGCCTGCTATCCAGCTACCTGACTTGAACCATCTAGCTAGCCTGCTATCCAGCTACCTGACTTGAACCATCTAGCTAGCCTGCTATCCAGCTACCTGACTTGAACCATCTAGCTAGCCTGCTATCCAGCTACCTGACTTCAACCATCTAGCTAACCTACTATCCAGCTACCTGACTTGAACCATCTAGCTAGTCTACTATCCAGCTACCTGACTTGAACCATCTAGCTAGCCTACTATCCAGCTACCTGACTTGAACCATCCAGCTAGCCTGCTATCCAGCTACCTGACTTCAACCATCTAGCCAGCCTGCTATCCAGCTACCTGACTTGAACCATCTAGCTAGCCTGCTATCCAGCTACCTGACTTCAACCATCTAGCTAACCTAATATCCAGCTACCTGACTTGAACCATCTAGCTAGCCTACTATCCAGCTACCTGACTTGAACCATCTAGCTAGCCTGCTATCCAGCTAACAGACTTGAACCATCTAGCTAGCCTGCTATCCAGCTACCTGACTTCAACCATCTAGCTAACCTACTATCCAGCTACCTGACTTGAACCATCTAGCTAGCCTACTATCCAGCTACCTGACTTGAACCATCTAGCTAGCCTACTATCCAGCTACCTGACTTGAACCATCTAGCTAGCCTAATATCCAGCTACCTGACTTGAACCATCTAGCTAGCCTGCTATCCAGCTACCTGACTTCAACCATCTAGCTAACCTAATATCCAGCTACCTGACTTGAACCATCTAGCTAGCCTACTATCCAGCTACCTGACTTGAACCATCTAGCTAGCCTGCTATCCAGCTAACAGACTTGAACCATCTAGCTAGCCTGCTATCCAGCTACCTGACTTCAACCATCTAGCTAACCTACTATCCAGCTACCTGACTTGAACCATCTAGCTAGCCTACTATCCAGCTACCTGACTTGAACCATCTAGCTAGCCTACTATCCAGCTACCTGACTTGAACCATCTAGCTAGCCTGCTATCCAGCTACCTGACTTGAACCATCTAGCTAACCTACTATCCAGCTACCTGACTTGAACCATCTAGCTAGACTGCTATTCAGCTACCTGACTTGAACCATCTAGCTAGCCTGCTATCCAGCTACCTGACTTGAACCATCTAGCTAGCCTGCTATCCAGCTACCTGAATTCAACCATCTAGCTAGCCTACTATCCAGCTACCTGACTTGAACCATCTAGCTAGACTGCTATTCAGCTACCTGACTTGAACCATCTAGCTAGCCTGCTATCCAGCTACCTGACTTGAACCATCTAGCTAGCCTGCTATCCAGCTACCTGAATTCAACCATCTAGCTAGCCTACTATCCAGCTACCTGACTTGAACCATCTAGCTAACCTACTATCCAGCTACCTGACTTGAACCATCTAGCTAGCCTGCTATCCAGCTACCTCACTTGAACCATCTAGCTAGCCTAATATCTAGCAACTATCAATGCTCCATATATTGTGCACTACTTCTGACTAGAGCCCTATGGACCCTGGTCAAAAGTATGGCACTATATAGGTAACACAAAGACTGGGTTGGGTTTGGGGAGAAGAGAGAGTTGGTTGGGTAGGTGGGATGCGAGAGACTGGGTTGGGTAGGGGGAAGGCGAGAGAGATTGTGTCGGGTTGGGTAGGGGGAAGGCGAGAGACTGGGTTGGGTTGGGGGGAGGCGAGAGAGTGGGTTGGGTAGGGGAGAGGAGAGGAGAGAGAGTTGGTTGGGTCGGGGGAGGAGAGAGAGTTGGTTGGGTCGGGGTAGGAGAGAGTTGGTTGGGTCGGGGGGAGGAGAGAGAGTTGGTTGGGTCGGGGAAGGAGAGAGAATTGGTTGGGTCGGGGGGAGATAGAGTTGGTTGAGTCGGGGGAGGAGAGAGAGTTGGTTGGGTCGGGGGAGGAGGGAGTTGGTTGGGTCGGGGGAGGAGAGAGTGTTGGTTGGGTCGGGGGTAGGAGAGAGTTGGTTGGGTCGGGGGAGGAGGGAGTTGGTTGGGAGCTCCTAATCTTACATCCTCCACTGCCTCTTCAGCATTTCCCCACTGCTCTCCACACGTTACAGTTATTTATCTATAGGACAGTCAGTGATGTAAAACCCAACAGTCAGTGATGTAAAACCCAACATGTAAAACTGCATTCTGGCAGTAACTCAGTCAGCATGGATCAGATTATACAAAATAGGATTCATTATCAGATTGGGCACGTAGTCTTTATTCCTGTCATGCTGTGCAGATTATCAGACCTCACAACCCCTGGAGAAGTGTTTAACATTTCAGGAAACACGTGAATACAATATACAAATGTAGGCTCTTCATTAGAGCTCTTTGGTTGCTGGGAAATTTCCTGCGCAGTAGGAGTAGTACTAGGAAATACGCAGTAGGAGTAGTAGTAGGAAATACGCAGTAGGAGTAGTACTAGGAAATACGCAGTAGGAGTAGTACTAGGAAATACGCAGTAGGAGTAGTACTAGGAAATACGCAGTAGGAGTAGTAGTAGGAAATACGCAGTAGGAGTAGTAGTAGGAAATACGCAGTAGGAGTAGTAGTAGGAAATACGCAGTAGGAGTAGTAGTAGGAAATACGCAGTAGGAGTAGTAGTAGGAAATACGCAGTAGGAGTAGTAGTAGGAAATGCATACTTATTGTCTATTTAGTTTTAAAAAGACTTCTAAAGTTTGTAATTTCCACTTTGCCATAACTAAAAAAATGTCCATGACTTATAATCCACATAAAAATTCACATTTCCTGTTGCTGAAGGATTATTTTCCTGCTGTAGCAAATTGGCTCAAATTAAGATCCTACAATCTGTAGTAATCTTTACGCAGTGTGACTGCTTTAAAGACTACCATGACGGCTATTATTTGATCACGTTTAATCACTCGCTCACTCATACATATCACTAGTTCTATTATTTCTTGACCCTGATGCACCTGGGAAGTACTAGATGTGTCAGTGTGAGGCTCTTAGATGGAGCTCTGCTCATTCACACACACACACACACACACATGCACGCACGCACACAGTATTTCCATCACAATGCCGTGCAGGTCTGACTCTAAGGACCCAAGGCTGTAGGCTGTTTGCTACCTAAGGCAGTGTCCTTCACATACAGCAGCACTGTGGCAGCTTTTCACTTTTAGATCCTGGATCAAATCAAATGTTTTGTCACATACTTTGTAAACATCAGCTGTTGACTAACAGTGAAATGCTATTCATTACATGCTTGGTAAAACAACAGGCATAGACTAACAGTGAAATGCTTACTTATGGGCCCTTCCCAACAATGCAGAGAGAAAGACAATAGAGAAATAATAGACAAGTAAAGCATGTAATAATAAATACACAATGAGTAACCATAACTTGGCTATCGCTGTGGTAAATATGCACATATAGGTAGGGCTAAAGTGACTAGGCAACAAGACAGATCATAAACAGTAACAGCAGCTGTGTATGTGATGAGTCTGAGTTTGTGCAAAAAGGGTCAATGCAGATAGTCCGGGTAGCTATTGGTTAACTATTTAACTAACCATTTATGATGAATTGGGGGTTGTTCCGGGTCCTGTTGGTTCCAGACTTTGTGGACCGGTACCGCTTGCCGTGCAGTAGCAGAGAGAACAGTCTGTGACTTCTGTGGCTGGAGTCTTTTGCAATTTTTAGGGCTTTTTTCTGACACCACTTGATATAGAGGTCCTGGATGGCAGAGTTTGTCCCCAGTGATGTACTAGACGGTACGCACTACTCTCTGTGGCTCCTTAGGGTGGGATGTCAAGCAGTTGCCATACCAAGCGGTGATGCAGCCAGTCAAGATGCTCTCAGTTGTGCAGCTGTGGAGCTTTTTAAGGATCTGAGGGCCCATGCCAAATCTTTTCAGCCTCCTGAGGGGGAAGAGGAGTCGTCGTACCCTCTTCATGACTGTGTTGGTGTGTGTGGACCAAGATAGATCCTTAGTAATGTGGACACTGAGAAACTTGAAGCTCTCGACCCTCTCCACTGTAGCCCTGTCAATGTGAATCAGCCCTCTGACTTCCTCCCTATAGGCTGTCTCATCGTCGTCGGTGACCTCTGTCATGTCGTCAAGCAAATTTAATGATGGTGTTGGAGTTCTCAAATCAAATCAAAGTTTATTTGTCACATGCGCCGAATACAACAGGTGCAGACCTTACAGTGAAATGCTTACTACCAGGCTCTAACCAATGGTACGGGGGGAAAAAAGTGTGTGTGTGTGTGTGTGTGTGTGTGTGTGTGTGTGTGTGTGTGTGTGTGTGTGTGTGTGTGTGGTGTAGGTAAGTAAAGAATTAAAACAACAGTAAAAAGGCATGGCCCCGCTGACGTAAATGAACAAGGAGTGCAGGAGGTGTCTAAGCACCTACCCCTGATGGGCCCTGTGTTGAAGGTCAGTGTGGTGGATGTGTTGTTAACTACCCTCACCACCTGAGGGCGGCCCATCTGGAAGTCCAGGATCCAGTTGCAGAGGGAGGTGTTTAGTCCCAGGGTCCTTATTGATGAGCTTATTGATGAGCTTTGAGGGCACTATGGTGTTGAATACTGAGCTGTAGTCAATGAATAGCATTCTCACATAGGTGTTTCTTTTGTCCAGGTGGGAAAGGGCAGTGTTAAGTGCGATAGAGATGGCGCCATCTGTGGATCTGTTGGGGTGGTATGAGAATGGGACTGGGTCCAGGGTGTCTGGGATGATGGTGAGGATGTGAACCATGACCAGCCTTTCAAAGCATTTCATGGCTACAGATGTGAGTGCTACATAGTCATTTAGACAGGCTATTCTGGCGTTCTCGGGCGCAGGGACTATGGTGGTCTGCTTGAAATGTGTAGGTATTACAGACTAAGTCAGGGAGAGGTTGAAAATGCCATTGAAGACAGTTGCCAGCTGGTCTGTCTGTCTGTCTGTCTGTCTGTCTGTCTGTCTGTCTGTCTGTCTGGTCTTCATCTTCATCTTCATCTTCTGTCCTCATTGGGGCCAAAAAGTCCCCAAAAGTAAATCAAGGAAAATTCTCCCTCGTGGACAAAGGATATTTTAAGCATAGGGGTCAGGTTTAGAGTGAGGATTAGGGAAAGGTGGATAGATATTCAAGTGTACAACTGAATGCTGCCTTCCGCATTTAACCCTCTGAATCAGAGAGGTGGGGGGGGCTGCCTTAATCGACATCCACGTCTTCAAGCGCCCGGGGAATAGTGGGTTAACTGCCTTGCTCAGGGGCAAAACGACATATTTTTACCTTGTCAGTTAGGGTTAGGAGTTAGGTTTAAGGGTTAGGTTTAGGGTAAGGGTTACGGGGTAAGATTAGGATTACAGACACACTCATGGTCTCACAGCTGGTGAGGATGATTTAGGAGGTGGAGATTAAACACACCTAGGAAGTCTGATGTTTGTTCTTTTCAAAAGCAGCCACACACACACATACAACCACACACACACAACCACACACAACCACACACACACACACACACACGCCAGCTGTCACATCCTCCCCTCTAATCTCTCTGGGCTTTAAATCCGTGAATCATGAAAGCCACTTCTGGAAAAACAAGACAAATTGGATGTCAAGTGTGAAAAGGACACTCTTTTTGTACCATTTCCCTCTCTGTCTTACAAACAGTAACCTTCATAAATGCTTTAATGACTTATACTACAGTACTATTCTACAGTACTATTCTACAGTACTATTCTACCGTACAGTGGAGGCTGGTGACGTGAAAAATGCAGGAGGATGGGAGATCCACGGTATAGTTGCGGAACGCACAGAGATGACAAAGTCTGTTTCAAAAACCATCAAAGACTAATTATTTTAACCTAAAGCATTTAATAAGGACAATTATAGTACAATATTATGGGGAATGGGAATGAGAGGGCTACTTACACCGTGTTGGGAAGGGACCACAGCAGCGATTAAATGAGGGTATGAGGCATGAGTTGAGGTGTTCAGAGGCTTGACTTCAGTGCAGGATTTGACTGGGAAGACAAAAAGCAATAACACAACACACTACACAGTTAACTCTTTTGTCTGAGATTGAGTTAGTCCAAGCAAGGAGTAAAATCATTGATGTGTAATAATGTGATTGTGTTTGTGTGTGTGATTGACTCTACATACAGTAATGAGAGAAAATTGATAGGGGTACTCACAGTGCTTGGAAGGGAAACATTCAGTTCATGTCAGGAGAGAGTTGCCAATGGTAGTGGAGTGGTCATCACCTCTTAGTCGGGGAACAGGAGGGGACTTAGCTGTAGATACAAAAAGCAGATACATTACAGCTGCACCATCGTAGGTTTGAACAACACGTCAAACCTACATCTCGAAATTCACAAAGTCAAAACTCGCCCACTTTGACATGTCAAAAGATAATGGATGGTGCCGACAGAGACAGTCGCCTCGCTTCGAGTCTTTAGGAAACTATTCAGTATTTCAATTTTTTATTATGTATTATTTCATACATTGTTAGTCCAGAAGATTTTAAGTGTAATTACATGCCGCCGGGAAGAACTATTGGCTATAAGAGTAACTTCCATTTACCGATGTTACGACCAGGAATACGACTTTCCCGAAGCAGATCCTTGTTTGAACACCACCCAGGACTTTGGATCTAATCCCAGAGGCCGACCCAAAACAACAATGCCACAGAAGAGGTTGACGGAGCGGCCTCCTGGTCAGACTTCGAAGGCGTGCACACCACCCATAGCTTCCGAGTATATTACTCGCCAATGGCCAGTCTCTAGACAACAAGGTAGACGAAATTAGGGCAAGGGTTGCCTTCCAGAGAGACATTAGAGATTGTAACATTCTCTGTTTCACAGAAACATCTCGGGGTGCGTTGTCGGTACAGCCACCGGGCTTCTTCATGCAATGCGCCGACAGAAATAAACATCTCTCAGGGAAGTTGAAGGTGTATGCTTCAAGATGAATGACTCATGGTGTATTCATAACAACATACAGGAACTCAAGTGTTTTTGTTCATCCGACCTAGAATTCCTTACAATCAAATGCCCACCATATTATCTCCCAAGAGAATTCTCAGTTATCGTCACAGCTGTAAATATCCCCCCTCAAGCAGATACCATGATGGCCCTCAAGGAACTTCTCTGGTCTCTATGTAAACTGGAAACCATATATCCTTAGGCTGCATTTATTGTAGCTGGCGATTTTAACAAAGAACAATTGAGAACAAGGCTACCTAAATTCTATCAGCACATTGATTGTAGCACTCTCACAGACAGTACACTGGACCACTGCTACTATAATGTCCGTGATGTATACAAGACCCTCCCACGCCGTCCCTTCGGCAAATCCGACCACGACTCTATTTGTTCCTACGGTCCTATAGGCTGAAACTCAAACAGGACGTACCCGCGACAAGAACCATTCAATGCTGGTCTGACCAATCGGAAGACACACTTCAAGATCGTTTTGATCACGCGGACTGGGAAATGTTCCGGGCAGCCTCAGAGAATAATATTGATTTATATGCTGATTCGGTGAGTGAGTTAATAAGGAAGTGCATTTGAGATGTTGAGCCCACCTTAACTATTAAAACCTATTCTAACCAGAAACCGTGGATAGATGGCGACATTTGCGCAAAACTGAAAGCGCAAACCACCGTATTTAACCATGGAAATATGACTGGGAATATGGCCAAATATAAACAGTGTAGTTATTCCCTCCGCAAGGTAATCAAACAATCGAAATATTGGTAAAGGGATAAAGTGGAGTCGCAATTCAATGGCTCAGACACTAGACGTATGTGGCAGGGTCTACAGACAATCACGGACTACAAAACGAAAACCAGCCACGTCACGGACACCGACGTCTTGTTTCCAGACAAACTAAAAACCTTATTTGCCCGCTTTGAGGAAAATACAGCACCACTGATGCGGCCCGCTACCAAGGACTGCGGGCCACCTCTCTCCCTCTCCGTGGCCAACGTGAGTAAGACATTTTAACGTGTTAACCCTCGCAAGGCTGCTGGCCCAGACGGCATCCCTAGCCGTGTCCTCAGAGCATGTGCAGACCAGCTGGCTGGTGTGCTTACGGACATATTTAATCTCTTCCTATCCCAGTCTGCTGTCCCCACTTGCTTCAAGATGGCCACCATTGTTCCTGTACCCAAGAAGTCAAAGGTAAATGAACTAAATGACTATCGCCCCGTAGCACTCACTTCTGTCATCATGAAGTGTTTTGAGAGACTAGTTAAGGATCATATCACCTCCACCTTACCTGCCATCCTAGACCCACTTCAGTTTGCATACTGCCCACAGGTCCACAGAAGCAATCACACTGCACACTGCCCTATCCCATCTGGACAAGAGGAATGCCTATGTAAGAATGCTGTTCTCTGACTATAGGTCAGCATTCAACACCATAGTACCCTCCAAGCTCATCATTAAGCTTTAGGCCCTGGGTCTCAACCCCGCCTTGTGCAATTGGGTCCAGAACTTTCTGACGGGCCGCACCAGGTGGTGAAGGTAGGAAACAACTGAAGAAATTTGGTTTGTCACTTAAAACCCTCACAAACTTTAACAGATGCACAACTGAGAGCCTCCTGTTAGGCTGTATCACCGCCTGGTCCGGCAACAGAACCCCCCCTCAACCGCAAGGCTCTCCAGAGGGTGGTGCGTTCTGCACAGCGCATCACCAGGGGCAAACTACCTTCCCTCCAGGACACCTACAGCACCCGATGTCAAAGGAAGGTCAAAAAGATCATCAAGGACAACAGGCACCCGAGCCACTACCTGTTCACCCCAATACCATCCAGAAGGCGAGGTCAGTACATTAACATAGGTCCCAGCAACATAGGTCCCAGAGTGGTCAGACTGGTGGCAACATAGGTCCCAGAGTGGTCAGACTGGTGGCAACATAGGTCCCAGAGTGGTCAGACTGGTGGCAACATAGGTCCCAGAGTGGTCAGACTGGTGGCAGGTCTCAGAGTGGTCAGACTGGTGGCAGGTCCCAGAGTGGTCAGACTGGTGGCAGGTCTCAGAGTGGTCAGACTGGTGGCAGGTCTCAGAGTGGTCAGACTGGTGGCAACATAGGTCCCAGAGTGGTCAGACTGGTGGCAACATAGGTCCCAGAGTGGTCAGACTGGTGGCAACATAGGTCCCAGAGTGGTCAGACTGGTGGCAGGTCTCAGAGTGGTCAGACTGGTGGCAGGTCCCAGAGTGGTCAGACTGGTGGCAGGTCTCAGAGTGGTCAGACTGGTGGCAGGTCCCAGAGTGGTCAGACTGGTGGCAACATAGGTCCCAGAGTGGTCAGACTGGTGGCAACATAGGTCCCAGAGTGGTCAGACTGGTGGCAACATAGGTCCCAGAGTGGTCAGACTGGTGGCAACATAGGTCCCAGAGTTGGGGGGCAATTTGTACCCTCTGGGGCAAGAGTTTTTCCTTATCATTTAACCCTCCTGCTGCATTCTGGTCAAATTGGACTGATTTACAAGTTTTCTCTCTGGAAAATGTAGTTAATTTAATCTGATTGTCATAAGGTTCCATGACTTTTGTCCACACAGGGCATCTGAACACACAAAATACATTTAGATGATTTTCATTACATTTTGGGTGTTTTATTTAACGTTTGTGGTGTTCCCAGTCAAAAATGACCGGTCGGTAGAAATTAATAGGTGAGACTACAATTAGTGTAGAACATTGAGTTCAGGCACATGCTCATTCATCAGATGGACGCACTTTCTCTCTCTTTCAGACCCCCACATACATGTGTGTTTGAGCACACACGCACGCACACACACACACACACACACACACACACACACACACACACACACACACACACACACACACACACACACACACACACACACACACACACACACACACACACACACACACACACACACACACACACACACACACACACACACACACACACACACACACACACACACACACACACACACACACACCGAACCCCCTTTCTTGGCTTCCATGGCAACCCCCACGGGAACCTTTCCCCAATAGAGTCTTTCCCGCATGGGATCCACACCTGTTGGCATTCTCACAAACAATCGCAACATTGTTTCAAAAATATATAGAACTTTTCTTGCAGCTCTGGTATATACAACTTTTCTGAGGCCTTACAAAAAATGAACTAACATCTGTCATCACTATTATGTTGATTGATTTGTTTTGGATTGAAAGCATATAGGCATCCTAGACAGCCCAATTTACATCACATTCTCATTGTCTCCTGACACACAAATGGACTATAAATACACAACGTTACCAATTAGTTACAGAGGCTGTATGCAGCTGCTCTTATTAGAAGCCTCCAGTTGATCAGACTGAAAAGTTGTCTCGTTTTAATCCCATACAACATGTCAGATCTCTCATGTTTAGGTGTAGCATAAACTGCTGCAATATTTACATGTATGTAATGAGTTTTTTCTTGTCTGTCCAGAGTGATTATGTGCTATCATCTTTGCTAAATAAATACCGGAGGAAAGTGGAAAGCCTACTTGCGTGCGTGCATTAAAAATGCACTGCGTCAACCTCTCTCTTTAATCTAACTTTTAATGGATGATACGATGGAAGCTATCAAATCATTTTGAATTGATTTCGACATCCCAGAAAAGACCGTTGATAGTTCAGCAAATAAAGGGATCATTACGTGTAATTATCGCTGCAAGCTCCTAATAGTAGCCCTTGTTGGCGGAACTTTCCCTCTCGTCATGTCCTCTAAAAGCTTATTCTTGCATGCCCCGAAACGTAGTGGTGTTAAAACGCTAGAGAACATCCCTGTCTCTTCATTTCTCACTGTGTTGCGCAGCTTGAATACGCAGACCGACGTCATAATCGATGCAGCTTTTTCCCAGAAGCTGGACTCTGATGTGGGTATTTATATGCTCCTTGCTTTTGTTTTGCCGTTTAGCTGAACGATCAATATTCTTCAGGTCACTGTACCCACCATTCGCCCAAGGCTCAGACTGTCCTAAAATCAGGTAAACCCAGCAATACAAGCTTGATGAAAGACTCTCTGTCTATACTTTTGATACCAGGTGGTATTGAACGCCCTCACCTTTTCAACCGTCTTCATGAAGCTGATCTCAGGCAGAGGTCGACCCTCGCTTTTAATTCACACCTGTTCTGCGTACCCCAGAGAATGAACGTTTTCTTCAACAAAAAGTCAACAACATTTTCAGTAGCGTTGGTGTCAAAAACTGCACCCTGGCGCTGGTAGCTAGCTGGTTACTGCTGCTGAAGATAACAAGGCAAATTTAAATAAATTACACTAACTGGACACAAAAATAAAGTTCTAAATCCAATAAAACAATTTATAACCTACCTCCGTCTCCTGTAATCTGAATAAACTAATTTGAATTTAATAATATCCCAAAATTGCTCAACTATCCCTTTTGAAACTGTATCCAATAATATCAACAACTCACAAATCTTCTAACCACATAGAACCCCCCCCAATGTTCTGTGGCACAATAATTATGTAGGTCTATGGAAGAGGGTAAGGCCTCCAGCCTTCTAAGTTTTGTACGGAAGTCACTGTACCCAATGGAGGATAGAAGGTAGTTGTTCTCCAGCTACACCATGGTGCTACCCCAGAGAGTACTGTTGCAGTTAATATAGACCTTTATTACGAAACAGTGTGTTTTTATCAATAAATTGGTGCCATTTTGGTATTTCACAATTAACATTTTTATGAAATTTTACTGAGGAGGATGGTCCTCCCCTTCCTCTTCTGAGGAGCCTCCACTGCTACAGCAATATTCTACAGTACAATTCTACAGTAATATTCTACAGTACCATTCTACTGTACTATTGTACAGTACTGTGTGCCTCTAATAAGCAGGGTCTTACCTGGCGTCAAAGGAGGCTGATCCCCCAGAGGTCTGGGTTGGGCTTGATCGTAATTCTTTGCGTCAGCCATGTTCTCCATGTCATGTTTAGTGTTGAGATCACAATGGACGCATGTAATCTGAGGAGCATCTGCCTGTCTGAATCTATAAGTCTCTGGGTGAAGCTTCCACATCATATTCATGTCAGCAGAATGTCTTAACAAGAACAGATTTGGCACGCAATCAACAGGGAGGCACTGCAAGGATGCGTCCCAATGATTCCCTATTCACTATATAGTGCACTACGTTTGACCAGAGCCCTGTGTGAAAAAGTAGTGCACTACAAAGTAGGGTGCCATTTGAGACGGAGACCAAGCCATGAAATCCCTTCAGCTCATTTTATGCTTCTGTAGCAAGCAACAGATGACATGAGGACTGAACACCAGATGCCAATGTTGGCTTCATAGTGTTGTTGCCCTAAAATGGACACTCGTGAAAAAAACTCATTCAATGTCATGCATGTGCATATATTTCTCTACAGTAATTTGGTCTGAATGAGCCTATTTACTGCATCCTACACCTTTATATCTCGATGCACCCCACCTTTTCAAACCACTGGTTTTAGGACAGTTCCAGGAACTATATGGGGCTCTAATATATAGATCCATTTATTTACCCCTGCATCCCCATCCTATCAGGTCAGGATCCGATGAGTAGAGATGCTGGAGGAAGGGATGGGATGAGGAGAGATGCTGGAGGAAGGGATGGGATGAGGAGAGATGCTGGAGGAAGGGATGGGATGAGGAGAGATGCTGGAGGAAGGGATGGGATGAGGAGAGATGCTGGAGGAAGGGATTGGATGAGGAAGGGATGGGATAAGAAGAGATGCTGGAGGAAGGGATGGGATGAGGAGAGATGCTGGAGGAAGGAATGGGATGAGGAGAGATGTTGGAGGAAAGGGATGGGATGAGGAGAGATGCTGGAGGAAGGAATGGGATGAGGAGAGATGTTGGAGGAAAGGGATGGGATGAGGAGAGATGCTGGAGGAAGGGATGGGACGAGGAGAGATGCTGGAGGAAAGGGATGGGATGAGGAGAGATGCTGGAGGAAGGGATGGGATGAGGAGAGATGCTGGAGGAAGGGATGGGATGAGGAAGGGATGGGATAAGAAGAGATGCTGGAGGAAGGGATGGGACGAGGAGAGATGCTGGAGGAAGGGATGGGATGAGGAGAGATGCTGGAGGAAGGGATGGGATGAGGAAGGGATGGGATGAGGAGAGATGCTGGAGGAAAGGGATGGGATGAGGAGAGATGCTGGAGGAAGGGATGGGATGAGGAAGGGATGGGATGAGGAGAGATGCTGGAGGAAAGGGATGGGATGAGGAGAGATGCTGGAGGAAGGGATGGGATGAGGAATGGATGGGATGAGGAGAGATGCTGGAGAAGGGAATGGGATGAGGAGAGATGCTGGAGGAAAGGGATGGGATGAGGAGAGATGCTGGAGGAAGGGATGGGATGAGGAAGGGATGGGATGAGGAGAGATGCTGGAGGAGGGAATGGGATGAGGAGAGATGCTGGAGGAAGGAATGGGATGAGGAGAGATGTTGGAGGAAGGGATGGGATAAGGAGAGATGCTGCAGGAAGGGATGCGATGAGGAGAGATGCAGAAGGAAGGGATGCGATGAGGAGAGATGCAGAAGGAAGGGATGGGATAAGGAGAGATGCTGCAGGAAGGGATGCGATGTGGAGAGGGGCTGGAGGAAGGGATGCGATGAGGAGAGGGGCTGGAGGAAGGGATGGGATAAGGAGAGATGCTGGAGGATGGAATGGGATGAGGAGAGATGCTGGAGGAAGGGATGGGATAAGGAGAGATGCTGCAGGAAGGGATGCGATGAGGAGAGATGCTGGAGGAAGGGATGGGATAAGGAGAGATGCTGCAGGAAGGGATGCGATGAGGAGAGAGGCTGGAGGAAGGGATGGGATAAGGAGAGATGCTGCAGGAAGGGATGGGATAAGGAGAGATGCTGGAGGAAGGGATGGGATAAGGAGAGATGCTGCAGGAAGGGATGCGATGAGGAGAGATGCTGGAGGAAGGGATGGGATAAGGAGAGATGCTGCAGGAAGGGATGCGATGAGGAGAGAGGCTGGAGGAAGGGATGGGATAAGGAGAGATGCTGCAGGAAAGGGATTTTAAGGACTGTGTGATGTGTAGCTCAGCTCCAAGGGTCCTGATGGCATCCTACATGGGACCAGGTCTGCCCTGCTGTCTGCCTGAGAGGCTGAGTGAGAAGAGAGAGCTCCTGCATTCAGCTGTGATGGAGATAACTACCTCCAGCTGTGTGTACACACCCACGCGCTCTCACACATACACACACACACACACACACACACACACACACACACACACACACACACACACACACACACACACACACACACACACACACACACACACACACACACACACACACACACACACACACACACACACACACACACACACACACACACACACACACACAGAGAGCCCTGGAGAGACTGTTTTTGCAGGAGAAAGGAGTCTCTGATCTTTGAAAAGTCTAAATGCCAAAAAATATGTATATTTAACTACGATGTCGTTATTGACTAGTAGCAGGCGCAGGAGTTACTGTCGTGGCAGGATGGTAACTAACAATCCCTTTGCTACCTAATTGAGCTCCTTGGATGGTCACAGTGCAATTACATTGTGGTTTAGAAGTGGTGATATGAAAAAGAAACGCTTCGTAAAATGTGACTTTGCTCTCCTTTTTTTTCTCCACAAATTTTCTACTTGAGCAGAACTAAGCAGACAGCTTGGTGAGCTCCTCAGAGTTGGATTATAGTCATGAACATCTGTCCTGGGGTGTTCTTCTCCTTTAGACCGGTGCTGCTTTCACCTGAGCTGGGCATATTTACATATCCCTTTCATTCAGAACTTTTTAATGACCCGGATTGCATCTGTAATGGCACCTAATTCCCAGCCCCCTATTCCCTATATAGTGTACTACTTGTTTTGCACTATATATATATAGGTAATATGTAGGGAATAGGGAGTCATACGGGATGCATCCACAACACAATACAGCAAAGAAGATGATGTTTTACATTTACCGGTTGTTGACTAATTTCCGTGGCAGAATTATATAATGAATCCCTCTGTGTTTTGTAAATATGAAAATCAAGGATGTGAAAATCTGCTGGTCAGCATCTGCATCTACTGTAGGCATCTGTAAACCACTTTGAGGCAGAGCTACTGAAAACCAAGTGAAGTTGGAAATGATTTTTGAGTATTCTGGCAGCAAACATCCCAATAGGACTATGATATTTATTCCATCTGGCTTGATGCTAATGTGTTAGGAAATGGGTTTAGAATACAGGTTTTTGGGAATAGTATAATATCAACTGTATCTGACTTCTCCCTCTTCATTTGAAAAACGCTGCACTACTCCCGAAGACTGCATCCCAAAATGTCACCCTAGACATAGTGCTCTACTATGGGTCCTGGTCAGGACTAGTGCGCTAAGTAGGGAATGGTGTGCCATTTGGGACACATCCGAACCCATTCATTTGAACTGTGATGAGTCGGCATATTTAAGTCAGGAGGAAATGCCCGACGTGGATCTGAATCCGACAGACTTTACTGTGTATTGAGGTCTCTATGGAAATGACAGAACATTATTGAAGGCTGCTGCTGAATCCACCATCTTGAACTAAGAGCAGCCAAGTTAAGCACAACTTCACTTTTTGGACAGATATGTCACCAGCAAGCTTGCTATTTCAATACAGGCCTATGCATTGTCCATATTTTCATTCTATACTGACCTGCATGTTGCATATGGAAACAGAACTTGCTGTCTGCTGGCAAGGTTTGTTAGATTTAAGGCTTATTAGATTTAAGGTTTGTTAGATTTAAGGTTTGGTAGATTTAAAGTTTGGTAGATTTTTTTATTTTTTTTACAGATAAGGTTTGGTAGATTTAAGGTTTGGTAGATTTAAGGCTTGTTAGATTTAAGGCTTGTTAGAGATAAGGTTTGGTAGATTTAAGGTTTGGTAGATTTAAGGCTTATTAGATTTAAGGTTTGTTAGATTTAAGGTTTGGTAGATTTAAAGTTTGGTAGATTTTTTTTTTTTTTTTTACAGATAAGGTTTGGTAGATTTAAGGTTTGGTAGATTTAAGGCTTGTTAGATTTAAGGCTTGTTAGAGATAAGGTTTGGTAGATTTAAGGTTTGGTAGATTTAAGGCTTGTTAGATTTAAGGTTTGTTAGATATAAGGCTTGTTAGATTTAAGGCTTGTTAGATTTATGGCTTGTTAGATTTAAGGCTTGTTAGATAGAAGGCTTGTTAGATATAAGGCTTGTTAGATATAAGGCTTGTTAGATATAAGGCTTGTTAGATAGAAGGCTTGTTGGATTTAAGGCTTGTTAGATTTAAGCCTTGTTAGATATAAGGTTTGTTGGATTTAAGGCTTGTTAGATTTAAGGCTTGTTGGATTTAAGGCTTGTTAGATTTAAGGCTTGTTAGATAGAAGGCTTGTTAGATATAAGGTTTGTTAGATTTAAGGTTTGTTAGATTTAAGGCTTGTTAGATTTAAGGCTTGTTAGATTTAAGGCTTGTTAGATTTAAGGCTTGTTAGATTTGACTCGCAGATGTTACGAACCTGTTCACTACTTTTAATAAAACCACTGGAAAACCATTGATAATGCACCAATTTACTGGATAAACCATCTTACTGTAAAGTGGTCTTCCTGCGTCTTACATTAATAAAGGTAGTGAGTCAAGATGTCTGCTTAGTGCTCACAGTAGGGAAGCCATACAACCCAACAGAGCTCTCCAACCCCATGTCTGCTTTGTGCTCACAGTAGAGAAGCCATAGAACCCAACAGAACTCTCCAACCCCATGTCTGCTTAGTGCTCACAGTAGGGAAGCCATAGAACCCAACAGAACTCTCCAACCCCATGTCTGCTTAGTGCTCACAGTAGGGAAGCCATACAACCCAACAGAGCTGTCCAACCCCATGTCTGCTTAGTGCTCACAGTAGGGAAGCCATACAACCCAACAGATCTCTCCAACCCCATGTCTGCTTAGTGCTCACAGTAGGGAAGCCATAGAACACAACAGAGCTCTCCAACCCCAGTAGGGAAGCCATAGAACCCAACAGAGCTCTCCAACCCCATGTCTGCTTAGTGCTCACAGTAGGGAAGCCATACAACCCAACAGAGCTCTCCAACCCCATGTCTGCTTAGTGCTCACAGTAAGGAAGCCATAGAACCCAACAGAGCTCTCCAACCCCATGTCTGCTTAGTGCTCACAGTAGGGAAGCCATAGAACCCAACAGAGCTCTCCAACCTCATGTCTGCTTAGTGCTCACAGTAGAGAAGCCATAGAACCCAACAGAGCTCTCCAACCCCATGTCTGCTTAGTGCTCACAGTAGGGAAGCCATAGAACCCAAC
This sequence comes from Oncorhynchus masou masou, assembly GCF_036934945.1. Classification (NCBI taxonomy): domain Eukaryota; kingdom Metazoa; phylum Chordata; class Actinopteri; order Salmoniformes; family Salmonidae; genus Oncorhynchus; species Oncorhynchus masou. Next base: position 11,967,438 of record NC_088220.1, read on the forward strand.
AGAGCTCTCCAACCCCATGTCTACATAGTGCTCACAGTAGGGACGCCATAGAACCCAACAGAGCTCTCCAACCCCATGTCTGCTTAGTGCTCACAGTAGAGAAGCCATAGAACCCAACAGAGCTCTCAAACCCCATGTCTGCTTAGTACTCACAGTAAGGAAGCCATAGAACCCAACAGAGCTCTCCAACCCCATGTCTGCTTAGTGTTCATAGTAGAGAAGCCATAGAACCCAACAGAGCTCTCCAACCCCATGTCTGCTTAGTGCTCACAGTAGGGAAGCCATAGAACCCAACAGAGCTCTCCAACCCCATGTCTGCTTAATGCTCACAGTAGGGAAGCCATAGAACCCAACAGAGCTCTCCAACCCCATGTCTGCTTAGTGCTCACAGTAGGGAAGCCTTAGAACCCAACAGAGCTCTCCAACCCCATGTCTGCTTAGTGCTCACAGTAGGGAAGCCATAGAACCCAACAGAGCTCTCCAACCCCATGTCTGCTTAGTGCTCACAGTAGGGAAGCCATAGAACCCAACAGAGCTCTCCAACCCCATGTCTGCTTAGTGCTCACAGTAGGGAAGCCATAGAACCCAACAGAGCTCTCCAACCCCATGTCTGCTTAGTGCTCACAGTAGGGAAGCCATAGGACCCAACAGAGCTCTCCAACCCCATGTCTGCTTAGTGCTCACAGTAGAGAAGCCATAGAACCCAACAGAGCTCTCCAACCCCATGTCTGCTTAATGCTCACAGTAGGGAAGCCATAGGACCCAACAGAGCTCTCCAACCCCATGTCTGATGATGAATACACTTTGCGCAGAATAAACTCTCTGTGAGTGTGGCCCAAATGGTACCCTATTCCCTTTATATTGCACTCATTTGACCAGAGCCCATAGTGCACTATATAGGGGATAGAGTGTCATATAGGACACAACCTGTGACTCTTAATCAGAGAGGTGCTGTGCTCCTGACAGGTAGTTTAAGTACCCTCCATTAGGGCCCTAGTGTAATCCCAAATGGCATCCTATTCCCTATATCCTTCATTACTTTTGAACAGAATCCTGGTGAAAAGTAGTGCACTGCATAGGGAATAGGGTGCCACCTGGGACACTAACCTATCTTCCTCCAGAGAGTGCAGTTAGAGACCAATCCACCCACATCGCCTGCCTGGCATTAATCACACAGCAGCGGAGCTACAGGAGACTGGGTGGGTTGCTTTGTGTGTGTGTGTGTGTGTGTGTGTGTGTGTGTGTGTGTGTGTGTGTGTGTGTGTGTGTGTGTGTGTGTGTGTGTGTGTGTGTGTGCGTGCGTGCGTGCGTACGTGCGTGCGTGCGCGTGTGTGCCAAAATAATGAAACTGTTGATTAGATGCTTTTCTCATTAATCTTTCTCTGTAACCATATCTACTAGAAACTCATGGACAATATGGGCACATATATAAAAAATTAATATTATATGAATATTTTCAACTATAAATTACCAAAGTTGTAATCGAATGTCATAGATTTTCTGATTTACCCAAATTACTGAATATTCCAATAACTTTAGTAAATTACCGGTATCTTTTCAACCCTAATTAGGAGCCATGAAGTTGCCAGACTAATTCAATGACTCCATTTTTTAAACCTTAATTTAAGAGACATCCTCCAATGGAATGACTTCTCTCCTGCAGCGATTGTGACGAGGGTGTTGGGAGAGAGCTACCCAGAGTACTCGTTCTCTCTGTCTGTGTCTGTGTCTGTGTGTGTGTCTGTCTGTCTGTCTGTCTGTCTGTCTGTCTGTCTGTCTGTCTGTCTGTCTGTCTGTCTGTCTGTCTGTCTGTCTGTCTGTCTGTCTGTCTGTGTGTGTGTGTGTGTGTGTGCGTGCGTGTGTGTGTGAGGTGAGCAGCAGAAGGCAGTTACATAACAAAAATGGGACGCTGTCCTCCGTGTGTTTTGCACAATTTCAAAGATATGCAAATGAACTCACGTTGGATATTATTGTATAATTGCAACTCATCATTACCTAGTGAGGAGAGTTTGTTTGCACATGTAATGCGTGTAAACCTTTGAATGTATTATTTACACAAACCAATTACCGGCATCATAATGGTTAGTTATACACAGACACCCATATTGCATACTATTACTAGGTAATATGTCGTATCGCGAAGCACGACTACAAAGAACATTGAGTCTACAATATGAACCTACAAACAGCATTGAAAATAAATAAATGACCAAGCACTTACTGCATGAATAATGAATATGTGGATCATTTTAATGGAGGAGGATGTCCGAATATTTACAGCACATTTGGAAGAATTAAGATCTCGTGACTTTTCCCACATTTTGTTATGTTACAGCCTTATTCTAAAACGTTATAAATTAAACATGTTCCTCAATCTACACACAATACCCCATAATGACATTTTTACAAATGTATTGAAAATAAACAACAGAAATACCTTATTTACATAAATATTCAGACCCTTTGCTATGAGACTCAAAATTGAGCTCCTGTTTCCATTGATCGTCCTTGAGATGTTTCTACAACTTGATTGGAGTCCACCTGTGGCAATTTCAATTGATTGGACATGATTTGGAAAGGCACATACCTGTCTATATAAGGTCACAGTTGACAGTGCATGTCAGAGCAAAAACCAAACCATGAGGTCGGAGGAATTGTCTGTAGAGCTCCGAGACAGGATTGTGTCGAGGCACAGATCTGCGGAAGGGTCCCAAAAATGTCTGTAGCATTGAAGGTCCCCAAGAACACAGTGGCCACCATCATTCTCAAAACGGAAGAAGTTTGGAACCACCAAGACTCTTCCTAAAACTGGCCGCCCGGCCAAACTGAGCAATCGGGGGAGAAGGGCCATGGTCAGGGAGGTGACCAAGAACCCAATGGTCACTCTGACAGAGATCCAGAGTACCTCTGTGGAGATGGGAGAACCTTCCAGAAGGACAACCATCTCTGCAGCGCTTCACCAATCAGGTCAGATGGAAGCAGATGACAGACTCAAGGCTTTAATCGCTGCCAAAGGTGCTTGAACAAAGTACTGAATAAAGTGTCTGAATACTTATGTAAATGTGATACTTCCTTTATCCTTTAAAAAAAAAATATATATATATACACATTTTCAAAAATTTCTAAAAACCTGCTTTTGCTTTGTCATCATGGGGTATTGTGTGTAGATTGATGAGAGGAAAAAATGAGTGTAACATTTTAGAATAAGGCTGTAACGTAACAAAATGTGGAAAAGGGGAAGGGGTCTGAATACTTTCCAAATGCAGTGTTTCTTTAGAAGTCCCAATCTGGTTTGCAATGGAGACATTGTACTGAAAATAATGCTATATCTCGTATATATTGACAGAAACCCCATCATGTCTGCTGTTATTAGGTTGAATTGACAGCGGTAATTGTAAAAGCAGTATGTGTGTGTGTGTGTGTGTGTGTGTGTGTGTGTGTGTGTGTGTGTGTGTGTGTGTGTGTGTGTGTGTGTGTGTGTGTCTGTCTGTGTGTGTGTTTGTGTGTGTACAGATTGGCAATAGAGGGTGAGATATCTCCATTTCATTTCCTTTAGTCTACTAATCTTATTCAGCGGCTCTGTAACATGATTGCTGGCATCAGTTATATAGGATGTATTCCAAATGGCACCCTATTCCCCTTATAGTTCACTACATAGGGCTCTTTTCAAAAGCAGTGCAGTACATGGGGAATAGGCTGCCATTGGGGATGGAACCAGATAATGCATTTCAAGAGGCTTGATAATAAAAGGAGTGTATGCATTAGCTTTTTCATATGTTCAGTATGCTAATAATGTGGCTAACTTTCACTCAGAGAATATTGGGCTCACATCCACACATGTACAAACACACACACAGGACATTACATGATATATAGAGCCCATTCATCGGGCTCACTTTTGCCAGGTGGTTCATGAGAGGAGACAGTGTTACTACTGCAGCCCTTTATCATACCAAATCACAATGTACTACTGCAGCCCTTTATCATACCAAATCACAATGTACTACTGCAGCCCTTTATCATACCAAATCACAATGTACTACTGCAGCCCTTTATCATACCAAATCACAATGTACTACTGCAGTCCTTTATCATACCAAATCACACTGTACTACTGCAGCCCTTTATCATACCAAATCACAATGTACTACTGCAGCCCTTTATCACACCAAATCACAATGTACTACTACAGCCCTTTATCATACCAAATCACAATGTACTACTACAGTCCTTTATCACACCAAATCACACTGTACTACTGCAGCCCTTTATCACACCAAATCACACTGTACTACTGCAGCCCTTTATCATACCAAATCACAATGTACTACTACAGTCCTTTATCATACCAAATCACACTGTACTACTACAGTCCTTTATCATACCAAATCACACTGTACTACTACAGTCCTTTATCACACCAAATCACACTGTACTACTGCAGCCCTTTATCATACCAAATCACACTGTGCTACTACATTCCTTTATCATACCAAATCACACTGTACTACTGCAGTCCTTTATCATACCAAATCACACTGTACTACTACAGTCCTTTATCATACCAAATCACACTGTGCTACTACATTCCTTTATCATACCAAATCACACTGTGCTACTACATTCCTTTATCATACCAAATCACACTGTGCTACTACATTCCTTTATCATACCAAATCACACTGTGCTACTACATTCCTTTATAATACCAAATCACACTGTACTACTACAGTCCTTTATCATACCAAATCACACTGTACTACTGCAGCCCTTTATCATACCAAATCACACTGTGCTACTACATTCCTTTATCATACCAAATCACAATGTACTATTGCAGCCCTTTATCATACCAAATCACACTGTACTACTACAGTCCTTTATCATACCAAATCACACTGTACTACTACAGTCCTTTATCATACCAAATCACACTGTACTACTGCAGTCCTTTATCATACCAAATCACACTGTACTACTACAGTCCTTTATCATACCAAATCACACTGTACTACTGCAGTCCTTTATCATACCAAATCACACTGTACTACTACAGTCCTTTATCATACCAAATCACACTGTACTACTGCAGTCCTTTATCATACCAAATCACAATGTACTACTGCAGCCCTTTATCATACCAAATCACACTGTACTACTACAGTCCTTTATCAAACCAAATCACAATGTACTACTACAGCCCTTTATCATACCAAATCACACTGTACTACTGCAGTCCTTTATCATACCAAATCACACTGTACTACTACAGCCCTTTATCATACCAAATCACACTGTACTACTACAGCCCTTTATCATACCAAATCACACTGTACTACTGCAGCCCTTTATCATACCAAATCACAATGTACTACTGCAGCCCTTTATCATACCAAATCACACTGTACTACTGCAGTCCTTTATCATACCAAATCACACAGATGTGACGCTTGGCATTCAGGCCAAAGAGTTCAACTTGGATTCATCATACCAGAGAATCTTGTTTCTCATGGTCTGAGTCCTTTAGGTGCCTTTTGGCAAACTCCAAACGGGCTGTCGTGTCTTTTACTGAGGAGTGGCTTCCATCTGGCCACTCTACCATAAAGGCCAGATTGGTGGTGTGCTGCAGAGATGTTTGTCCTACTGGAAGGTTCTTCCATCTCCACAGAGGTACTCTAGAGCTCTGTCAGAGTGATCATCGGGTTCTTGGCCACCTCCCTAACCAAGGCCCTTATCCCCCGATTGCTCAGTTTGTGGTTTCAAACTTCTTCCATTTAAGAATGATGGAGGCCACCGTGCTCTTGGGGACCTTCAATGCTGCAGACATATTTAGCACTTTTTAACTCGACACAATCCTGTCTCAGAGCTCTAGGAAGAGTGTTGGTGGTTCCAAACTTCTTCATTTAAGAATGATGGAGGCCACTGTGTTCTTTGGGACCTTCAATGCTGTAGAAATGTTTTGGTACCCTTCCCCAGATCTGTGCCTCGACACAATCCTGCCTCGGAGCTCTACGGACATTTACTTCGAAATCATGGCTTGGGTTTTTCTCTGACATGCACTGTCAACTGTCAACATGCACCTGCCTTATATAGGCAGGTGTGTGCCTTTCCAAATCATGTCCAATCAATTACATTTACCACAGGTGGACTCCAATCAAGTTGTAGAAAGAATGGAAACAGGATGCACCTGAACTCAATTTCGAGTCTCATAGCAAATTGTCTGAATACTTATGTAAATAAGGTATTCCTGTTTTTGTTTTTTTATAAATGTGAAAAATTTCTAAAGAACCTGTTTTCGCTTTGCCACTTTGGGGTATTGTGTGTAGATTTCTGAAATTGTAATTTTATTTAATCCATTTTAGAATGAGACCGTAACTTGTGTAAAAAGTCAATGGGCCTGAATACTCTCCGAAGGCCCTGTACACATGTAATCATAAACATTCCCCAGGCACCAATACATCTTGGCTATTTAATAAGCTCGACAACAATCAAGAGGATACCACATATAAACCCTAGCATAGGCTGAAATGCATGTCCTCTAATCATGACAAGGGTACCTAATGGTCAAGCATCCCCCACCCCTTCAACAGATCACCATTCCTTGTCTGGCTCATGAAAAAACATCCCTTTTTTATCCTAGCCACTTCCAATCATACATTTAATGCTAGTCCCGGGAATTTGGACAGTGTATATGTGTTCTAGACTGTGTTCTAGCGTGTTCTAGATTGTGTTCTTGTGTGTTCTAGATTGTGTTCTAGTGTGTTCCATATTTTGTTCTAGTGTATGTCATTTGGGTGCTGTAATACCTCTGGAGATTTGTATTCACATCAGAGAGAATCACACCACAGCTGTTTTACTACCATATTGAAATCCCTTTAATGAGGATCTGAACTTGCCCAGCCAATCATTCACATGTATTGCCTGCCTGCCTCTATTCCCTCCCGATGGTTCCTGGTTATTACGCTCGCTAAAGTCTTCCATTATAGATGATGAATTACCAGAAAGAACTTGGTTCTCTCTACATCTCATTACCTCTCTACTTCTCATTCCTTACCTCTCTACTTCTCATGACCTCTCTACTTCTCATGACCTCTACTTCTCCTTACCTCTCTACTTCTCATTACCTCTCTACTTCTCATTACCTCTACTTCTCATTACCTCTCTACTTCTCATTACCTCTCTACTTCTCATCACCTCTACATCTCATTACCCCTCTACTTCTCATTACCTCTCTACTTCTCATCACCTCTACTTCTCATTACCCCTCTACTTCTCATTACCTTTCTAATTCTCATTACCCCTCTACTTCTCATCACCTCTACTTCTCATTACCCCTCTACTTCTCATTACCTCTCTACTTCTCATTACCTCTCTACTTCTCATTACCTCTCTACTTCTCATCACCTCTACTTCTCATTACCTCTCTAATTCTCATTACCTATCTGTCTCTACTTCTCATTACCTCTCTACATCTCATTACCTCTCTACTCCTCATTACCTCTCTACATCTCATTACCTCTCTACTCCCCATTACCTCTCTACTTCTCATTACATCTCAACTTCTCATTACCTCTCTACATCTCATTACCTCTCTACATCTCATTACCTCTCTACTCCTCATTACCTCTCTACATCTCATTACCTCTCTACATCTCATTACATCTCTACTTCTCATTACATCTCTACTTCTCATTACCTCTCTACTTCTCATTACCTCGTTCTGATTACTCTCTCTCTCTCTCTCTCTCAATTCAATTGAATTCAAGGGACTTTATTGGTATGGGAAACATGTGTTTACATTGCCAAAGCAAGTGAAATGGATAAACAAAAGTGAAATAAATAATAAAAAGTGATCAGTACATATTCCACTCACACAAGTTCCAAAGGAATAGAGACATTTAACATGTCATATTATGTCTATATACAGTAGTGTAATGACATGCAAATAGTTAAAGTAAAAAAAAAGTTAAATAAATAAACATCAATATGGGTTGAATTTACAATGGTGTTTTTTCTTCACTGGTTGCCCTTTTCTTGTGGCAACAGGTCACAATCTTGCTGCTATGATTGCACACTGTGGTATTTCACCAAATAGATATGAGTTTATCACAATTTAATTTGTTTTCGAATTCTTCCTGGGTCTGTGTAATCTGAGGGAAATATTTCTCTCTAATATAGTCATATATTTAGTTCTCTCATGATTTGGTTGGGTCTCTCTCTCTCTCTCATAGTACTGTACAGTCCCTCTCTGTTCAGTACTTATTGGAAAAATCACATTGTCACGACTTCCTCCGAAGTCGGTCCCTCTCCTTGTTCGGGCGACATTCGGCGGTCGACGTCACCGGTCTTCTAGCCATCGACGATCCATCTTTAATTTTCCATTTGTTTTGTCTTCTCCCACACAACTGGTTTCAATTCCATCAATTACATGTTGTGTATTTAACCCTCTGTTCCCCACATGTCCTTGTTCGGTATTGTTTATTGTAAGTGCTTGTGCACGTTATGTCTTGGGTTTTTGTCCCATTGTATATATTGTTTTTGTTCTCGGTGTCACGACTTCCACCGAAGTTGTTCCCTCTCCTTGTTCGGGCGGCGTTCGGCGGTCGACGTCACCGGCTTTCCAGCCGCCACCGATCCATGGTTAATTGTTTTGTCTGTTACACACCTGGTTCCCATCTCATAATTATGTTCCTCACTTAACCCTCTGGTTTCCCTTTCTGTTTTGTGCTTGTCTTTCATTTATACCCGGTGTGTTGGATTTTGAGTCCTGTTTTGTTCCTTGTATGGAACGGGATTTTGAGTCCTGTTTTGTTCCTTGTTTGGAACGGGATTTTGTTAAGTATTTGATGGAGTTAAATCAGTGTTTTGTTACTCGTACCTGTGTCCTCGCCTGACTCCTTCGCTATCTTCTAGATAGACTCTGACACACGGTGATTTTTATCATTACTGTGCCGTTGTAACACAGTCTCTGCTCTCCTGTGCCTGACTTCACTGCCGCCAGTACGCACGCCTTACACACCACTAACTTGATGATTGAAATCAATCCATCATAAACTGCAGATAAAATGAAACATCTCACTAATCTATCTTAATCATATTCCTAAATGCCTGCTTCCATTCTTTCTTCTGTATTTATCATAAGTGGTCATCAATCAAGTAAAAGAGATTGATCTAAAGTTGTCCTTTATTCAAACCAAACGGCTGGCTATTTTTCTTTTCCATTTCCTGTTGTGCTCGTTTGAATACTAATCCTTTGGAAAGTCTGTTTTCCTCAACCCTCCCATCCTTCTCGCCCCGGTTTGCAGAGTTACAAATTATGAATGTAAATCAAAATATGCCTCAGAGCAGTGGGACTATACATGACCCCAATGGTTTCTGTATGATAGAGGGGAACCATTTGAGGAAATCCCATTAGCTAACCCAGCTTGACGGCAGTTCGATACTGGCTACGGACCCTGGTTAGAAGTAGGGTACAACATAGGGAACAGGGTCTAAACCCACCACTGGTCTATACCCACCACTGGTCTAAACCCACCACTGGTCTAAACCCACCACTGGTCTAAACCCACCACTGTTCTAAACCCACCACTGGTCTAAACCCACCACTGGTCTAAACCCACCACTGTTCTAAACCCACCACTGTTCTAAACCCACCACTGGTCTAAACCCACCACTGTTCTAAACCCACCACTGATCTAAACCCACCACTGGTCTAAACCCACCACTGGTCTAAACCCACCACTGGTCTAAACCCACCACTGTTCTAAACCCACCACTGGTCTAAACCCACCACTGGTCTAAACCCACCACTGGTCTAAACCCACCACTGTTCTAAACCCACCACTGGTCTAAACCCACCACTGGTCTAAACCCACCACTGGTCTAAACCCACCACTGGTCTAAACCCACCACTGTTCTAAACCCACCACTGTTCTAAACCCACCACTGGTCTAAACCCACCACTGGTCTAAACCCACCACTGGTCTAAACCCACCACTGGTCTAAACCCACCACTGTTCTAAACCCACCACTGGTCTAAACCCACCACTGGTCTAAACCCACCACTGGTCTAAACCCACCACTGGTCTAAACACACCACTGGTCTAAACCCACCACTGGTCTAAACCCACCACTGGTCTAAACCCACCACTGGTCTAAACCCACCACTGGTCTAAACCCACCACTGGTCTAAACCCACCATGTTACCTCTTTCTATACACACTTGTGGAATTATCCTTTTTTTCTCAATGTAAACTAAGTCAGGAAATAGTGCAATGCTTTTGATGTTTGTTATGATGATGATTTCAGTTTTTCACTGTTCGATCGTTTATCTGAGACCAGGTTTACAGGATGTATTGCATGAAAAGACGTACAGCATCTGACATAAAAGGAGTATATATACACTGTACCACTGTTGTGAAGCATGAGTATATATGTACTATACCAATGTTATGGAACATGAGTATACAGCACATTTGGAAAGTATTCAGACCCCTTGACTTTTCCACATTTTGTTACAATACAGCCTTATTCTAAAATTGATTACATTAATTGTTTTCCTCATAAATCTACACACAATACCCCATAAAGACAGAGTGAAAACAGGTTTTTAGAATGTTATGCAAATATATGTAAAAAACTAAAACAGAAATACCTTTTTTACATAGAAAAACATTTTTTACATTGAAAAATACATTTTTTACATAGAAAAATACATTTTTTTTACATGGAAAACCCTTTTTTACATAGAAAAATACCTTTTTTACATAGACCCTTTGCATCCTGTTTCCATTGATAATCCTTGAGATGTTTTAACAACTTAATTGGAGTCCACCTGTGGTAAATTCAATTGTTTGGACATGATTTGGAAAGGCACACACCTGTCTATATAAGGTCACACAGTTGACAGTGTATGTCAGAGCAAAAACCAAGCTATGAGGTTGAATGAATTGCCCGTAGAGCTCTGAGAAAGGATTGTGTCGAGGCAAAAAGTGCTAAACATGTCTGCATCATTGAAGGTCCCCAAGAGCACGGTGGCCTCCATCATTCTTAAATGGAAGAAGTTTGAAACCACCAACACTCTTCCAAGAGCTGGCCGCCAGGCCAAACTGAGCAATCAGGGGAGAAGGGCCTTGGTTGGGGAGGTGGCCAAGAACCCGATGGTCACTCTGACAGAGCTCTAGAGTTCCTCTGAGGAGATGGAAGAACCTTCCAGAAGGACAAACATCTCTGCAGCACACCACCAATCTGGCCTTTATGGTAGAGTGGCCAGACGGAAGCCACTCCTCAGTAAAAGACACATGACAGCCCATTTGGAGTTTGCCAAGAGGCACCTAAAAAGAAGGTTCTCTGGGCTGATGAATCCAAGATTGAACTCTTTGACCAGAATGCCAAGTGTCAAATCTGGAGGAAACCTGGCACCATCCTTACATTGAAGGATGGTGGTGGTAGCGTCATTCTGTGGGGATGTTTTTCAATGGAAGGGACTGGGAGAATAGTCCGAATCTAGCGAAAGATGAACGGAGCAAAGTACAGCGAGATCCCTGATGAAAACCTGCTCCAGAGCGCTCAGAACCTCAGACTGGGGAGAAGGTTCACCTCCCAACAGGACAACAACCCTAAATACACAGTCAAGACAATGCAGGAGTGGCTTCGGGACCAGTCTCTGAATGTCCTTGAGTTGCCCAGCCAGAGCCCAGACTTGAACCCAATCCAACATCTCTGGAGAGACCTGAAAACAGCTGTGCAGCGACACCCCCCCAGGATCTGTTCCACTGTTATGAAACATGAGAGAAACATTTCAATGTTTACTCTTTATCCATGTACAGTATAATAAGGATTATGACGATACAATAGTTTATAATAGCAATAAGGCATGAGGGATTGTGGTATATGGCCAATATACTGTATCACGGCTAAGGACTGTTCTTAGGCACAATGCAACGCTGTTTGCTGGATACAGCCATTAGCCGTGGTATATTGGCCATATACCACAAATCCCCGAGGTGCCTTATTGCTATTATAAACTGGTTACCAACGTTTCGAAAAGTAAAAATAAGTGTTTTGTCATACACAGCAATCATCATTCAGGGCTTGAACCACCCAGTTTATAATCACCTTTAAATAACTACAAAGAAGTCCAGTAAACTGTTTTCTTAGAAAGCAAGTTGACCTAAATTAGTGGTCACCAACTTTCGCAGTCAAAAAGCAAGCTGAGGTCTACTGCTCAGATGCTGTTTTTTTTACATGAACCTCACACAAACAGTTGTAGGAAGGAGGTTTGGGCAGTAAGCCTAATACATTATCACAGCATATTGGCTATATGATTGGCCTGCCAATATTGTTAATCAGACCATATTATATTTCAAAACTCGAGCTTTGATAACAAAATAGATCAGTTGGTTTAGCACTTGTGAGGCACTGTGGAGTATGAATTTAAATAATTAGATTTTTTATTTTAATGGACTGATGGTACCTGCATCAACGAGGTCAAATCACGACGTCAGTGATCTTCAGCTTGAAAAGAGTTTCCGACTTGGAATCCCGAGTTGGATGACCGTTCAAAACTATTTTTTCCAAACGCCTCTCACAGTCCCTGCAGTCTCCTTCCTTTCCTCCAGTGAGACTGACCAGAGAGAGGGGACACCATCTTCCACCTGCTCTCTCCTTCCTTTCCTCCAGTTAGACTGACCAGAGAGAGGGGACACCATCTTCCACCTGCTCTCTTCTTCCTTTCCTCTGGTTAGACTGACCAGAGAGAGGGGATACCATCTTCCACCTGCTCTCTTCTTCCTTTCCTCCAGTGAGACTGACCAGAGAAAGGGGACACCATCTTCCACCTGCTCTCTTCTTCCTTTCCTCCAGTGAGACTGACCAGAGAAAGGGGATACCATCTTCCACCTGCTCTCTTCTTCCTTTCCTCCAGTGAGACTGACCAGAGAAAGGGGACACCATCTTCCACCTGCTCTCTTCTTCCTTTCCTCCAGTGAGACTGACCAGAGAAAGGGGATACCATCTTCCACCTGCTCTCTCCTTCCTTTCCTCTGGTTAGACTGACCAGAGAGAGGGGATACCATCTTCCACCTGCTCTCTCCTTCCTTTCCTCTGGTTAGACTGACCAGAGAGAGGGGATACCATCTTCCACCTGCTCTCTTCTTCCTTTCCTCCAGTGAGACTGACCAGAGAAAGGGGATACCATCTTCCACCTGCTCTCTTCTTCCTTTCCTCCAGTGAGACTGACCAGAGAAAGGGGATACCATCTTCCACCTGCTCTCTTCTTCCTTTCCTCCAGTGAGACTGACCAGAGAAAGGGGACACCATCTTCCACCTGCTCTCTTCTTCCTTTCCTCCAGTGAGACTGACCAGAGAAAGGGGACACCATCTTCCACCTGTTCTCTTCTTCCTTTCCTCCAGTTAGACTAACCAGAGAGAGGGGATACCATCTTCCACCTGCTCTCTTCTTCCTTTCCTCCAGTGAGACTGACCAGAGAGGGGACACCATCTTCCACCTGCTCTCTCCTTCCTTTCCTCTGGTTAGACTGACCAGAGAGAGGGGACACCATCTTCCACCTGCTCTCTTCTTCCTTTCCTCTGGTTAGACTGACCAGAGAGAGGGGATACCATCTTCCACCTGCTCTCTTCTTCCTTTCCTCCAGTGAGACTGACCAGAGAAAGGGGACACCATCTTCCACCTGCTCTCTTCTTCCTTTCCTCCAGTGAGACTGACCAGAGAAAGGGGATACCATCTTCCACCTGCTCTCTTCTTCCTTTCCTCCAGTGAGACTGACCAGAGAAAGGGGACACCATCTTCCACCTGCTCTCTTCTTCCTTTCCTCCAGTGAGACTGACCAGAGAAAGGGGATACCATCTTCCACCTGCTCTCTCCTTCCTTTCCTCTGGTTAGACTGACCAGAGAGAGGGGATACCATCTTCCACCTGCTCTCTCCTTCCTTTCCTCTGGTTAGACTGACCAGAGAGGGGACACCATCTTCCACCTGCTCTCTCCTTCCTTTCCTCTGGTTAGACTGACCAGAGAAAGGGGATACCATCTTCCACCTGCTCTCTTCTTCCTTTCCTCCAGTGAGACTGACCAGAGAAAGGGGATACCATCTTCCACCTGCTCTCTTCTTCCTTTCCTCCAGTGAGACTGACCAGAGAAAGGGGACACCCTCTTGCACCTGCTCTCTTCTTCCTTTCCTCCAGTGAGACTGACCAGAGAAAGGGGACACCATCTTCCACCTGTTCTCTTCTTCCTTTCCTCCAGTTAGACTAACCAGAGAGAGGGGATACCATCTTCCACCTGCTCTCTTCTTCCTTTCCTCCAGTGAGACTGACCAGAGAGAGGGGACACCATCTTCCACCTGCTCTCTCCTTCTTTTCCTCCAGTGAGACTGACCAGAGAGAGGGGATACCATCTTCCACCTGCTCTCTCCTTCCTTTCCTCTGGTTAGACTGACCAGAGAGAGGGGACACCATCTTCCACCTGCTCTCTCCTTCCTTTCCTCTGGTGAGACTAACCAGAGAGAGGGGACACCATCTTCCACCTGCTCTCTCCTTCCTTTCCTCTGGTGAGACTAACCAGAGAGAGGGGACACCATCTTCCACCTGCTCTCTCCTTCCTTTCCTCCGGTGAGACTGACCAGAGAGAGGGGATACCATCTTCCACCTGCTCTCTCCTTCCTTTCCTCCGGTGAGACTGACCAGAGAGAGGGGACACCATCTTCCACCTGCTCTCTCCTTCCTTTCCTCCGGTGAGACTGACCAGAGAGAGGGGACACCATCTTCCACCTGCTCTCTCCTTCCTTTCCTCCGGTGAGACTGACCAGAGAGAGGGGACACCATCTTCCACCTGCTCTCTCCTTCCTTTCCTCCGGTGAGACTGACCAGAGAGAGGGGACACCATCTTCTGCCTGCTCTCTCCTTCCTTTCCTCTGGTTAGACTGACCAGAGAGAGGGGACACCATCTTCTGCCTGCTCTCTCCTTCCTTTCCTCCAGTGAGACTGACCAGAGAGAGGGGACACCATCTTCCACCTGCTCTCTCCTTCCTTTCCTCTGGTGAGACTAACCAGAGAGAGGGGACACCATCTTCCACCTGCTCTCTCCTTCCTTTCCTCCGGTGAGACTGACCAGAGAGAGGGGACACCATCTTCCGCCTGCTCTCTCCTTCCTTTCCTCCAGTGAGACTGACCAGAGAGAGGGGATACCATCTTCCACCTGCTCTCTCCTTCCTTTCCTCCAGTGAGACTGACCAGAGAGAGGGGACATGGAAGCTCTGTAGCCACGGTAATTTGAGCTATCCGATTGGGCAGCGTAGTAGGTGTACTCAATTTAGTGACAGATTTGCCTCTCCCGCTGGGTAAGTGGAGTTGTGCAGGACTTCTGGTGGGCAGGACTTCTGAATCAAGTGCCCAAACCGGCAACAGCTTAACACCATTCTTTTAAAGGAGCGCAAGCCTTTATCGTTTGTTGGCTCTTTTCTACATAAATATTTGGCGACCGACGATGAATGCCTTTGGCGATCGACCGGTTGGCGACCACTACTCTAGAGCTGACCGGTTGGTGACCACTACTCTAGAGCTGACCGGTTGGTGACCACTACTCTAGATCTGACCTGTTGGTGACCACTACTCTAGAGCTGATTGGTTGGCGACCACTATTCTAGAGCTGACCGGTTGGCGACCACTACTCGAGAGCTGACCGGTTGGTGACCACTACTCTAGAGCTGACCGGTTGGCAACCACTACTCTAGAGCTGACCTGTTGGTGACCACTACTCTAGAGCTGACCTGTTGGCGACCACTACTCTAGAGCTGACCGGTTGGCGACCACTACTCTAGAGCTGACCGGTTGGCGACCACTACTCTAGAGCTGACCGGTTGGCGACCACTACTCTAGAGCTGACCTGTTGGCGACCACTACTCTAGAGCTGACCGGTTGGCGACCACTACTCTAGAGCTGACCTGTTGGCGACCACTACTCTAGAGCTGACCTGTTGGTGACCACTACTCTAGAGCTGACCGGTTGGCGACCACTACTCTAGAGCTGACCTGTTGGCGACCACTACTCTAGAGCTGACCGGTTGGTGACCACTACTCTAGAGCTGACCGGTTGGTGACCACTACTCTAGAGCTGACCTGTTGGCGACCACTACTCTAGAGCTGACCGGTTGGTGACCACTACTCTAGAGCTGACCGGTTGGTGACCACTACTCTAGAGCTGACCTGTTGGCGACCACTACTCTAGAGCTGACCGGTTGGTGACCACTACTCTAGAGCTGACCTGTTGGCGACCACTACTCTAGAGCTGACCGGTTGGTGACCACTACTCTAGAGCTGACCGGTTGGCGACCACTACTCTAGAGCTGACCTGTTGGTGACCACTACTCTAGAGCTGACCTGTTGGCGACCACTACTCTAGAGCTGACCGGTTGGTGACCACTACTCTAGAGCTGACCGGTTGGCGACCACTACTCTAGAGCTGACCGGTTGGTGACCACTACTCTAGAGCTGACCTGTTGGCGACCACTACTCTAGAGCTGACCGGTTGGTGACCACTACTCTAGAGCTGACCGGTTGGTGACCACTACTCTAGAGCTGACCGGTTGGTGACCACTACTCTAGAGCTGACCGGTTGGTGACCACTACTCTCCTCGTTGTTGGTTATGTAACGGTTCTATGTTTTGACCTTCGTCGGACAGAACTGAGGTCGACATTACTTGACTGCCTGAAAGGTTTTGAGACATGGGGTGCTAAAACACACACACGGAGACGTGGGCGCCAAATGTTCCCTTGAGATGCTCCTATCTCTGTTGCTCGGCCTAATGATGGGTTATGTAAATTGAGAGGTAATCTTGAGAGTCATCAGAGTTCAGTGCACTGCTGAGAAGTGTCTATGTGTGCGTGTGTGTGTCTGTGTGTGTGTGCGTGTGTGCGTGTGTGTGTCTATGTGTGTCCATGTGTGTGTGTGTGTGTGTGTGTGTGTGTGTGTGTGTGTGTGTGTGTGTGTGTGTGTCTATGTGTGCCTGTGTGTGTCTGTGTGTGTGTGTGTGCGTGTGTGTGTCTATGTGTGGCCATGTGTGTGTGTGTGTGTCTATGTGTGTCCATGTGTGTCTATCTGTGAGTGTGTGTGTCTTTGTGTGTCTATGTGTGTGTGTGTCTTTGTGTGTCCATGTGTGTGTGTCTATGTTTGTGTGTGTGTGTGTGTGTGTGTGTGTGTGTGTGTGTGTGTGTGTGTGTGTGTGTGTGTGTGTGTGTGTTTGTGTGTGTGTGTGTGTGTGTGTGTCTATGTGTGTCTATGTGTGCGTGTGTGTGATTGTGATTTAGAGTAGTTTGAAGGTGAAGTGTTATTGTGTTGGCATTTGAAGTGGTGGTATGTATTTAAAGCATGCAAAGAGAATGATGAGAGATTGTGTTGTTCTGACAGATTGCATGACCAATATGTGATCAAACCTGAAAACCAGATTACAAACAGCGAAAAATAGATTTTAGGATCTACTGGTGTGCCATCAGAGTGTGTCGGCAGTGTGTCTGGCGACTCCATTACCCGCAGTTTTAGACTTAAAACGAATCATCCGGCGATCATACGCTGTCTACCAGGGGGCAGGGCTACCGACGTTAAGGCTGATCTGAAGATGGTGCTGGCGAAGGCTAAAACTGGTGAGTGTAGAGAGTATAGGGATATTGTTATCCACGTCGGCACCAACGATGTTAGGATGAAACAGTCAGAGGTCACCGAGCGCAACATAGCATCAGCATGTAAATCAGCTGGAAAAATGTGTCGCCATCAAATAATTGTCTCTGGCCCCTCCCAGTTAGGGGGAGTGATGAGCTCTACAGCAGAGTCTCTGGCCCCCTCCCAGTTAGGGGGAGTGATGAGCTCTACAGCAGAGTCTCTGGCCCCCTCCCAGTTAGGGGGAGTGATGAGCTCTACAGCAGAGTCTCTGGCCCCCTCCCAGTTAGGGGGAGTGATGAGCTCTACAGCAGAGTCTCTGGCCCCCTCCCAGTTAGGGGGAGTGATGAGCTCTACAGCAGAGTCTCTGGCCCCCTCCCAGTTAGGGGGAGTGATGAGCTCTACAGCAGAGTCTCTGGCCCCCTACCAGTTAGGGGGAGTGATGAGCTCTACAGCAGAGTCTCTGGCCCCCTCCCAGTTAGGGGGAGTGATGAGCTTTACAGCAGTCTCACAACTCAATCGCTAGTTGAAAATTGTATTCTGCCCCTCCTAAAAGATAGACTGTGTAGGTAATTGGCCCTCTTTCTGGGACTCACCAACAAACAGGACCAAGCCTGGCCTGCTGAGGAGTGAGGGACTCCATCCTAGCTTGAGGGGTGCTCTCATCTTGTCTACGAACATAGAAAGCACTCTAACTACCCTAGCTCCACAATGAGATAGGGTACAGGCCAGGCAGCAGGCTGTTAGCCAGCCTGCCAGCTTAGCACAGTCACTGTAGAGACGGTATCTGTGCCTCGATCTAGGTTGGGCAAAACTAAACATGGCGGTGTTTCCCTTAGCAATCTCACTGGAATAAAGACCTCCTCCATTCCTGTCATTATTGAAAGAGATTGTGATATCCAACATCTCAAAATAAGGCTACTTAATGTTAGATCCCTCACTTCCAAGGCAGTTATAGTCAAGTAACTAATCTCTGATCATAATCTTGATGTGATTGGCCTGACTGAAACATGGCTTAAGCCTGATGAATTTACTGTGTTAAATGAGGCCTCACCTCCTGGTTACACTAGTGACCATTTCCCATTCGCATCCCACAAAGGCAGAGGTGTTTTTTAGTACTATATCGCTTGACACATTGATGAAAATAATCATGGCCTCCAAACCTTCAAGCTGCATACTGGACCGTATTCCAACTAAACTACTGAAAGAGCTGCTTCCTGTGCTTGGCCCTCCTATGTTGAACATAATAAACAGCTCTCTATCCACCGGATGTGTACCAAACTCACTAAAAGTGGCAGTAATAAAGCTTCTCTTGAAAAAGACAAACCTTGACCCAGAAAATATAAAAAACTATCTGCCTATATCAATCTCCCATTCCCCTAAAAAAAAAAATGAAAAAGCTGTTGCGCATCAACTCACTGCCTTCCTGAAGACAAACCATGTATACAAAATGCTTCAGTCTGGTTTTAGACCCCATCATAGCACTGAGACCGCATTTGTGGAGGTGGTAAATTTTAATGGCGTCAGACCGAGGCTCTGCATCTGTCCTCGTGTCCTCCTACACCATAGTGCTGCTTTTGATACCATTGATCAGCACATTCTTTTGGAGAGATTGGAAACCCAAGTTGGTCTACACGGACAAATTATGGCCTGGTTTAGATCTTATCGGTCGGAAAGATATCAGTTTGTCTCTGTAGATGGTTTGTCCTCTGACAAATCAACTGTACATTTCGATGTTCCTCAAGGCTCTGTTTTAGGCACTGGAGCAACAAACCCCCCTTGCTGTCTCTGTCTGGCCGGTTCCCCTCTCTCCAATGGGATTCTCTGTCTGGCCGGTTCCCCTCTCTCCAATGAGATTCTCTGTCTGGCCGGTTCCCCTCTCTCCAATGGGATTCTCTGTCTGGCCGGTTCCCCTCTCTCCAATGGGATTCTCTGTCTGGCCGGTTCCCCTCTCTCCAATGGGATTCTCTGTCTGGCCGTTCCCCTCTCCCCATTGGGATTCTCTGTCTGGCCGGTCTCTCCCTGTGGGATTCTCTGTCTGGCCGGTTCCCTCTCCAATGGGATTCTCTGTCTGGCCGGTTCCCCTCTCTCCAATGGGATTCTCTGTCTGGCCGGTTCCCCTCTCTCCAATGGGATTCTCTGTCTGGCCGGTTCCCCTTTCTCCAATGGGATTCTCTGTCTGGCCGGTTCCCCTCTCTCCTGTGGGATTCTCTGTCTGGCCGGTTCCCCTCTCTCCAATGGGATTCTCTGTCTGGCCGGTTCCCCTCTCTCCAATGGGATTCTCTGTCTGGCCGGTTCCCCTCTCTCCAATCGGATTCTCAACCTCAAACCCTATTACAGGGGCTGAGTCACTGGCTTACTGGTGCTCTTCCATGCCTTCCCTAGGAGGGCTGCGCCACTTGAGTGGGTTGAGTCACTGACGTGATCTTCCTGTCCGGGTGGGGGAGATATTTGTGGGCTATAGTCGGCCTTGTCTCAGGATAGTAAGTTGGTGGATGAAGATGTCCCTCTAGTGGTGGGGTTATATCCTGCCTGTTTGTCCCTGTCCGGGGGTATCATCGGACCGAGCCACAGTGTCCCCCGACCCCTCCGACTCAGCCTCCAGTATTTATGCTGCAGTAGTTTATGTGTCGGGGGGCTAGGGTCAGTCTGTTATATCTGGAGTATTTCTCCTGTCTTATCCGGTGTCCTGTGTGAATTTAAGTATGCTCTCTCTAATTCTCTCTCTCTTTTCTGTCTCTGTCTCTGTCCCTCTCAGAGAACCTGAGCCCTAGGACCATGCCTCAGGACTATCTGGCCTGATGACTCATTGCTGTCCCCAGTCCACCTGGTTGTGCTGCTGCTCCAGTTTCAACTGTTCTGCCAGCGGCTATGGAACCCTGATCTGTTCACAGGATGTGCTACCTGTTCCAGACCTGCTGTTTTCAACTCTCTAGAGACAGCAGGAGCTGACTATGAAAAGCCAACTGACATTTACTCCTGAGGTGCTGACCTGTTGCCCCCTCTACAAACACTGTGATTATTATTATTGGACCCTGCTGGTCATCTATGAACATTTGAATATCTTGGCCATGTTCTGTTTTAATCTCCACCCGACGCAGCCAGAAGAGGACTGGCCACCCATCATAGCCTGGTTCCTCTCTAGGTTTCTTCCTAGGTTTTGGCCTTTCTAGAGAGTTTTTCCTAGTCACCGTGCTTCTACACCTGCATTGCTTGCTGTTTGGGGTTTTAGGCTGGGTTTCTGTACAGCACTTTGAGACATCAGCTGATGTGCGAAGGGCTTTAAAAAATACATTTGATTGATTGATTGATTGTCTGTCGCCAGTGTGTGTGTCGCCAGTGAGTCTGTCTCCAGAGAGTCTGTCTCCAGTGTGTCTGTCAGCAGTGTGTCTGTCTCCAGTGTGTCTGTCAGCAGTGTGCGTGTCGCCGGTGTGTGTGTGTCGCCAGTGTGTGTCTGTCACCGGTGTGTATGTCACTAGTGTGTGTCGCCAGTGTGTCGTCATTGTGTGTCTGTCGCTAGTGTGTGTGTCACCAGTGTGTGTGTTGTCAGTGTGTCTGTCGCCAGTGTGTGTGTGTCATCAGTGTGTGTGTCATCAGTCATAGCTGCTAGCTACCTGTGAACCCACAGCGTCCCAGTGGCTCATAAGCATAGGCTCATTTAAACAGGAGCACTCCCTCATCTCTGGGCCCTGGAGTAAAGGCAGGAACAGATGGCTGTGTGTGTGTGTGTGTGTGTGTGTGTGTGTGTGTGTGTGTGTGTGTGTGTGTGTGTGTGTGTGTGTGTGTGTGTGTGTGTGTGTGTGTGTGTGTGTGTGTGCGTGTGTGCGTGTGTGCGTGTGTGCGTGTGTGCGTGTGCGGGTGTGTGTGCGTGTGTGTGTGTGTATGAGTGCATGTGTGTGTGCGTGAATTTTTTCTCCATCTGTGTTTATCACTTTCTGTCTGTCTTTCTGTCTGGGTTTCTGTCTGCCTGTCTGTCTGCCTGTCTGCCTGTCTGCCTATGTTGGAGTCAACAGAAATACAAAATTACAACATAAATATTCCCTTACCTTTGATGGTCTTTGATCAGAATGTAGTGGAAGGAGTCATACTTACCCAATACATTGTTTTGTTTCAGTTCGTGTGTAGTTATAGTAGCATATGCTCCCCGTTCAGCTGAAATGCATTCAAAATGACTTCTGGTCCCGAATAGTTGCGCATCAAAACTTCAAAATGACATATTATATGTCGACTAAACTGGTCAATCTAAGTGCAGAATCAAGCTTTAGGATGTTATAAACGTACAAAACAATTGGCGATTCAACAAGACAAAAGCAATTCTTCTCAGACCTTCTGGAACGGATGGATGACTGTGTACAATTCGCGCTCGAACGCGCATGTATTTTCTCGCGACACCCACTATTTTGCCTGCCAAAGGGTCAAAGCTCGCTGGATTTGCACAATTAAACACTCTACTGATAGAGGACATCTCGTGGAAGACATAGAAAGTGTTTCCCGATCCATAGCTGGTTGGGAAGGTTGGGGGCGATGACGTCAAAGTTGCCCCAACTTTCTGGATGCCAAAACTAGTTTGGGAGATTGCCTGCCCTGTGAGTTCTGCTATACTTACAGACATAATTCAAACTGTTTTAGAAGCTTTAGAGTGTTTTCTATCCAATAATAATGATATTATATGCATATATTAGCAATTTTGGACAGGTTTTTTTTCAGTTTACTATGGGCACGCAATTCATCCAAAGGGGGCAGTATTGTCCCGAGCCTTAACAGGATAAATTATTACATACCAGAAATATCCAACAACTGACATTGATACAAAACCACATCACAGTACACCCAAACCTCAACAAGGCAAAACAGCAAGGCAGCATTACTTACAAAAAAACGAATCCACTCAGAAGCCATGGGCACAAGACAAGTGAAAATGCCTAACCAAGTGAAAGACCTACAACAACAGTACCCCCTGTGACCGTTGGCAATTTGTGACTGCCTCTTTCTTCTAAGGGAAATACCATCTTTCTTTGAGACCTTAATAGGTCCCGGCACTCTGAAGCAGAGGGAAACAGTAGAGGATGAGAGTGTAGGTTGAGATAAGATAGAGGACAAATGTGAGTGGAACAGAGATAGAGGAGAGAGAGAGTGGGAGAAGAGAAAGAAATCCATTAAATTCTGTTGAAATATTAAGTAAATATATCTATCTGTTTTCACATATATTTTTTCAATTTATTTTTATTAGGTAAAAGATATTCTGAAAAATGTATCTCATATTGGATTCCAACATGTGGAGAGAGAGGGGTCACTTGGTCTATCTCCCTCTAATGACTGTTTTTCTCATCTCTATGTCCATATACACAATTTAGCTTTTTAGTCCTCTCTCTCTCTCTCTCTCTCTCTCTCTCTCTCTCTCCCTCCCTCCCTCTCTCCCTCTCTCCTGCCATTACACCTATTTATTAATTTAGTGTCCGTACACCCAGAGTTGGACCATCTCTCTTTGACATATCTCTCTTTCTCTTTCCCTCGCCCTTGCCCTCTTTCTTTCCCTCTCTTTCTCTCCCCCTCTCTCTAATTATCTCTCCTCCTCTTATCTGAGAGGAAAAAAAAGCTTTTCATGTCTTTAGAGTTTAGTTTCACTGACAAGAAATGTTTAAAAAATATACTTTCATTTCTTCAAGATATTTTGACAGTGAAATCTAGTCTAACCATGGCTCCAGGGACTCGGGAAACAGACCATGCAGAAACAGACTCACGTGTACTACCTACTGTTGCTGTTTCACACAAGCTCGAGCATAGAGATGAATAGGAAAGTAGTCATTGGTGTGGTAATGATGGACACACACACACACACACACACACACACACACACACACACACACACACACACACACACACACACACACACACACACACACACACACACACACACACACACACACACACACACACACACACACACACACACACACACACACACACATACGCTCAGAAACACACACACATGGACATGCACACACACGTCATTGGTGTGATCATGATGGAGATGTGGAGGATTCCATAGTTAATGGTGTAATTAGCTCAAGAGCCCTTGGCTAGATTTTTACCTTTACCTCACCAGAAAGCCAACAATTTGCAACTTCTATTGGTAAAAAGTACGTACTAGTGTGCGTACACAAGCGTGCGTATGTGTGTGTGTGTGTGTGTGTGTGTGTGTGTGTGTGTGTGTGTGTGTGTGTGTGTGTGTGTGTGTGTGTGTGTGTGTGTGTGTGTGTGTGTGCGTGTGCATGCATACATTATGTGATGTGTGTGTACTTCTTCCACTCCTGTGTTGTGGAGATGATTATTACCTGTAAACTAGAGGAGGCTTGTGGCAGCAGTAAAACCCTCAGAAAGAAGCCTCCTCGTCTCTCCAAAGAGCATTTCAAGTGTGAGTGCGTTAGATGTTGGTTAGATTCCAAATGGAACGCAATTTGTATTTGTATTTATTATGGATCCCCATTAGTTCCTGCCAAGGCAGCAGCTACTCTTCCTGGGGTTTATTACGGATCCCCATTAGTTCCTGCCAAGGCAGCAGCTACTCTTCCTGGGGTTTATTACGGATCCTCATTAGTTCCTGCCAAGGCAGCAGCTACTCTTCCTGGGGTTTATTACGGATCCCCATTAGTTCCTGCCAAGGCAGCAGCTACTCATCTTGGGGTTTATTACGGATCCCCATTAGTTCCTGCCAAGGCAGCAGCTACTCATCTTGGGGTTTATTACTCATCTCTTGGGGTTTCCCCATTACGGATCCCCATTATCCTCATTAGTTCCTGCCAAGGCAGCAGCTACTCATCTTGGGGTTTATTACGGATCCCCATTAGTTCCTGCCAAGGCAGCAGCTACTCTTCCTGGGGTTTATTACGGATCCCCATTAGTTCCTGCCAAGGCAGCAGCTACTCATCTTGGGGTTTATTATGGATCCCCATTAGTTCCTGCCAAGGCAGCAGCTACTCTTCCTGGGGTTTATTACGGATCCCCATTAGTTCCTGCCAAGGCAGCAGCTACTCTTCCTGGGGTCCAGCAAAATTAAGGCAGTTTACAAAATTTAAAAAACATTACAATACATTCACAGATTTCACAACACACTGTGTGCCCTCAGGCCCCTACTCCACCACTACCACATATCTACAGTACTAACTACATGTGTGTGTGCATATTAGTGCATATGTTATGCATGCGTGTGTTTTTCTAATTTTACTGCTTGCATCAGTTACTTGATGTGGAATAGAGTTCCATAGTCATGGCTCTATGCGTGTGTGTACAGTATGCATGTGTCTGTGCCTCTGTTTGTGTTGCATCACAGTCCCCGCCGTTCCATAAAGTGTATTTTCATCTGGGTTTTTAAAAATCTAATTTTACTGCTTGCATCAGTTACTTGATGTGGAATGGAGTTCCATGTAGTCCTGGCTCTATGTAGTACTGTGGAATAGAGTTCCATGTAGTCATGGCTCTATGTGGTACTGTGGAATAGAGTTCCATGTAGTCATGGCTCTATGTGGTACTGTGGAATAGAGTTCCATGTAGTCCTGGCTCTATGTAGTACTGTGGAATAGAGTTCCATGTAGTCCTGGCTCTATGTAGTACTGTGGAATAGAGTTCCATGTAGTCATGGCTCTATGTAGTACTGTGGAATAGAGTTCCATGTAGTCCTGGCTCTATGTAAAACACTTCTTTCGGCCACATCATATTTGCATTCCAATGCCACTCGAGCCCCTGCTTCAATCACAGGCCTGCCGCATCAGCAGCAGTGAAATACATAGCGACATCAGTCAGTCTAGTTAAGGGAAATACGGTGAAATACAGGTGAACAGTATTACAGTATTAGATGGATATATTGAAGTAATTGACCTGTCATTTGGACATGTACCAATTTACTTGCCAATGCGTCTCAAATGGCACCCTATTCCCTATGTAGTGAACTACCATTGACCCAAAGCCCCTGGGCAAAAGAAGTGCACTTCGTAGGGAATAGGGTGCCACTTGAGACGCATGTCACCAATCATTATACAGACCCTGAAAAGTCAACCTCCTAGAGAGTATATTTCTGATACTGCATCCCCTCTAGCATAAACGTGTGGAATAAAAAGGTTTTCCTTCCTGTAGTGAAAGGCAGGTTGTCATACCCATTATAGTGAAAGTCAGGTTGTCATAGCCATTATAGTGAAAGGCAGGTTGTCATAGCCATTATAGTGAAAGGCAGGTTGTCATAGCCATTATAGTGAAAGACAGGTTGTCATAGCCATTATAGTGAAAGGCAGGTTGTCATAGCCAGTATAGTGAAAGGCAGGTTGTCATAGCCATTATAGTGAAAGGCAGATTGTCATAGCCATTATAGTGAAAGGCAGGTTGTCATAGCCATTATAGTGAAAGGCAGGTTGTCATAGCCATTATAGTGAAAGGCAGGTTGTCATAGCCATTATAGTGAAAGGCAGGTTGTCATAGCCAGTATTGGAAGTCATGTATATCTATCTGCAGATGTTGTTTTATTTCTCTTGTTGATGGTTTGGGATCACTGCCAATTTAACTAACAGCTTCACTGGCTGCCTTCAGCTCTGGCTCTTATTGAGGTAGAGAGAAATTAGAGAAAACATGAGAGTGAAAGAATGAATGTATGATAGTGTGAGAGAGAGCAGGACAGCAGTGAATGCTCTTGGCCCATGATGAGTGCGGTTCTGTTCAAAGCTAAGATGAGTAGGAGGGACTGACTCTCTCTCTCTCCCTCTCTTTGTCTTTCTCTAACTCTTTCTCTTTCTTTCTCTCTCTTTATTTCTTTCTCTCTCTTGCTCTCTTGATCTCAGTGTGAGTGTTTATTTGTCCATCTACTCTGCTCAGAGTTACAGATGGTTTCCATGGGAACTAAATTGAAATGTTCTGGACAGGATTATACATTTGGATGGAATTTAGGAGTGGACACACAGTAGAGTACAGTGGTGTAAAGTTCAGTACAGTACATCCCAGACAGTGCAATAGAGTAAAGTTCAGTAGAGTACAGTAGAATACAGAACATCCCAGATCACACAGTAGAGTACAGAACATCCCAGACAGTACATAACATCCTAGACAGTACAGTAGAGTAGAGAACATCCCAGACAGTACAGTAGAGTACAGAACATCCCATACAGTAATGTAAAGTACATAACATCCCAGACAGTACAGTAGAGTACAGAACATCCCAGACAGTACAGTAGAGTACAGAACATCCCATACAGTAATGTAAAGTACAGAACATCCCAGACAGTACAGTGGAGAGCATCCCAGACAGTACAGTAGAGTACAGAACATCCCAGACAGTATAGAACATCCCAGACAGTACAGTAGAGAACATCCTAGACAGTACAGTAGAGTACAGAACATCATAGACAGTACAGTAGAGTACAGAACATCCCATACAGTAATGTAGAGTACAGAACATCCCAGACAGTAATGCAGAGTACAGAACATCCCAGACAGTACAGTGGAGAACATCCCAGACAGTACAGTAGAGTACAGGACATCCCAGACAGTACAGTAGAGAACATCCCAGACAGTACAGTAGAGAACATCCCAGACAGTACAGTTGAGTACAATTCTGTAGAGTACAGTACAGTAGCGTACAGTAGAGAACAGAACATCCCAGACAGTACAGTAGAGAACAGAACATCCCAGACAGTACAGTAGAATACAGAACATCCCAGACAGTACAGAACATCCCAGACAGTACTGAACATCCCAGACAGTACAGTAGAGAACAGAACATCCCAGACAGTACAGTAGAATACAGAACATCCCATACAGTAATGTAGAGTACAGAACATCCCAGACAGTACAGTAGAGTACAGAACATCCCATACAGTAATGTAGAGTACAGAACATCCCAGACAGTACAGTGGAGAACATCCCAGACAGTACAGTAGAGTACAGAACATCCCAGACAGTACAGTAGAGAACATCCCAGACAGTACAGTAGAGAACATCCCAGACAGTACAGTAGAGAACATCCCAGACAGTACAGTAGAGAACATCCCAGACAGTAATGTAGAGTACAGTAGAATACAGAACATCCCAGACAGTACAGTAGAATACAGAACATCCCAGACAGTACAGTAGAGTACAGAACATCCCAGACAGTACAGTAGAGAACATCCCAGACAGTACAGTAGAGAACATCCCAGACAGTACAGTAGAGAACAGAACATCCCAGACAGTACAGTAGAATACAGAACATCCCAGACAGTACAGTAGAATACAGAACATCCCAGACAGTACAGTAGAATACAGAACATCCCAGACAGTACAGTAGAGTACAGAACATCCCAGACAGTACAGTAGAGAACAGAAGAGTTTGCTCTCTTTCTTCTTCTCTCTCTTAGTACATGCTTGGAGTGTTTTGTAGTTGAGCGGCCGTGTGGAGAGCTCTGTCCTTATTTACTTTTTTGCTTATTTCCTTCGTCTTTTTTCATGTTATTTATATGGTGCACTCTTTGTTAACGTGTTTGTTTAGTGGTCCCCACTGTTTTCGGTAAAAGTTAGTGAGGTAGGGGACAGTGTTTTAGTTTCCTGCGGTTTGATTGGCATGGTGTGCGCGATGGCCTAGCGTGGAGGAGACACTGTCGTTACGACATGGATTCAGGTGTGTTCCTGAGAATGGAGTTAAAGTGGAGGAGGTCCTGCTCATGGTCAGTGAACAGGTAGGAGCTGAGTTTAGACATTCTGCTTCCAGAATGAACAAAGCTCTGGTTGTGTTCATGAAAATAGTACATTTGGTGGGTAGGCTGATTGCTAGAGGAATATTTGTAAGGGATGTGTTGGTGCTGATTTCTCCTCTTTCGACTCCTTCAACAAGGGTTGTAGTTGCGATTCTTCCTCTGTTTATTACTGTTGATCAAATCCGGAAAGAACTGAGTCATTTTGGTAAATTTGCTAGCTGGTTGTCGTGTACTGTCGGCAGGTTTTCAGGCAGACGCCGTTAAGCATATAGTTTCGTTCCGGAGGAAAGTTGCTGAACGACAATGAGCAACAGTTAAATGTGCATTTTAAAGAGACTCTACGTGGGGTTTGCCAGCACAGACAGTCTACAGTGTTTGGACTATGGGGATTTGGGGCATAAAAGATTTGCATGCCCACGTAAAGGTGGGAGAGAAGGTGAGGGTACAAGCACTAGTGGGGGAAATCAAGGTCAACTTGTAGGCTGCCATGAGACGTAGGCAGCAGAGGCTGGGTCTCGTCATGCTATAGATGGTGGTGTAGCAGAGACTGGGTCTAGTAATGCAATAGATGCTGGTGTAGATGAGGCTGGGTCTAGTCATGCTATAGATGCTGGTGTAGTCATGCTATAGATGCTGGTGTAGTCATGCTATAGATGCTGGTGTGGATGACGCTGGGTCTAGTCATGCTATAGATAGTGGTGTAGATGAGGCTGGGTCTAGTCAGGCTATGCTAGTGGATGAGGAGAGTATAGTAGGGAAGGGTAAGCGACTAGGGAGGGTGGAGGAGCATGTCATGTGGAAGAGGAAAAAGTGGGAGAAGAAAGGAGGTGGGATGGGAGAGGCTGGTGTGGTCACTGGCACCAAGGAACCATTTCCTGGTGCTGGGAGGGGCCCCGACCAGACAGAAAGGGCAGGTGGTCAGGATGGGAGATGGAGACGGGGAGGAGGAAGATAAGTCTGGGGAAGAGGACGATGGGTCCAGAGCTGACAGCCATGGTGAGGGAACTGTCAAGGTACTGTCAAGTTTCCTAAATAAGGTTAATCTTTAAGCTTTCTTTTGTTAACCCGGGAAAGTTTGTGAGATCAGTACAACACACTGGGAAATGAGGGGCATGGTGTCCTCTCACCCAGGAAATGTTTTAGGTTGAGGAAGTGGGTCTCAGCCGTTCGTAAAGGTCTGCCTTCAGACACTGTTCAAATGAATAGGTTTTCTTGGCACTGGGGCTTTTTGAGCTTTGCTGTTGGTCTCTTCCTTAGCTGGCTTTTCTCCCACTTCTCATGGAGACTCTGCAGGTAGACTCGCTTAATATAAATGGCACCAGAGATGTGTGTTGGGTGAATATGTAAAACAAAAGGAAGTACAGCTGTTGTTTCTGCAGGAAACGTATAGTGATTATGGTGAATTAAGTCGATTGGGGGCTCTGGTGGAAAGGGGCAAGTGTGCTGAGCCATGGAACAAATGTTAGTGCAGGGGGGCAGTCCTTTCCACCAGTCCTTTTGTCTAGACATAAAAATGTGCTCCTCAAAGGAGGTGTGTAGGTGTAGACTACTTGTAGTAAAAGCAGAAATTAACAACTTTTTTTTCCTTATAAATGTGTATGTGCCTAACACAGGGAGAGAGAGGGCTCTTCTGTTTGGCTGTCTTTGACAGGAACTCTCACAGGTAGTTCCTGAGGAGACTCTGGTGGTCGCGGGGACTCAAACTGTATGACGGATTTTACGAAAGACAGAAATAGGGAGGAGCCTTATTTAGGCTCAGTGGATGTTTGAAGAACTAGACATCCCAACACCAGACAGTATACATGGGTGAAGGTGTTTGGGGCTAGTGTGAGTGCAGCCTGACTTGATCTGTTTTAGATGTCCAGGAATCAGAGCAATAGGCTGTTGGGCACTACCATTCTCTCTGTGGGGTTTTCAGATCATCACATAACCATGGCTCGGCAGTCTATTTCACCAGGGCCCCGGCAGGCATCCTATTGGAAGTTTAATGTAAAGCTCTTACAAGATTCCACTTTTTTCAGGTTTCCAGACCTTTTGGGAAAGATGGGAGCAGGGAAGAGAGGAGTATGAGTCTCTGAGTCAATGGTGGGATGTGAGAAAGTCCAAATGTGTCTTTTCTGTCAACAGTACACAACCCTCTCATCCTCGGAGGCTAGGAGAGAACTGGAGGAACTCAAGCATAGTATCAGTGAAGTGGAGGTAGAGCTGGTGGTGCAAGGCAATGTAGGCCCCCAGGCTAATTTAGCTGAATTTTACGTAGGGACCTGGGTAGTTTTTACCAGGTTAAAGCAAATGGAGCACTTGTAAGAGCTAGGTTCTCCATGCTCAAGGAGAAGACAGAGCAGTGAACTTGTGTGAACTTAAGAATTGGAGGCCTGTGGCACGGCTCTGTGCAGACAACGATATTTGCCAAGGTCCTCGCTGACAGACTGAAGTCTCATCTAGACACTATAGTACACAAGGACCAGACATATTGTGTACCGGGACGCTCAATCACGGACAACTTGTTCTTAATCAGGGACATGTTGGATTAGACTTTCTAATGTGAACTTTGGACTGGTCTTTTTAGACCAAGAGAAGGCTTTTGATGGAGTATCTGTTTAATATCATGTCTGTTTTGGGGTTTGGGGAGAGGTTTTTGGCCTGTGTGAAGATGTTGTATGCTGGGGCATCATGTATGGCCAAGGTGGGCTCAGTAGGCCAGTCTAGGTGAGACGGGGCATTAGACAAGGATGCCCTCTATTGGGGCAGTTATATACACTAGCCATTGAGCCTTTCCTGGGCATCCTACGCAGGAGAATGCAGGGAGTGTGCTAGACAGGTATGGGTGTGTTGACAGGCATAGCAGTGTCAGCGTATGCATATGACGTGTCTGTGATGGTCTGGGGTGGGCAGGATATGCAGGCACTAGAGACTAGTCTGAAGGTCTATGAGGGAGCTTCATCAGCTAAGGTAAACTGGGGCAAGAGCAAAGCTCTGTTATGTGGGGCATGGAGGTATACGGTCCCCTCTCCGCTTCCAGGGGGTTTGCAGTGGTGTTGTGAAGGGCTTAACATTATGAGGGTGTACCTGGCCTCGGAGAGGTGGGTCAGAAAGAACTAGGAGGGGCTGTCACAGACAGTGGTGTCAAGGCTGGCCAGGTGGAGGTGGCTCCTGTCTCAAGTGTCATATAGAGGGAAAGTGCTGATAATCAACAACCTGGCGGCATCCTCCCTGGTGGAACTGGAGAGCAGGGTGGCTGCACTCGACTAAAGATGGTGCAGTGACTGTTGTACCATACTGATGTTGGCTGGAGGGAACCAGCATGCGAGCTGCTGAGGAGAGCTGGCGGATTAGGGTTGGACCGGCAGCTGTTCCTCATGAGGCTGGAGAGCCTGAGTACAGCAGGTCTCATTTACTTTTACTCTACGGTGACTCTAAGGGCCTGACAGCTGCTAAGGCCCACACGAGAAGGGGCTGTGGAACCTGGGTGGTGGGTGTGGGAAGCGCCTATCTTCCACAACCCAGTCACCCCTTTGAGATCGGTTCAGTCGGCCAACCTGCAAAAGCCACTGATAGCAGTGGGGTTTACTAAGTCTGGGTTACTTGCAGCTGCCGGGGAGGTGAGGTGGAACACCCCGGAATTCCTGGCACAACAAACAAGACTAACATATCTTAGGCTGCTGGAGAGTTTCCTGGGGAGGTCCAGGAGGCACTGTCTGAGCTGGAAGAGGGGTGTTTGAGCAGCCAGGGGGGGGGGGGGGCTTGTTAAATTTGAACACTCTGAGCCTGGGGGAGTTTGAAGGGGTGGGAGGTAAAGCCCTCTACAACCTCTGCATTAAGGTGAGTAACATTAGGAGCCTAACAGGAGTGAAGGCACATCAGTGACGGGGGATATGTGGGGGTGGGGGGTGGGGGGGGAGTATGATGGGTTACAAACTCCCAGTACTAAAGAGGTCAGGGGACCGTTCTACATGGAGCCCTAACAGCTGGTTGGCACCGGTTGACCTGGGACTCAGACAGGGGTGTCCTTTCTGTGTCATGAGTGAAACTGTGCATCATGTGTACATGGGCTATTTGTTTTTAAAGGGGGGTGGGGTGGTGGTGAGGTTTTAATGAAATGAGCTGAATATGTATCATTAAAAAGTATCTCTCTCTCTTTTTTCTTTCTCTCTTTCTCTCTTTCTTTCTCTCTTGATCTCAGTGTGAGTGTTTATATGTGTCCATCTACTCTGCTAAGAGTTACAAATGGTTTCCATGGGAACTAAATGGAAATGTTCTGGACAGGATTATACATTTTGATGGCTCCTAGTAGTGGACACACAGTAGAGTACAGTAGTGTAAAGTAGAGTAGAGTGCAGTACAGAACAGCACACTAGAATAGAGTAGAGTACTGTAGAGTAAAGTACAGTAAAATCGAGTATAGTACAGTATAGTACAGTACAGTAAAGTACAGTACCGCATAGTACAGTAGAGTATAGTACAGTACAGTAGAGTATTGTGCAGTACAGTAGAGTATTGTGCAGTACAGTGGAGTACAGTGCAGTATAGTAGAGTAGAGTACAGTACAGCATAGTACAGTTCAGTAGAGTACAGTACAGTAGAGTACAGTATACTACGGTAGAGTATTGTGCAGTACAGTAGAGTACAGTGCAGTATAGTAGAGTAGAGTACAGTAGAGTACAGTACAGTAGAGTACAGTATACTACAGTAGAGTACAGTGCAGTACAGTAGAGTACAGTACAGTACAATAGAGTATAGTGTATTACAGTAGACTACAGTGCAGTATAGTAGAGTAGAGTACAGTACAGTACAGCATAGTACAGTTCAGTAGAGTACAGTGCAGTACAGTAGAGTACAGTACAGTACAATAGAGTATAGTGCATTACAGTAGAGTACAGTGCAGTATAGTAGAGTAGAGTTATACAATGTACTAGCAACCATGTTGTTCTGTCCATGCAGAGGTCAGTGACCAGCTTTATAAAGCCTGTGAGATACCACTCAGCTGGTGCTGTCTCGGAGTGTCTTTATGTGCTTGGCTGGAACAAAAGCCTGTAAACCCTGTTTCTCTCCACTGCTCTAGACACAAGCTGAAGCACTAGAAACACGTACAGTGAATTCGGGAAGAATTCAGACCGCTTGACTTTTTCCACATTTTGTTACATTTCAGCCTAATTCTAAAATGGATTAGATCGTTTTTTGCCTCATCAATCTACACGCAATACCCCATAATGACATAGCAAAAACAGATTTTTATACGTTTTTGCAAATCTATTAATAATAAAAAACTGAAATATCACATTTACATAAGTATTCAGACCCTTTATTCAGTACATTGTTGATACACCTTTGGCAGCGATTACAGCCTCAAATCTGTTTGGATATAAAGCTACAAGCTTGGCGCACCTGAAATTTCTTCTCTGCAGATCCTCTCAAGCTCTGTCAGGTTGGGTGGGGAGCGTCGCTGCACAGCTATTTTCAGGTCTCTCCAGAGATGTTTGATTGAGTTCAAGTCCGGTCTCTGGTTGGGCCACTCAATGACATTTAGAGACTTGTACCGAAGCCACTCCTGCATTTTCTTGGCTGTGTTCTTTGGGTTGTTGTCCTGTTGGAAGGTGAATCTTCGTGCCAGTCTGAGGCACTGTATGTGCATGTGTGTGTTTCTGTGCGTGCATTTGTGTGTATTTGTGCAGCTACTATGTGTGCTTTGGCAGAGCTATGGAGGCAGCTCCTACTTAAGAGATTGGCATAACGCTTGCCGTTTGTCTCATGTAAATGCCCTCCACTGTAATTGGTGTAATCTGTGGGTTTTATCTTGTGTCGGCCTGTTTTTAGGATGTGTTTTTTATTGGCTCTGCAGAGAGGCTAGGGGCTGCCAAACATCTGCAGCGGACCGGCCTGATTGGGTTTTGATGAATATGATGTCCTCTGTTGACATTTCTGTGGTGTTGTTCACACACACACACACACACACACACACACACACACACACACACACACACACACACACACACACACACACACACACACACACACACACACACACACACACACACACACACACACACTCACACACACACTCACACACACACACACACACAGTGTAGTCCTCATGGAGGGGAGCTCTGGGTATAGTTATTTATTTGTGCAGTGGAGAAGAAACAGGGAGCGCTATTGGTCATTTCTGTTTGTTTGTTAGATCCTCAGAACCTTGAGCCTGTTCTGTAGATGCTAAAACCTTTCTAAAGCCTGTTCTATGGACTCTCAAGCCATTCTAAAGCCTGATCTATAGATTCTCTATATTCTAAAGCCTGATCTATAGATTCTCTATATTCTAAAGTCTGTTCTATAGATTCTCTATATTCTAAAGTCTGTTCTATAGATTATCTATATTCTAAAGTCTGTTCTATAGATTATCTATATTCGAAAGCCTGTTCAATAGATTATCTACACTCTTAAGCCTGTTCTATAGATTCCCTATATTCGAAATGCTGTTCTATAGAATCTCTATATTCTAATGGCTGTTCTATAGATTCTCTATATTCTAAAGCCTGTTCTATAGATTTGCATATATTCAAAAGGATGTTCTATTAGATTCTCTATATTCTAAAGCCTGTTCTACAGATTCTTTATATTCTAAAGCCTGTTCTATAGTTTCTTTATATTCTAAAGCCTGTTCTATAGATTCTTTCTATTCTAAAGCCTGTTCTATAGATTCTTTATATTCTAAAGCCTGTTCTATAGATTCTCTATATTCTAAACCCTGTTCTATAGACTCAAAAGCCATTCTAAAGAATCTTCTATTGTTTCTCTATATTCTAAAGCCTGTTCTATAGATTCTCAACATTCTAATTCCTGTTGTATAGATTCTCTGTATTCTAAATTGTGTTCCATAGATTCTCAATCCTGATCTATAGATTCTAAAGCCATTGTAACGCCTGATCTATAGATTGTAAAGCCATTGTAAAGCCTTATTTTAAGATTCTAAAGCCATTGTACAGCCTGATCTATAGATTCTAAAACCATTCTAAATCCTGATCTATTGATTCTAAATCAAATGTATAGCCTGATCTGTAGATTCTAAACCCATTCTAAAGCCTGTTGTGTTGATTTTAAAGCCATTCCAAAGCCTGATCTGTAGATTCTAAACCCATTCTCAAGCCTGTTCTATGGGTTCTAAAGGCATTCTAAAGCCGGTTCTAAAGATTCTAAAGCCATTCTAAATTGTGTTCTGTAGATTCTAAAGCCATTCTAAATTGTGTTCTGTAGATTCTAAAGCCATTCTAAATTGTTTTCTGTAGATTCTAAAGCCATTCTAAAGCCTGTTCTATGAATTCTCTACATTATATAGCCTCTATATGTTCTAACACCAATCTAATGCCTGATCTATAGATTCTAAATCATTCTAATGCCCCATCTATAGATTCTAAAGCAATTCTGAAGCCTGTTCTATAGATTCTATAAAGCCATTCTAAAGCCTGTTCTATAGATTCTAAAGCCATTCTGAAGCCTGTTCTACAGATTCTAAAGCCATTCTGAAGCCTGTTCTATAGATTCTATAAAGCCATTCTAAAGCCTGTTCTATAGATTCTAAAGCCATTCTGAAGCCTGTTCTATAGATTCTAAAGCCATTCTGAAGCCTGTTCTATAGATTCTAAAGCCATTCTAAATCCTGATCTATTGGGGCGGCAGTGTAGTCTAGTGGTTAGAGAATTGGACTAGTAACCAAAAGGTTGCAAGTTCAAATCCCCGAGCTTACAAGGTACAAATCTGTCGTTCTGCCTACTGTTCCTAGGCCGTCATTGAAAATAAGATTTTGTTCTTAACTGACTTGCCTAGTAAAATAAAGGTAAAATAAAATTCTAAAACAATTTTATAGCCTCATCTGTAGATTCTAAAACCATTCTGCATTCTGTTCTATTAATTTTCTATATTCTAAAGCCAGATTCTAAAGCTATTATATAAAGACTTCAGATCAGTTCTTGTTCTTACTGTCCAGTGGAAAGTATCTCTTCTTCCCCTAGCTATATCTATCAGCTCATATTGTTCAATATTTCTTCCATGAAGACATGGATGTTACCTTCAACACCTTGCAATGTTCACAGACTTTTAAGCCTTTCTTTACAAGCATCAAATACACCAACAAGGTACTAAAAGCAGATTATCAAACTGGAAAAGTACCTCACACAGACTTACTATTACCTCCAATAAGCCTTAGAAAACAGTCTAGAAAGATGCATCTTGCCTGGTAGAGTGGGAGCCTATTCCCAAACCAAGCATAACGGCATTAAGTCCCAAATGGCAACCTATTTGCTATATAGGGCACTACTTTTGACCAGAGCCCTGTAGCACACTATATAGGGAATAGGGTGCCATTTGGGATACACACTAAGAGTTCCCCTCTTCAGTAGGTTCCCTCTAACAGGTCTTTCCACTTGATGAGACCACAGAGAGAGGGTCTCTCTCTCTCTCTCTCCCTCTCTCTCTCTCTCCCACTCTCTCCCTCTCGCTCCCACTCTCTCCCACTCTCTCCCTCTCTCTCCCACTCTCTCCCACTCTCTCTCCCACTCTCTCCCTCTCTCCCACTCTCTCTCTCTCTCTCTCTCTCTCTCTCTCTCTCTCTCTCTCTCTCCCACTCTCGCTCCCACTCTCTCCCCACTCTCTCCCACTCTCTCCCTCTCTCTCTCTCTCTCTCTCTCTCTCTCTCTCTCTCTCTCTCTCTCTCTCTCCCACTCTCTCCCACTCTCTCTCTCTCTCTCTCTCTCTCTCTCTCTCACTCTCTCCCTCTCACTCCCACTCTCTCCCACTCTCTCCCTCTCTCTCCCACTCTCTCCCACTCTCTCTCCCACTCTCTCCCTCTCGCTCCCACTCTCTCCCTCTCTCCCACTCTCTCTCTCTCTCTCTCTCTCTCTCTCTCCCACTCTCTCCCTCTCGCTCCCACTCTCTCCCACTCTCTCCCACTCTCTCTCTCTCTCTCTCTCTCTCTCTCTCTCTCTCTCTCCCACTCTCTCCCTCTCGCTCCCACTCTCTCTCTCTCTCTCTCTCTCGCTCCCACTCTCTCCCTCTCTCTCCCACTCTCTCCCTCTCTCTCCCACTCTCTCTCTCTCTCCCACTCTCTCCCTCTCGCTCCCACTCTCTCCCTCTCTCTCCCACTCTCTCCCACTCTCTCCCACTCTCTCTCGCTCTGTGTGTGTGTATGGATGTATGCTCAAACCGACGCCAGTGGACAGCTCATCTCTCTTAGGCAGCCACGGGCAACTCTGAATAAGCACTGGGCCCATCTTTGAGATGCACTTTGGGGGCTGTCGCACACATCACACCTGTCACTGACATCCATCGCCCTAACACTTTCACCTGGTTAGAGTGGATGGCATATGGCCTGAGAGGGTTGGCGATTGTAGGTTTGGGGTTTGCGGTTGCAGCCTTGAGAGTGTGAAGGTTTTTTTTATCTTGAGTTGATAGAGAGTCTGTTAAGGCTTGTCTGGAGAGTTTCCAATAACGTCTTCATACGCTTCAAAACAAATAACAACAAATAAATCAACCAAGTCAACCTTACCACAGTGGAGAGCACTCAGTGACAACCTGAAATGGTCCATTCACACAGACATCAAGGTGCAAATGTCCTTTCTGAATTTAAAAGTAATCCTTGAAGTAATCATCTAGTTTTTCAAAGTATCTGAAATTTGATTACAATATTCTTGCTGGTAAAAAATGGATTACAGTTACACTTATTTTGTAATCCCTTACACATTACTCCCCAAACCTGATCATCAGGGACCTCAGTCAGTTAAGAACAAATTCTTATTTTCAATGACGGCCTAGGAACAGTGGGTCAACTGCCTGTTCAGGGGCAGAATGAAAGATTTGTACCTTGTCAGCTCGGGGGTTTGAACTTGCAACCTTCCGGGTACTAGTCCAACACTCTAACCACTAGGCTACCCTGCCACCACTCTGATGTGATAGTGGAAGAAAAATTTGAACAGTTGTGAAGAATTAATGAAAAATAAAACACTAATTTACCTTGATTACATAAGTTTTCATCCCCCTGAGTCAATCACCTTTGGCAGCGATTACAGCTGTGTCTTTCTAGGTGAGTCTCTAAGAGTTTTGCACACCTGGATTGTACAATATTTGTATATTATTCTGTGAAGTTGGTCGTTGATCATTGTTAGACAGCCATTTTCAAGTCTAGATTAGATTATCAAGCCGATTTAAGTCAAAACTGTAACCCGTGACTAACATTCAATATCTTTTTGGGATACAACTCCAGTGTATATTTAGCCTTTTGAGTTAGGCTATTGTCCTGCTGAAAGGTGAATTAGTGTCACAGTGTCTGTATGGAAGCAGACTGAACCAGGTTTTCCTCTAGGATTTTGCCTGTGCTCAGCTCTATTCCATTTCTTTTTATCCTAAAAAAAACTTTTGTCCTTGCCGATGACAAGCGTACACATAACATGATGCAGCCAACACCATAAATGAAAATATGAAGAGTGGAACTCTTGTGATGTGTTGATGTCACGCCGACTCCCGCTCCCTCTCTCCAGCGCTTAATGATGCCGGTCTATTAATTACTGGTCCTGTAAAACATTATTACGCACAACGCTAAAAAGCGATGTCACAAGTATAAATACAGTCAACACACACTAAGGAGTAAAGATTTTTGTTTTAGTGAAATGTTTTGTTATTTTGGGCCTCCCCATCATTACACTACACCTGTTCCCCGTCATTACACTACACCTGCTCCCCATCATTACACTACACCTGTTACCCGTCATTACACACACCTGTTCCTCATCATTACACTACAACTGTTCCCCATCATTACACTACACCTGTTCCCCATCATTACACTACACCTGTTCCCCATCATTACACTACACCTGTTCCCCGTCATTACACTACACCTGTTCGCCGTCATTACACTACACCTGTTCCCCGTCATTACACACACCTGTTCCTCATCATTACACTACACCTGCTCCCCATCATTACACACACCTGTTCCCCATCATTACACTACACCTGTTCCTCATCATTACACTCCACCTGTTCCCCATTATTACACACACCTGTTCCTCATCATTACACTACAGCTGCTCCCCATCATTACACACACCTGTTCCCCATCATTACACACTACCTGCTCCTCATCATTACACACACCTGCTCCCCATCATTACATACACCTGCTCCCATCATTACACACACCTGTTCCTCATCATTACACTACACCTGCTCCCCATCATTTCACACACCTTTTCCCCATCATTACACTCTACATGTTTCCCATCATTACACACACCTGTTCCTCATCATTACACTACACCTGCTCCCCATCATTCGACTACACCTGGTCCCCATCATTACACTACACCTGCTCCCCATCAATACACACACCTGTTCCTCATCATTACAGTACACCTCTTCCCCATCATTACACTACACCTGCTCCCCATCATTACACTACACCTGTTCCTCATCATTACACTACACCTGCTCCCCATCATTACACACACCTGTTCCTCATCATTACACTACACCTGCTCCCCATCATTACACACACCTGTTCCTCATAATTACACTACACCTGCTCCCCATCATTTCACTCACCTGTTCCACATCATTACACACACCTGTTCCCCATCATTGCACTCTACATGTTCCCCATCATTCGACTAAACCTGGTCCCCATCATTACACTACACCTGCTCCCCATCAATACACACACCTGTTCCTCATCATTACACTACACCTGTTCCCCATCATTACACTCTACCTGCTCCCCATTATTACACACACCTGGTACTCATCATTACACTACACCTGCTCCCCATCATTACACACACCTGTTCCCCATCATTACACTCTACCTGTTCCCCATCATTACACTACACCTGTTCCCCATCATTACACTCTACCTACTCCCCATCATTACACACACCTGGTCCTCATCATTACACTACACCTTCTCCCCATCATTACACTACACCGTCTCCCCATCACTACACTACACCTGGCCCTCATTATTACACTCTACCTGCTCCCCATCATTACACTACACCTGTTCCCCATCACTACACTACACCTGTTCCTCATCATTACACTACACCTGTTCCTCATCATTACACTACACCTGGTCCTCATCATTACACTACACCTGGTCCTCATCATTACACCCTACCTGCTCCCCATCATTACACTACACCTGTTCCCCATCATTACACACACCTGTTCCCCATCATTACACTACACCTGCTCCCCATCATTACACACACCTGTTCCCCATCATTACACTACACCTGTTCCCCATCATTACACTACACCTGTTCCCCATCATTACACTACACCTGTTCCTCATCATTACACTACACCTGTTCCTCATCATTACACTACACCTGTTCCCCATCATTACACTACACCTGCTCCCCATCATTTCACTCACCTGTTCCCCATCATTACACTACACCTGTTCCTCATCATTACACTACACCTGTTCCTCATCATTACACTACACCTGTTCCCCATCATTACACTACACCTGCTCCCCATCATTTCACTCACCTGTTCCACATCATTACACTACACCTGTTCCCCATCATTACACTACACCTGCTCCCCATCATTACACTACACCTGCTCCCCATCATTACACTACACCTGCTCCCCATCATTACACTACACCTGGTCCTGATCATTACACTATACCTGTTCCCCATCATTATACTACACCTGCTCCCCATCAGTACACACACCTGTTCCCCATCATTACATACACCTGCTCCTCATCATTACACACACCTGTTCCCCATCATTACACTACACCTGTTCCCCATCATTAGACTACACCTGTTCCCCGTCATTACACTACGCCTGCTCCTCATCATTACACACACCTGCTCCCCATCATTACAATACACCTACTCCCCACCATTACACACACCTGTTCCCCATAATTACACACAACTGCTCCTCATCATTACGCACACCTGCTCCTCATCATTACACACACCTGCTCCTCATCATTACACAGACCTGCTCCTCATCATTACACACACCTGCTCCTCATCATTGCACACACCTGCTCCCCATAATTACACTCTACCTGCTCCTCATCATTACACACCTGTTCCCCATAATTACACACACCTGCTCCTCATAATTACACACACCTGCTCCTCATCATTACACACCTGTTCCTCATAATTACACACACCCTCTCCTCATCATTACATATCTGTTCCCCATAATTACACACACCTGCTCCTCATAATTACACACACCTGCTCCCCATCATTACACTCTACCTACTCCCCATCATTACACTACACCTGCTCCCCATCATTACACTACACCTGTTCCCCATCATTACACTACACCTGCTCCCCATCATTACAATAGACCTACTCCCCACCATTACACACACCTGTTCCCCATCATTACACACACCTGCTCTTCATTACATTTACATTTACATTTAAGTCATTTGGCGGACGCTCTTATCCAGAGCGACTTACAAATTGGTGAATTCACCTTATGACATCCAGTGGAACAGCCACTTTACAATAGTGCATCTAAATCATTTAAGGGGGGGGGTGAGAAGGATTACTTTATCCTATCCTAGGTATTCCTTGAAGAGGTGGGGTTTCAGGTGTCTCCGGAAGGTGGTGATTGACTCCGCTGTCCTGGCGTCGTGAGGGAGTTTGTTCCCTCACACCTGCTCCTCATCATTACGCACACCTTCTCCTCATCATTACACACACCTGCTCCTCATCATTACACAGACCTGCTCCTCATCAATACACACACCTGCTCCTCATCATTACACACACCTGCTCCTCATCATTGCACACACCTGCTCCCCATAATTACACTCTACCTGCTCCTCATCATTATACACCTGTTCCCCATAATTACACACACCTGCTCCTCATAATTACACACACCTGCTCCTCATAATTACACACACCTGCTCCTCATCATTACACACATGCTCCTCATAATTACACACACCCTCTCCTCATCATTACACACCTGCTCCTCATAATTACACACACCTGCTCCTCATAATTACACATACCCTCTCCTCATCATTACACACCTGTTCCCCATAATTACACACACCTGCTCCTCATAATTACACACACCGGCTCCTCATAATTATACACACCTGGACTTCATTATCACCTTGATTACTCTCCCTTTATTTAGCCCTCAGTAGCATCAGTCATCAGACAGCATTGGTTTTGTTCACATTCAGTACGCTTCTCCTTCTCCTATGTTTGTCTCCCTTCTCTTATCATGAAACTCTCCTTCTGTATCTGCTTCCTGACTCACTGTGTATAGATCACATTTATGTTGGATTTTCTCCAATTATAACGCTTTGTATTTAAGACATAAAGTTAATCTCTTTGCCACATTTTTTGCAGTTTTACTTTTGTACTTTATTGCAAACAGGATGCATGTTTTTGAATATTTTTTTTGTCTTTACAGTCTTCCTTCGTTTCAATCTGTCTTTTAGGTTAGTATTGTGGAGTAACTACAATGTTGTTGATCCATCCTCAATGTTCTCATATCACAGCCATTAAACTCTATAACTATTTAAAGTCAACATTGGCCTTATGGTGAATTCCCTTCGCGGTTGGTTTCTTTCCTTTCCGGCAACTGAGTTAGGAAGGACGCCTGTATCTCTGTAGTTACTGGGTGTACTGATACACCACCCAAAGTGTAATGAATAACTTCACCAGGCTCAAAGGGATATTCAATGTCTGCTTTTTTTTACCCATCTAAAAAGGTGCCCTTCTTTGCAAGGCATTGGAAAACCTGCCTGGTGTTTGTGGTTGGATTTGTGTCTGAAATTTACTACTCAACTGAGGGACCTTACAGATAAATGTATGTGTGGGGTACAGAGATGATGAAGACTTTCAAAAATAATGTTATTTTTGCAACTCGTTAAATGACTTTTTAGGCACATTTTTATTCCTCTTATTTAGACTTGCCAAAACAAGGGGTTGAATACTTATTGACTCAAGACATTTGAGCTTTTCATTTTGTATTAATTTGTAATCACTTCTAAAAACATAATTCTTCTTTGACATCATGTGGTATTGTGTGTGGGCCAGTGACACAAGCTCTCATTTTAATCTCTCATTTTAATCCATTTTAAATTCAGGCTGTAAAGTCTCTCCTTGTCTCAAAACTGATGTGAAGGTCTCTCCTTGTCTCACTACTGATGTGAAAGGCTCTCCTTGTCTCACTACTGATGTGAAGGTCTCTCCTTGTCTCACTACTGATGTGAAGGGCTCTCCTTGTCTCACTACTGATGTGAAATTATCTAATTATTTCACAACTGCTGTGAAGGTCTCTCCTTGTCTTACTACTGATGTGAAAGGC
The DNA here is from genome assembly GCF_036934945.1 of Oncorhynchus masou masou. NCBI lineage: Eukaryota > Metazoa > Chordata > Actinopteri > Salmoniformes > Salmonidae > Oncorhynchus > Oncorhynchus masou. The sequence continues at coordinate 12,011,186 of NC_088220.1, forward strand.
TCTCCTTGTCTCACTACTGCTGTGAAGGTCTCTAATTGTCTTGCTACTACTGTGAAAGGGTCTTCTTGTCTCACTGCTGCTGTGAAATGAACTCCTTGTTTCACTACTGCTGAGAAGGTATCTCCTTGTCTCACTACTGCTGTGAAATGACCTCCTTGTTTCACAACAGCTGTGAAGGTCTCTCCTTGTCTCGCTACTGTTGTGAAATTATCTCCTTGTTTAACTACTGCTGTGAAGGTCTCTCCCTGTCTCACTACTGCTTTGAAGGACTCTCGTTGTCTATCTACGGCTGTGAAATTATCTCCTTGTTACACTACTGCTGTGAAGGTCTCTCCCTGTCTCACTACTGCTGTGAAGGTTTCTCCTTGTCTCACTACTGCTGTGAAAATACATCATTGTCTCACTACTGCTGTGGAGGTCTCTCCTTGTCTTACTACTGCTGTGAAAGTCTGTCCTTGTCCTTCTACTGCCGTGAAGGTCTCTCCTCGTCTCACTACTGCTGTGAAATGATATCCTTGTTTCACTACTGCTATGAAGGTCTCTCCTTGTCTCACTACTTCTGTGAAGGTATCTCCTTGTCTCACTACTGCTGTGAAAAATGTCCTTGTTTCAGTGCAGATGTGAAGGTCTCTTCTTGTCTCACTACTGCTGTGAAAATCTCTCCTTGTCTAACGGATGTTATGAAGGTCTCTCCTTGTCTCAATACTGCTATGGAATGATCTCCTTTTCTCACTACTGCTGTGAAGGTCTGTCCTTGTCTCACTACTGCTGTGAAGGTCTGTCCTTGTTTCGCTACTGCTGTGAAGGTCTCTCCTTGTCTCATTACTGCTGTGAAGATCTCTCATTGTCTCATTACTGCTGTGAAGGTCTGTCCTTGTCTCACTACTGCTGTGAAGGTCTGTCCTTGTTTCACTACTGCTGTGAAGGTCTCTACTTGTCTCATTACTGCTGTGAAGGTCTCTTCTTGCCTCACTACTGTTGTGAAAGGCTCCCATTGTCTAAATACTGCTGTTAAAGGCACTTCTTGTCTCATTACTGCTATGAAGGACTTTCTCACATTACTCTTACTCTGCCTCTGACTATCTGTTCTTCTTCTCCACTTCTAGTCTGGGCTGATCATAGCCTTCCTTCAGTCTCTTACTCTTCTTCTCTCTTCTAGTCTGGGCTGATCATGCTTCCTTCATTCTTCCTTTCTTCTCCACTTCTAGCTGGGCTGATCAGGTCTGTCCTTCAGTTTCACTCTTCTGAAGGTCTCTACTTGTCTCATTACTGGGCTGATCAAGGTCTCTTCTTGCCTCCACTTCTAGTCTGGGCTGAAAGGCTCCCATTGTCTAAATACTGCTGTTAAAGGCACTTCTAGTCTGGGCATTACTGCTTCAAGGACTTCCTCTCACTTCTCCACTTAGTCTGGGCTGATCTAGCCTTCCTTCCTTCCTTTCTTCTCCACTTCTAGTCTGGGCTGATCATAGCCTTCCTTCATTCCTTCCTCTTCTTCTCCACTTCTAGTCTGGGCTGATCATAGCCTTCCTTCATTCCTTCCTCCTCTTCTCCACTTCTAGTCTGGGCTGATCATAGCCTTCCTTCAGTCCTTCCTCTTCTTCTCCACTTCTAGTCTGGGCTGATCATAGCCTTCCTTCATTCCTTCCTCTTCTTCTCCACTTCTAGTCTGGGCTGATCATAGCCTTCCTTCAGTCCTTCCTCTTCTTCTCCACTTCTGGTCTGGGCTGATCATAGCCTTCCTTCAGTCCTTCCTCTTTCTCCACTTCTAGTCTGGGCTGATCATAGCCTTCCTTCATTCCTTCCTCTTCTTCTCCACTTCTAGTCTGGGCTGATCATAGCCTTCCTTCATTCCTTCCTCTTCTTCTCCACTTCTAGTCTGGGCTGATCATAGCCTTCCTTCATTCCTTCCTCTTCTTCTCCACTTCTAGTCTGGGCTGATCATAGCCTTCCTTCATTCCTTCCTCTTCTTCTCCACTTCTAATCTGGGCTGATCATTGCCTTCCTTCAGTCCTTCCTCTTCTTCTCCACTTCTAGTCTGGGCTGATCATAGCCTTCCTTCTTCCTTCCTCTCTTCTCCACTTCTAGTCTGGGCTGATCATAGCCTTCCTTCAGTCCTTCCTCTCTTCTCCACTTCTAGTCTGGGCTGATCATAGCCTTCCTTCAGTCCTTCCTCTTCTTCTCCACTTCTAGTCTGGACTGATCATAGCCTTCCTTCAGTCCTTCCTCTTCTTCTCCACTTCTAGTCTGGACTGATCATAGCCTTCCTTCTTCCTTCCTCTTCTTCCCACTTCTAGTCTGCATGACTCCATATCCCTCTGTGGTTTGCTTCTATCCTCTGTCTGTATCTGTTCTTCCATCTCTCTGCTCTAGCTTGCCTATCCATTCTCAGCTCATCTCGGTCCTTCCTCTGGCTTGGCTCCACCCTAGACCAGAAGCTGTGAAATATGTCTCCACCAACCCTGCCTCTCATACCCACTTCTAGTCTGGGCAAAGCATTAGCGCTTCAGCATCATCAATCTTCTAAACTTCCACTCCATAAAGCACTGGGCAAAACACAGCAAGACCCCCTCACTCCTCAGCCAGCAGAACAACAACATTACTCTATATGCTTCTTAGTATCAGCCAGCTACGGGAAGGTAAACACAGAGATATACAGTAGTATTAGCCAGTATACAGTAGTATCAGCCAGCTACTGGAAGGTAACCACAGAGGTATACAGTAGTATCAGCCAGCTATGGGAAGGTCCACAGAGGTTACAGTAGCATCAGCCAGTATACTGAGCAAACCTATGGATTGGTTAAAGACACTCCCTCTTCCTCTGGTTTGAGGAGCTGCAGTTCACTGCTTAGATATGCCACTGGGTTCTCATTCTATTGTGACTGAGATTTGTGAACTCATGTCTCTTTCTCCCTCTCACTGTTTCTCACCCTTACATACTTTATTCTCTCTCAGTATCACTTTTTTCTCTCTCTTCCTATCACTCACCCTGCTCTCCAAAACTCGCTGTCGCCTCTCTCTCCTGCTGTCCCATCTCTATCCCGCATTAGTCTCTCCCTCTCTCCCTCTCTCTCTCCCTCTCTCCCGCTCTCCCTCTCTCCCTCACTCACTGTCCCTCTCAACTCTCCTGCTGTCCCTCTCTATCCCGCCTCCCTATGGGAAGGTAACCTCCCACTCTCTATCTCAGTCTCTCTCCCCTCTCCCTCTATCCCTCCCTCTCTCCCGCTTAAAGACCTCTCTCCCCTCTCTCTCTCCCTCTCTCCCGCTCTCCACTCTCCCTCCCTCTCTCCCTCTCTGCCTCCTCTCTCCCTCTCGCTCCCTGAGATTCCCTGTGGACTCATACCACTCTCCCTCCTCACTGTCTCTCACACTCTCCCTCCCTCTTTCCCTCTCTCCCAGTATCCCTCTCTTTTCCCTCTCTTCTCTCTATCCCTCCCTCTATCCCGTCTCTCCCTCTCTCCTCTCTCCCTCTCTCGAGGTTCCTCTCTCTCTCCCGCTCTCTCTCTCTCCCTCTCTCCCTCTCTCCCTCTCTCCCTCTCTCTCTCCTATCTCTCCCTGCTGTCCCTCCCTCTCCCTCACTCACTGTCCCTCTCTCTCTCCTGCTGTCCCTCTCTATCCCGCTCTCCCTCTCTCACTCCCTCTCCCACTCTCTCTCTCACTCTCTCCCGCTCTCCCTCTCTCCCTCACTCACTGTCCCTCTCTCTCCCTGCTGTCCCTCTCTATCCCGCTCTCCCCTCTCTCACTCCCTCTCCCACTCTCTCTCACTCTCTCTCCCCTCTCCCTCTCTCCTCCCTCTCTCCCGCTCTCCCTCTCTCCCTCTCTCTCCCTCTCTCCCGCTCTCCCTCTCCCTCCCTCTCTCCCTCTCTGCCTCCCTCTCTCCCTCCTCGCTCCCTCTCCCTCCTCTCTCCCTCTCTCCCACTCTCCCTCTCTCCCTCCCTCTCTCCCTCCCTCTCTCCCACTCTCCCTCTCTCTCTCACTCCCTCTTCCTCTCTCTATCCCTCCCTCTATCCCGCTCTCCCTCTCTCCCTCTCTCCCTCTCTCGAGGTTCCTCTCTCTCTCCCGCTCTCTCTCTCTCCCTCTCTCCCTCTCTCCCTCTCTCCCTCTCTCTCTCTCCCTATCTCTCTCCTGCTGTCCCTCTCTATCCCGCTCTCCCTCTCTCTCTCCCTCTCTCCCTCTCTCCCGCCTCTCCCTCTCTCCCTCCCTCTCCCCTCTCTCTCTCCCTCTCCCTCCCTCTCTCCCGCTCTCCCTCCCTCTCTCTCTCCCTCTCCCTCTCTCCCGCTCTCCCTCTCCCCCCGCTCTCCCTCTCTCCCTCCCTCTCTCCAGCTCTCCCTCTCTCTCCCTCTCTTTCTCCCTCCCTCTCTCCCTCTCTCCCTCTCTCCTCCCTCTCCCTCTCTCCCTCCCTCTCTCCCTCCCTCTCTACCGCTCTCCCGCTCTCCCTCTCTCTCTCCCTCTCTCCCTCCCTCTCTCTCTCCCTCTCCCTCTCTCCCTCCCTCTCTCCCTGTCTCTCTCCCTCTCCCTCCCTCCTCCCGCTCTCCCGCTCTCCCTCTCTCTCTCCCTCTCCCCCCGCTCTCCCTCTCCCCGCGCCTCCCTCTCTCCCGCTCTCCCTCTCTCCATCCCTCTCTCCCTCTCTCCCTCCCTGTTTCCCTCTCTCCCGCTCTCCCTCTCTCCATCCCTCTCTCCCTCTCTCCCTCCCTGTTTCCCACTCTCCCGCTCTCCCTCTCTCCCTCCCTCTCTCCCTCTCTCCCTCCCTCTCTCCCTCCCTCTCTCCCTCTCTCCCCCTCTCTCTCCCTCTCTCTCTCCCTCCCTCTCTCCCTCTCTCCCGCTCTCCCTCTCTCCCTCTCTCCCTCCCCTCCCCTCCCTCTCCTCCCTCTCCCTCCCTCTCTCCTGCTCTCCCTCTCTCTCTCTCTCTCTCTCCCTCTCTCCCTCCCTCTCTCCCTCTCTCCCTCTCTCCCTCCCTCCCTCTCCCTCTCTCCCTCCCTCTCTCCCCCTCTCCCCTCTCCCTCCTCCCGCTCTCCCTCTCTCCCTCCCTCCCTCTCTCCCTCTCTCCCGCTCTCCCTCTCTCCCTCTCCCCTCCCTCTCTCCTTCTCCCTCCCTCTCTCCCTCTCTCCCTCCCTCTCTCCCGCTCTCCCTCTCTCTCCTCCCTCTCTCCCTCTCTCCCGCTCTCCCTCTCTCTCTCCCTCCCTCTCCCCTCCCTCTCTCCCTCCCTCTCTCCCTCTCTCCCTCTCCCCTCCCTCTCTCCCTCTCCCCTCTCTCCCTCTCTCTCTCCTCCCTCCCTCTCTCCCCTCTATCCCGCCTCCTTCTCTCTCTCCTTCTCTCTCCCTCCCTCTCCCGCTCCTCCCTCCCTCTCTCCCTCTCTCCCGCTCTCCCTCCCTCTCTCCCTCTCTCTCCCCTCTCCCTCCCTCTTCCCGCCTCCCTCTCTCTCCCCCCCTCTCTCCCTCTCTCTCTCCCTCCCTCCCTCCTCCCTCCTCCCTCTCTCCCGCTCTCCCTCCCTCTCTCTCCCTCTCTCCCGCTCTCCCTCTCTCCCTCCCTCTCTCCCTCACTCTCTCCCGCTCTCCCTCTCTCCCTCCCTCGCTCCCGCTCTCCCTCTCTCTCTCCCTCTCTCCCTCCCTCTCTCTCTCCCTCTCTCCCTCCCGCTCTCCCTCTCTCCCTCCCTCTCTCCCCTCAATCTCTCCCGCTCTCCCTCTCTCCCTCCCTCGCTCCCGTTCTCCCTCTCTCTCTCCCGCTCTCCCTCCCTCTCTCCCTCCCGCTCTCCCTCTCTCCCTCCCTCTCTCCCTCACTCTCTCCCGCTCTCCCTCTCTCCCTCCCTCGCTCCCGCTCTCCCTCTCTCGCTCCCGCTCTCCCTCTCTCTCTCCCTCTCTCCCTCCCTCTCTCCCTCTCTCCTCTCCTCCCTCCCTCCTCCCGCTCTCCCTCCCGCTCTCCCTCTCTCTCTCTCCCTCTCTCTCTCCCTCTCTCTCTCCCTCTCTCCCTCTCTCCCTCTCTCGCTGTTCCTCTCTGTCCCTCTGTCTCCCTTCATTAGTGACATTTTCCAGACCCTAAAGCACGTCTGATAAATATCAAACAACTTCCGCCTGGAGCAGAGAAGGACAGATAGAAAGATAGAGCTCTTTAGCAATATTTCCTTTAACAAATTGCCAACCTGCCATGAAATCAATGCCCTTGCAGCACAGCCGCACGCACAAACAAGCTGCATTTGAACCAAAAGGGGAAAAACTCATTACTCAACCAAATAGAAAATACCATCATCTTCAAACCCTGCATCTCAGATCCCTGTTATTCACATTTGTACATTTAGTACATTAATATCCTGTCCTTATGGAACACAGGGTTATAAAAGCCACTGAACAGATCCAGCTCCCTCTCTTACCTGTCTCTGTGATGGTCTCACTCTCTCCCGCCGCTGGCTCGAGCCCTCGTCTCTTCTAAACAACCATGCCCTCCTATTTGGGCTTGTCGATGCCAAACGAATCAGACTCGTGTCTGGTTCTGGTTCAGGTAGCGATGTTGGGGGAATCAGAATCAGGGGGTCCTCCCAGTATGCTGACCAGCGTAATGGCTCTCCACAGCTCTCCCTCTCTCCCAGGTCATTTCAGCCTTTTAGCAGCAGTGACAGTGACATGCAGCGATCAGAGTGTCGTGGGAAGTGACAAGGTGTTTAACAACAGGAACACCTCCTATAGGTTTCAGGCTGCAGCTGGTGGTAAGTGGAGGCTGTGGCTGCTCGGAATAAGGCTCACCACTTGGCCGCTCATGTGGAGTTTCCTCTGGCTCCAGTAGTCTCCCTCTGTGCCGGCTCTGCTCTGCCTGTCTGTCTGCTTGCCTGCCTGTCTCTTACTGAGACCGCTGCTTGTGGCTGCGATTAGTGAGAGAGAGAGTGCGTGCACCAGAAAGGGAGCAAGAACACAGGGGAAGGAGAGCAGGAAAGGCAGAGAGAGACTGAGATAGAGAGAGGGAGTGGGAGGGAGCGGGAGAGGGAGATAGAGAGAGGGAGCGGGAGATAGAGAGAGGGAGGGAAAGGGAGCGGGAGATAGAGAGAGGGAGCGGGAGATGGAGAGAGAGGGAGCGGGAGATAGAGAGAGGGAGGGAAAGGGAACTAGAGGGGAGAGAGAGAGAGAGAGAGAGAGAGAGAGAGAGAGAGAGAGCATTGTCTCCTGCTCTATTGACATCAATCAATCAGGAAATGAGTCAGTCATAACCAGAGGTGTGTGTGTGTGTGTAACTCTGTACTTGTAGTAGAACTGTGATGTCTCTATCCACCTTACAGTCCTGAGCAGACATACCCATACAGCTAAAAAATGCTTGTTTTGTAATATTTTGTACTTTTACTCTTTTTTGTGGCATCCAATTGGTAGTTACAGTCAGAGGCAAAGGCCGAGAGCCATGCGTCTTCCAAAACACGACCCCGCCAAGCCGCACTGCTTCTTGACAGACTGCTCGCTTAACCCAGAAGCCAGCCGCACTGCTTCTTGACAGACTGCTCGCTTAACCCAGAAGCCAGCCGCACTGCTTCTTGACAGACTGCTCGCTTGCACTGCTTCTTGACAGACTGCTCGCTTAACCCAGAAGCCAGCCGCACTGCTTCTTGACAGACTGCTCGCTTAACCCAGAAGCCAGCCGCACTGCTTCTTGACAGACTGCTCGCTTAACCCAGAAGCCAGCCGCACTGCTTCTTCACAGACTGCTCGCTTAACCCGGAAGCCAGCTGCACCAATGTGTCAAAGGACACACCATCCAGCTGATGACTGAAGTCAGCATGCAGGCGCCCGGCCCGCCAAAAGGAGTCGTTAAAGCACGATGTGACAAGGAAATCCTGGTCGGCCAAACCCTCCCCTAACCCAGACGACGCTGGGCCAATTGTGCACCGCCTCATTGGTCTCCCGGTTAAGGCCGGTTGTGACACAGCCTGGGATCAAACCTGGGTCTGTAGTGATGCCTCAAGCAGTGTCTTAGACCGCTGCGCCACCCATAAAACTTGTCCGTGATAAGATTTTAACACGCAACCTATGTGTTGCTAGACATTTGCGTTAAATTGGTATCATATGTTTCAAACTACAATTCCGATGATGTCATCAACTAAAAAATTTGGTCGGGGGCCAGAACATCATCACCAATCATTTGTAGACTGCATATTGCCTGCATGGGAATACTTGAGAACATATTTCAAAATTAAAATCAATAGAAGCTGATAGCCTGGTGTTTTTACAGTATTTTATGGCCAACAATGAAAATTCTAAATTATTATTATTTTTTTAATCTGAAAACTTGGGGGCCAAATAAAGTTGGAGATATGTAATGAATTCCTAACAGGTGGCTAGTGTAACACATCATACTAATATGAGTGTCCCAGATTTTTGTTTACTATTTTACTTCTAGTCTATGAGACGAGGCTGCTCCCTCTCCCACTGCCCTCTGGTAATATACCTCACACACAGAGAGGAGGGGAGGGGAGGGGAGAGGAGGAGAGGAGGGAGGGGGGGAGGGAGGGGGAGGGGAGGGGAGGGGGGGGAGGGGAGGGGAGGGGGGGAGGGGGAGGGGAGGGGAGGGGAGGGGAGGGGAGGGGGGAGGGAGGAGGGGAGGGAGGGGAGGGGAGGGGGAGGAGGAGGAGGGAGGGAGGGGAGGGGAGGGGGGGGAGGGGAGGGGAGGGCTCCTGCAGTGTGGCAGTCCTCCATAAAGCCTCCAGGCAGGTGGGCCATTTGACTTCAGAGAGAGGAGAGAGAGAGAGAGAGACAGAGAGAGAGAGAGAGAGAAGAGAGAGATACACAGAGAGAGAGAGAGAGAGAGAGAGAGAGAGAGAGAGAGAGACAGAGACAGAGAGAGAGAGACAGAGAGAGAGAGAGAGAGAGAGAGAGAGATAGAGAGAGAGAGGGGAAGAGAAAGAGACACATAGAGAGAGAGAGAGAGACAGAGAGAGAGAGAGACAGAGACAGAGAGAGAGAGAGAGACAGAGAGAGAGAGAGAGAGAGAGAGAGAGAGAGGGGTGGGATAGAGAGAAAGGGGAAGAGAAATAGACACACAGAGAGAGAGGGAGAGACAGAGAGACAGAGATAGAGAGAGAGAGAGAGAGAGAGTGAGAGAGAGAGAGAGAGAGAGAAAAGGATGGGATCAAATACTACATTTTAGTAGACAAGTTGTATCATCTCTATTTGTGTTAGCCCATGATAATGCTTTAGCTCTCACAAACTACTGTTGCCAGTAACAATGATTCATACAATAATAAAGGGAAAGATGGATAGAGAGACCAGATAAGACGAAGTGAGTGAGAGAGGGAAGAACTAAGGATTGTGATGTAAGGAGAGAGGGAAAGTCGGAGAGAGAGAGAGAGAGAGAGAGAGAGAGAGAGAGAGAGAGGTGTTTAGTATGCAGCCTGTGCTCCCTGGTCCTTCAACACAACAGAATACATCAGATCTCTCTGTATATCAGATCTCTCTATATGTCAGATCTCTCTATGTATCAGATCTCTCTATGTATCAGATCTCTCTCTATATCAGATCTCAATATATATCAGATCTCTCTATATATCAGATCTCTCTATGTATCAGATCTCTCTATATATCAGATCTCTCTGTATATCAGATATCTCTATGTATCAGATCTCTCTATGTATCAGATCTCTCTATATATCAGATCTCAATATATATCAGATCTCTCTATATATCAGATCTCTCTATGTATCAGATCTCTCTATATATCAGATCTCTCTATGTATCAGATCTCTTTATATATCAGATCTCTCTGTATATCAGATCTCAATTTATATCAGATCTCTCTATATATCAGATCTCTCTATATATCAGATCTCTCTATGTATCAGATCTCTCTATATATCAGATCTCTCTATGTATCAGATCTCTCTATATATCAGATCTCTCTATGTATCAGATCTCTCTATATATCAGATCTCAATTTATATCAGATCTCTCTATATATCAGATCTCTCTATATATCAGATCTCTCTGTATATCAGATCTCAATTTATATCAGATCTCTCTATATATCAGATCTCTCTATATATCAGATCTCTCTATGTATCAGATCTCTCTATATATCAGATCTCTCTATGTATCAGATCTCTCTATATATCAGATCTCTCTATATATCAGATCTCTCTATATATCAGATCTCTCTATGTATCAGATCTCTCTAACTCTTCCTTTCTCCCCTTCTCTCACTCTTTCCCTCCCCCCATGTGTGTGCTGAATGAGATGGTTCTGCTGTCTGCCTGATGGAAGAGAGGAAGGAAGGAAGGAAGGAAGGGGAAAAGAGGAGAATGAATAAATAAATGAATGATTGATTGAATTAATGAAGAAATGAAAGAGGGGAGGAAGGGAGAAAGGGATGGTTGTTACCAGGGTGATCCTTCTCTGAGAGGTTTGTTGACAAGCATCTCTCACTCAGCCTGACAACATGAACAAGTCTAGTATCAGAACAATATCAAAGCATCCGTTTCTTAGCCACAAATCTTGAGATAACATTTTACTTGTGTCTCAAACATTGATTTGGCATAGACATGCCAGTATACATACACATGCCAGTATACATACACATGCCAGTATGCATACACATGCCAGTATACATACACATGCCAGTATGCATACACATGCCAGTATGCATACACATGCCAGTATGCATACACATGCCAGTATGCATACACATGCCAGTATACATACACATGCCAGTATACATACACATGCCAGTATGCATACACATGCCAGTATGCATACACATGCCAGTATACATACACATGCCAGTAAACATACACATGCCAGTATGCATACACATGCCAGTATGCATACACATGCCAGTATGCATACACATGCCAGTATGCATACACATGCCAGTATGCATACACATGCCAGTATACATACACATGCCAGTATGCATACACATGCCAGTATGCATACGCATGCCAGTATACATACACATGCAAGTATGCATACACATGCCAGTATGCATACACATGCCAGTATGCATACACATGCCAGTATACATACACATGCCAGTATACATACACATGCCAGTATGCATACACATGCCAGTATACATACACATGCCAGTATGCATACACATGCCAGTATACATACACATGCCAGTATACATACACATGCCAGTATGCATACACATGCCAGTATGCATACACATGCCAGTATACATACACATGCCAGTATACATACACATGCCAGTATGCATACACATGCCAGTATGCATACACATGCCAGTATGCATACACATGCCAGTATACATACACATGCCAGTATACATACACATGCCAGTATGCATACACATGCCAGTATACATACACATGCCAGTATACATACACATGCCAGTATACATACACATGCCAGTATACATACACATGCCAGTATGCAACACGTGTCCTTCAAGCATTCAGTTAACATTATCTGTTTGTCTGATGTGCAGTCTGATACATGTATTAATGTGAACATAGTATTTCTATAAATCATTTTTTTTACATTTATTTAACTTTATTTAACTAAACATGTCAGTTAAGAACAAATTCTTATTTAGAATGACGGCCTACATACAGGGCATTCAGAAATTATTCAGACCCCTTGGCTTTTTCCACATTTTGTTATTCTAAAATGGATTCAATTGTTTCCCCCCTCGTCAATCTACACACAATACCCCATAATGACGAAGCAAAAAAAGGTTTTTAGAATTGCTTGCTAATTTACTCAAAATAAAAAACTGAAATAAATCATTTAAATACAGTACCAGTCCAAAGTTTGGGCACACCTACTCATTCCAGGTTTTTAATTTTTTTTTTTACTATTTTCTACATAGTACTATAATAGTGAAAACATCAAAACTATGAAATAACACATATGATATCATGTAGTAACCAAAAAAGTGTTAAACAAATCAAAATATATTTTATATTTGAGATTCTTCAAAGTAGCAACCCTTTGCCTTGATGAATGCTTTGCACATTCTTGGCATTCTCTCAACCAACACCATGAGGTAGTCACCTGGAATGCAATTAAATTATTAACAGTTGTGCTATGTTAAAAGTTAATTTGTGGAATTGCTTTCCTTCGTAATGCTTTTGAGCCAATCAGTTGTGTTATGACTAGGTAGGGGTGGTATACAGAAGAGCCCTATTTGGTAAAAGACCAAGTTCATATTATGGCAAGAACAGCTCAAATAAGCGAAGATAAACAACAGTCCTTCATTACTTTAAGACATGAAGGTCAGTCAATACGGAAAATTTCAAGAACTTTGAAAGTTTATTCAAGTGCAGTCGCAAAAACCATCAAGCGCTATGATGAAACTGGCTCTCATGAGGACCGCCACAGGAAAGGAAGACCCAGAGTTATCTCTGCTGCAGAGGATAAGTTCATTAGAGTTAACTGCACCTCAGATTGCAGCCCAAATAAATGTAACAGACACATCTCAACATCAACTACTCAGAGAAGACTGCATGAATCAGGTCTTCATGGTTGAATTTCTGCACAAAAAAACACTACTAAAGGACACCAATAAAAATAAGAGACTTATTTGGGCCAAGAAACACGAGCAACGGACATTAGACTGGTGGAAATCTGTCCTTTGTTCTAATTTTTGTTTCCAACTGACGTGTCTTTGTGAGACGAAGGGTAGGTGAATGGATGATCTCCCCGTGTGTGGTTCCCACCTTGAAGCATGGAGGAGGAGGTGTGGGGGTGCTTTGCTGATGACACTGTCAGTGATTTATTTAGAATTCAAGGCACGATACGCCATCCCATCTGGTTTGTGCTTAGTGGGACTATCATTTGTTTTTCAACAGGACAATGACCCAACCCCCTCCAGGCTGTGTAAGGGCAATTTGACCAAGAAGGAGAGTGATGGAGTGCTGCATCAGATGACCTGGACTCCACAATCACCTGACCTCAACCAAATTGAGAAGGTTATGGATGAGTTGGACTACAGAGTGAAGGAAAAGCAGCCAACAAGTGCTCAGCAGCCAACAAGTGCTCAGCATATGTGGGAACTCTTTCAAGACTGTTGAAAATCATTCCAGGAGAAGATGGTTGAGAAAATTCCAAGAGTGTGCAAAGCTGGCCTCAAGGCCAAGGGTGGCTACTTTGAAGAATCTCAAATATAAAATATATTTTGAATTGTTTAACACTTTTTTGGTTACTACTCGATTCCCAAAATGTGAAAATGTTTAAAAAAAAGTGTTTTAGATTTGTCATTATGGGTATTGTGTGTAGATTGATGAGGGAAACAATTATTTAACCCATTTTAGAATAAGGCTGTAATGTAACAAAATGTGGAATGACGGAAGGGGTCTGAACACTTTCCGAATGCACTGTATGTGTTGATCTAAACATGATGTGTGTGTGTCTCAGACAGGTGGGATCATGAAGGCTAGAAGGCATACTCTCTGACTGGGCTCCATGACTGCAGACAATCAGAGGGGCACACATAGAGGGCCACACACACAGGGATACACACACAGGGACGGACACACAGGGATTGGTACACAAGGGCACACACAGGGCCACACACACAGGGCCACACACACAGGAACATACGCAGAGCCACACACAATAAAACAGGGACGGACACAGGGATGGATACACAGGGTCACACACACAGGGCCACACACACAGGACCACACACACACAGGGTCACACACACAGGGCCACACACACAGGACCACACACACACAGGGTCACACACACAGGGCACACACACAGGGCCACACACACAGGGACGGACACGCAGGGACATATAGGGGCACACACATTTGGCTGTGTTCCGGGGGATACCGATGACAGAATATATCGTAAGTGTCTGTTGCCATGGACACTGTTTTCATGTGCCTTATTTTAGACCTCCTTCGCATTACTTTACCTGAGTGTGTTTGATCCATAGGGTTAGTGTGTGTGTGTGTGTGTGTGTGTGTGTGTGTGTGTGTGTGTGTGTGTGTGTGTGTGTGTGTGTGTGTGTGTGTGTGTGTGTGTGTGTGTGTGTTTCATTCATAGGGTTAGCATATGTGTGTGTGTTAACGTGTTTCTGTTAGCATGCATCAGATAGATGGACGGGGTCATTTAGTGTATTACCACATTCTCTCTGGCTGGGCTCTGACCCCCCCCCCCACACACACATATGCTAACCCTATGAATCAAACACACACACAGACAAATACACACACACACACATATGCTAACCCTATGAATCAAACAAAAACACACACACACACACAGTTTGTCCTGCATCCCAGCCTTGAGGTGACGTGAATGGGAGACACATTGGCTTAATGGCCCTCGTCACACACACCCACACCCACAATCTCTCCATATTCCACATTCTCTCCACAGAGGATTCTGTGCATCATATACTGAACAAAAATATCAACGCAACATGCAACAATTTCAAAGTGTTTACTGAGTTACTGTTCATATATGGAAATAAGTCTATTGAAATAAATGTGTTAGGTCCTAATCTATGGATTTCACATGACTGGGCAGGGGCTTAGCCATGGGTGGGCCTTCGGAGGTCAAAGGACCACCCACTTGGCCATCAGGCCCATCCACCGTTGAGCCAGACCCAGCCAATCAGAATGAGTTTTTCACAACAAAAGGGCTTTAATTACAGACAGAAATACTCCTCAGCACCAAATCCGCAAATCCCTCCGATGATGCCTCAGGTGAAGAAGCTGGATGTGGAGGTCCTGGGCTGGAGTGGTTACACATGGCTTGTGTACTGCCAAATTCTCTAAAACAATGTTGTAGGAAGCTTATGGTAGAGAAATGAACATTCAGTTTTCTGGCAGCAGCTCTGGTGGACATTCCTGCAGTCAGCATGCCAATTGCACGCTTCCTCAAAGCTTGAGACATTTGAGACATCTGAAGCATTGTGTTGCATGACAAATCTGCACATTTTAAAGTGGCCTTTTATTGTCCACAGCACAAGATGCACCTGTGTGATTATTGTGCTGTTTAATCAGCTTATTGATATGCCACACCTGTGAGGTGGATGATTTGTCTTGGCTAAGGAGAAATGCTCATTAACTTGTTAGTGCTAGGGTCCTTTTTTCTCATTTTCCACCTGACTGAAGTGCCCAAAGTAAACTGCCTGTTTCCCAGGCCCTGAAGCCAGGATATGCATATAATGGGTATCATTGGAAGGAAAACGCTTTGAAGTTTGTAGAAATGTTAAAATAATGTAGGAGACTATAACACAATAGATATGGTAGGAGAAAATCCAAATATAAAGCAACCAGAATTATTTTGGGGGGGGGGGGATTACTCATCGATGGCCCCAACTAAACAGAATTTTTGGGATAAAGAAAGATTTTCGCTAACAAAACAACACTACATGTTATAGCTGGGACCCTTTGGATGACAAATCAGAGGAAATTTTTCAAAAAGTAAGTGAATATTTAATCGCTATTCGTGAATTTATGAAACCTGTGCCGGTGGAAAAATATTTTAATGTGGGGCGCCGTCCTCAAACAATCACATGGCATGTTTTCACTGTAATAGCTACTGTAAATCGGACAGTGCAGTTAGATTAACAAGAATATAAGCTTTCAACCGATATAAGACACTTGTATGTACCTAAATGTTGAATATCCATAATTTTTATGATTATTTATTGTATTGCAGGGCCCTCCAGTTTCACCGGAAGTTGTCCTGCTAGCAGGACGCCGAGCCCTAATTAACAGGGATGTAAACCAATTAGTGCACAAAATCTGAGCGAAATAAGCTTTTTGTGCGTGTTGAAAATGTTCTTGGATTTTTTATTTCAGCTCATGAAACATGGGACCAACACTTTACATATTGTGTATATATATTGTTCAGTGTATCATGCATTCTGCATGATAATGTGACCGATGACAAGTCCAATATCTTGAAAACTTAACTGCTGACATGCAAACCATTTTGGGACTTTATCAACACTGGACTAATGAAAAAAAACTGTTTTTTTGAGTGGAGTTTCTGTTCAAGAGGCAGTGCAGCATAAAGGAAACTTAACAAAATGGTTGTTCAGTGCTGCAGCATTCACCTAAAGCTCAAACAAGGTGTGTAGGCAGAAGTAGGGCTCTTACAGTGACCGGTCATTCTTCAAGCTCTGATGCTGCTGATTAGTCATTAGTAACCTACCAAACTTGATAACTGTCTGGTACTCAGCATTCTATTGTCCCTCTAATCACTCTAACTGGAAGGTTGCAAGATCAAACCCCCGAGCTGACAAGGTACAAATCTGTCGTTCTGCCCCTGAACAGGCAGTTAACCCACTGTTCCTAGGCTGTCATTGAAAATAAGAATTTGTTCTTAACTAACTTGCCTAGTAAAATAGAAAATCTAACCAAACACATGAGCTCATGTTGTGCAACATTTTTATAGGCTATGCAATTGTGTAAGAAACAGAGTTTTGATGGCCTCTATTAAAAAGAGGATCCCATCAGCTTTCTATACACTAGGCCACATATATTAATTTCTCAACTTTCCTAATATTAAGCACATTGCTTTGCTTTACAACAGGAGTATAGCCTATCTGGATGGCATGAAAATGAACCAAGGGAAAAGCGTCCTTCATTCACTTTTTAATAGATGACATGTATTTTTCCCTGCCACTGTTCTGAGACAGCTGCATGATAATGGTCCATTCAAGATCAAAACTAATTTCACACCTATAATATTTATTATATTTAAAGAGAACATTAAATTAAGAATAGTCTGATGGGTGACAATATAAGCCTATCACCTGTGAATGATGTATTATCACCTGTGAAAGATGTATTATCACCTGTAAATTATGTATTATCACCTGTGAATGATGTATTATCACCTGTGAAATATGTATTATCACCTGTGAATGATGTATTATCACCTGTGAATGATGTATTATCACCTGTGAATGATGTATTGTCACCTGTGAATGACACCCAGCTAGTGTGCAGTAAGGTAAGAAACAGCGCATACCTTTTATTTGCTACTTTTTCAAATCATAGTTGCACACCTCTTGTAGTCTAGCCCATAGGCCTACATGTTCTGATAAGGTTTGTACCACAACAAAAGTGGCCAAATAATTTCTTAAAATGAAGCACATTAATCCGCTTTACCGTTGTAGAGCCTAACTGGCATACATTGTCACGCACTGATCTGTTTCACCTGTCCTTGTGCTTGTTTCACACCACCCCCTGGTGTCACCCATCTTCCTCATTATCCCCTGTGTTTTCTGTCTGTTTGTTAACAGTTCATCTTGTTTGTTCAAGCTTACCAGCGTTTTGTCTCAGCTCCTGGTTTTCCCTAGTCTCTCTTTTTCTCGTCTTCCTGGTTTTTGACCTTTGCCTTTCCTGACCCTGTACCCGCCCACCTGACCTGACCCTGAGCCTTCCTTGCCGTCCAGGCAGGGTTTACTTACTGACTTTATTGTCCCCATGGGGAAATTTTGTTGAAGTGTCATGTACACGTTTAAAGTTCCGTTTAAATACAAAACAAAATTGACAATACAACTTTCATAACGAATACATACCAATAAATACATACCATATTTTTTAAAAACCACTTACAGATAGGGGGCAGTATTTTCACTTTGGATGAATTGCGTGCCCATAGTGAACTGCATCAAAATCTGTCCTAAATTGCTAATATATGCATATTATTATTAATTTTGGATAGAAAACACTCTGAAGTTTCTAAAACCGTTTGAATTATGTCTGTGAGTATAACAGAACTCACAGGGCAGGCAATCTTCCAAACTAGTTTTGGAATCCTGAAAGTTGGGGCAACTTTGACGTCATCGCCCCCTCCCTTCTCAACAAGTTATGGATCTGGAAACACTTCCTACGTCTTCCACTAGATGTCCTCATTCAGTAGAAAGTGCAATGGAGCATTTGCTGTGAACTTTGACCTAATGGGAAGGAAAGTAGTTGGTGTCACAAAATAATGCCATTTTGTTGTGGAGCGTTTGTCTTTGAGTGCTTCGGCTGTTCCAATCAGAAAACGAATGATCCGGTTGGAATGCTATTGGATATATATGATTATAACATCCTGAAGATTGATTCTGCACTTAGTTTGACCAGTTTCTTCGACCTGTAATATGTATTTTGGAAGTTTTGGAAGTTTTCATGCAAAGTTATCCTGGACCAGAAGTCATTTTTTGGGCATGTGAGCTGAAAATGGTAGCAAATGCTGCTACTTGGACACTAGAATTGAACATTATGAAACAAAACGATTTATTGTTGAACTAGGACTCCTTGCACTACATTCTGATGAAAGCTCATCAAAGGTAAGGGAATATTTATGTTGTAATTTTGTATTTCTGTTGACTCCAACATGGCGGAGAAATATTGTTACATCTGAGCGCCGTCTCAGATTATTGCAATGTTAGGCTTTTTCCGTAACGTAAAAAAAATGTGACACAGCGGTTGCATTAAGAACCAGTGTATCTTTAATTATATGTAGAACATGTATCTTTAGCCAAAGTTTATGATGAGTATTTCTGTTATCTGGCGTAGCTTTCTATAATTCCTCCGGATATTTTGGAGGATTTTCTGAACATGGCGTCAATGTAAACCGAGATTTATGGATATCAAATGCATATTATCGAACAAAACATAAATGTACTGTGTAACATGTCATATGACTCTCATCTGATGACGATTTTTAAGAGGTTAGTGATTTTTTTTTTATCCTGCTTTTGTGATTTTTATCTTTTGCTGGAAAAAATGGCTTCGTTTTTTCTTTGGTTTGGTGGTGGTCTAACATAAATATATGTTGTGTTTTCGCCGTAAAACATTTTAGAAATCTGACATGCTGGGTAGATGAACAAGGTGTTTACCTTTCATTTGAGGTATTGGACTTGTTAATGTGTGGAGGTTAAATATTTCTAAAGAATATTTTTGCATTCCCTGCGCCACCGTTTCAGCTGAACGGGGGGGTGGAGTTCCTGTAGGGGAACCCATCGCCTTAACAAGTTTTAAAGACTAGCCTGCTGGCCTTACTGAGTTGATAGGAACATTAGCCCGAGCTATTTAGGATGGATATCACACCTGGCACAAATTGTCTAGTTCTGTTTTTCCTGCTGAGGGGTGCCCTATACCTGCACCCAGAGAGGAGTACCTTGAACTCTACTCTGGATTACCGACCTCTGCCTGCCTGTCGTCCTGTACCTTCACCTCTACTCTGGATTACCGACCTCTGCCTGCCTGTCATCCTGTACCTTCACCTCTACTCTGGATTACCGACCTCTGCCTGCCTGTCGTCCTGTTGTTTCCCTTCCCCTGTGGTTACAATAAACATTGTTACTGCACACAGTCTGCACTTGGTTCTTACCTTGACTCATGATATAAAAAGGTAGCGCTTAAGTTTCAGGTTTGGGGAAGATCATTTTCACAAAAATGCACCTTTTATAATAAAGAATTATGTGCATAATCGTATTTGCGGTGACTTTTGAGAACAGTGTTTTCCCGGTAATTGATTGCATTTTGGAACATTCGTGCTGATAGCCTACTGTTCGCATTGCTGTGCTTATAATGTGAAGAAATAGCCTAATAGTTAAGCTAAATGTTCTGGTCTGTTGCATCAGCCTAGTTGCTTTTAAATGTTTTTGTTGATGCAAGTGGTTGTATTAAACTGTCCCAGTTTATTTTTGGAATATTTATTTATTGCACAGAAGGACAAGTTGACCAATAGAATAGGTCAACGTTTGTATTATGGGGGATAGTAGTTTGACATACGCTAGTGCTTTTGCTGTCATTAGGCCTACTTATCTTGTTGGCAGATGGAAAGTAAATATGGACAGTTCTTCTAACTTCTTCAATATGCGCCTCAGAATTTGATAAGAATGATTTGATCAGTTGCGTCCCTGAAGTGTTTGTCTTCACTTGTAGCCTGTGAGAAGGACTGATCACGTGACACCATTGGCTAACAAGAATTGAGATATCTGAGAGAGCCATGTGAGTGAGAGGTGCTTTGGAGCACATCAGCCAGGAGAAGGGAATTATAATGATTATATTCAGCCCAAGGGCACAACGGCCACTTTGGCCACAAAAGCCATTCATTTTTTAGGGGGAATTATGGCCCCCAAGGTGGATGCCGCCAGGGATTTCGAAATTGTGAATGAGAGACTGATGAAGTGTATGCAGCCTGCAAAATAAACTAATTGGAGCTCATGCCTTTCACAAAACTTTGTTTCAAATCATCATTAGAGCAGCATCATGCAGCCTTAGAATGTAGAAAAAATCAAAACATATAGGCCAATGTTTCGTATCACGACTAAAGTTACATAAATAACTCTAAATGAAGCATATAGGAGGACCTGTTACTTTGTTAACTGCTCAACAAGGAACAGCCGCATGTGAGCACTCCCTCAAATCATTTGGAGAAAATATCCTTTCTATTTTATTCAGCTGTGTTCAATTGTATTCTTCATACTATAATATAATATTAATGCCTTGGTATTCTAAGCAAATCGTGTCTGCTAAATGAACTAGTGTAGCCCACGGCCATATGGCAAAGCCATATCAGGGCTGAACATAAGTACAATTTAGAGTATGCTTTTCTTCTGAAATAGACTATATTTTCATTAGACCTGTCTAAAATATGATGGTGCATCAGTGGCTTGTAGGATATGCGTGGAAGTCAGATGCCAAGCGTGTTTATGTTAATTAACAGTAAATTGCCATGAGACCGGCAGTTATTTGCTTGACAATCACCAGCTGACAAAATGTAATGACCGCCACAGCCCTAGGCAGAAGTCAGTTCATCTGACAACAGGCCTGGAATCAACTATCAGATTAGTTTGTAGGAGAAAGCTAGAACAGAGAAGAACCAAAGATATAGATAGTGAGTTAGAGGAGACTAGTGTGAGGAGTAGGGGTAGAGATAGTAAGTGAGGTAGGAGAGTGTAGTGTGAGGGGTAGAGGTAGAGATAGTCAGTGAGGTAGGAGAGTGTGGTGTGAGGGGTAGAGGTAGAGATAGTAAGTGAGGTAGGAGAGTGTGGTGTGAGGGGTAGAGGTAGAGATAGTCAGTGAGGTAGGAGAGTGTAGAGTCTGAGGGGTCAGTGAGGTAGAGGAGACTGTAGACTGTGAGGGGTAGAGGTAGAGATAGTCAGTGAGGTAGGAGAGTGTAGTGTGAGGGGTAGAGGTAGAGATAGTCAGTGAGGTAGGAGAATGTAGTGTGAGGGGTAGAGGTAGAGATAGTCAGTGAGGTAGGAGAATGTAGTGTGAGGGGTAGAGGTAGAGATAGTCAGTATGTAGGCGATTGTAGTGTGAGGGGTAGAGATAGTCAGTGAGGTAGGAGAGTGTAGTGTGAGGGGTAGAGGTAGAGATAGTCAGTGAGGTAGGAGAATGTAGTGTGAGGGGTAGAGGTAGAGATAGTCAGTATGTAGGCGATTGTAGTGTGAGGGGTAGAGATAGTCAGTGAGGTAGGAGAGTGTAGTGTGAGGGGTAGAGGTAGAGATAGTCAGTGAGGTAGGAGAATGTAGTGTGAGGGGTAGAGGTAGAGATAGTCAGTGAGGTAGGAGAGTGTAGAGTCTGAGGGGTCAGTGAGGTAGAGGAGACTGTAGACTGTGAGGGTTAGAGGAAGAGATATTCAGTGAGTTAGGTGAGACTGTAGAGTTGAGGGTTAGAGGTAGAGATAGTGAGTTAAAGGAGACTGTGGAGAGTGTGTTTATCTGACAGGAAAACAGAACAGCGTTTGATGTCAGCAGAGTCCTAACAGATGGTAATTCCTTCTCACCACTGGCTGGAAGATCGCGGCATTACTAATGCTCTAAGCAACCTCAAACACACATGAATTAAGACATGCACACACACACACACACACACACACACACACACACACACACACACACACACACACACACACACACACACACACACACACACACACACACACACACACACACACACACACACACACGCATACACATATTATGAACTCAACCATTCAAATACACCCTCAGGCCCCGGTCAAAAGTAGTACACTACATAGGGCATGGAGTGCCATTTGGAATGCAGCCGGAGACAAACTATACTGATGATGAGTCAGGGAAAAGACTGATCTTTAAAGTTTATTTATTTCACCTTTATTTAACCAGGTAGGCAAGTTGAGAACAAGTTCTCATTTACAATTGCGACCTGGCCAGGATAAAGCAAAGCAGTTCGACACATACAACGACACAGAGTTACACATAGAGTAAAACAAACATACAGTCAATAATACAGTAGAAACAAGTCTATATACGATGTGAGCAAATGAGCTGAGATAAGGGAGGTAAAGGCAAAAAAAGGCCATGGTGGCAAAGTAAATACAATATAGCAAGTAAAACACTGGAATGGTAGATTTGCAATGGAAGAATGTGCAAAGTAGAAATAAAAATAATGGGGTGCAAAGGAGCAAAATAAATAAATTAATTAAATACAGTAGGGAACGAGGTAGTTGTTTGGGCTAAAATATAGGTGGGCTATGTACAGGTGCAGTAATCTGTGAGCTGCTCTGACAGTTGGTGCTTAAAGCTAGTGAGGGAGATAAGTGTTTCCAGTTTCAGAGATTTTTGTAGTTCGTTCCAGTCATTGGCAGCAGAGATCTGGAAGGAGAGGCGGCCAAAGAAAGAATTGGTTTTGGGGGTGACTAGAGAGATATACCTGCTGGAGCGTGTGCTACAGGTGGGAGATGCTATGGTGACCAGCGAGCTGAGATAAGGGGGGACTTTACCTAGCAGGGTCTTGTAGATGACATGGAGCCATTGGGTTTGGCGACGAGTATGAAGCGAGGGCCAGCCAACGAGAGCGTACAGGTTGCAATGGTGGGTAGTATATGGGGCTTTGGTGACAAAACGGATTGCACTGTGATAGACTGCATCCAATTTGTTGAGTAGGGTATTGGAGGCTATTTTGTAAATGACATCGCCAAAGTCGAGGATTGGTAGGATGGTCAGTTTTACAAGGGTTTTACAAGGGAGTGAAGGATGCTTTGTTGCGAAATAGGAAGCCAATTCTAGATTTAACTTTGGATTGGAGATATTTGATATGGGTCTGGAAGGAGAGTTTACAGTCTAACCAGACACCTAAGTATTTGTAGTTGTCCACGTATTCTAAGTCAGAGCCGTCCAGAGTAGTGATGTTGGACAGGCGGGCAGGTGCAGGTAGCAATCAGTTGAAGAGCATGCATTTAGTTTTACTTGTATTTAAGAGCAATTGGAGGCCACGGAAGGAGAGTTGTATGGCATTGAAGCTTGCCTGGAGGGTTGTTAACCCAGTGTCCAAAGAAGGGCCAGAAGTATACAGAATGGTGTCGCCTGCGTAGAGGTGGTTCAGAGACTCACCAGCAGCAAGAGCGACCTCATTGATGTATACAGAGAAGAGAGTCGGTCCAAGAATTGAACCCTGTGGCACCCCCATAGAGACTGCCAGAGGTCCGGACAGCAGACCCTCCGATTTGACACACTGAACTCTATCAGAGAAGTAGTTGGTGAACCAGGCGAGGCAATCATTTGAGAAGCCAAGGCTGTCGAGTCTGCCAATGAGGATGTGGTGATTGACAGAGTTGAAAGCCTTGGCCAGATCAATGAACACGGCTGCACAGTAATGTTTCTTATCGATGGCGGTGATGCAATAGATGTCGACTGTTTACTATCCCACTGTCTGATCCCTGTGGTTATATAGAGTTTAGCTGGTTACTATCCCACAGATCCCACTGTCTGATCCCTGTGGTTGTATAGAGGTTAGCTGGTTACTACCCCACTGTCTGATCCCTGTAGTTGTATAGAGGTTAGTTGGTTACTACCCCACTGTCTGATCCCTGTGGTTGTATAGAGGTTAGCTGGTTACTACCCCACTGTCTGATCTCTGTGGTTGTATAGAGGTTAGCTGGTTACTACCCCACCCTCTGATCTCTGTGGTTGTATAGAGGTTAGCTGGTTACTACCCCACTGTCTGATCCCTGTGGTTGTATAGAGGTTAGCTGATTACTATCCCACTGACTGATCCCTGTGGTTGTATAGAGGTTAGCTGGTTACTATCCCACTGTCTGATCTCTGTGGTTGTATAGAGGTTAGCTGGTTACTATCCCACTGACTGATCTCTGTGGTTGTATAGAGGTTAGCTGGTTACTCTCCCACTGACTGATCCCTGTGGTTGTATAGAGGTTAGCTGGTTACTATCCCACTGACTGATCCCTGTGGTTGTATAGAGGTTAGCTGGTTACTCTCCCACTGACTGATCCCTGTGGTTGTATAGAGGTTAGCTGGTTACTATCCCACTGTCTGATCTCTGTGGTTGTATAGAGGTTAGCTGGTTACTATCCCACTGTCTGATCTCTGTGGTTGTATAGAGGTTAGCTGGTTACTATCCCACTGTCTGATCCCTGTGGTTGTATAGAGGTTAGCTGGTTACTATCCCACTGTCTGATCTCTGTGGTTGTATAGAGGTTAGCTGGTTACTATCCCACTGTCTGATCTCTGTGGTTGTATAGAGGTTAGCTGGTTACTATCCCACTGTCTGATCCCTGTGGTTGTATAGAGGTTAGCTGGTTACTATCCCACTGTCTGATCGCTTTGGTTGTATAGACGCTGGATGGAGAGAACTGAACACACCCAGCAAACCAAACTTGCGTCTGTGAAAGTTCCCAGGAGATTTGTTAGGTTGCGGCAAATCTTCTCATAACACTAAAACTGTCCGGTTGTCCTGATGATTGTACACTGTTTTTATAAAACATTTGATGAATGTTGCTAGATGATGTCATGACGTTTCCCTCTTTGGGTGTGGCGAGCCCCATCCCCCTCTCCCTGCCTCCCCCAACTAGGCTACTGTGGTCACAGAGACGTCATAAATTCCTGAGGATCTCCTCATGGACACACAGTATAGAGAGAGTACATTTTCATAGAGAACAGGGGAATTTCTTCCACCTCACAGAACTCGAGGACCGAACAAATTTCCTGTTCTGGAGGAAGTATAGAAGATCGGTGAAGAATCCAGCTACGAACTGGTCCGTTTGTTACAACTTGGGGAAGCTTATGGGAGACGGTGTGGCCACATTACCATAATGTTGTTTAAATAATAGCCTCAGATTGAGGTTTAGTAATTGTTTTATGAGATGAATGTCTGAGTATGATACTGTTTACACAATTTTACAATGTGATTTTGGACTATTTAATGAAGGAAAACTCAAAAAAGGGAATTGGAGTTAACTCAATCAGAGGACCGCCCCTGAGCCCAGTTAGGGTCAGGC
This sequence comes from Oncorhynchus masou masou, assembly GCF_036934945.1. Lineage (NCBI taxonomy): Eukaryota > Metazoa > Chordata > Actinopteri > Salmoniformes > Salmonidae > Oncorhynchus > Oncorhynchus masou. Next base: position 12,036,367 of record NC_088220.1, read on the forward strand.
ATCCTGGGACAGCCCCTTTTCTGCAATTCCGAATTAAACCCAACTTTGAGAAATTATCACCAGACCATGTTTTACTCCATTAGGAGAGGACAAAGGTTGTAGACCATTGCTGAATCTTTTAACCATACCACGTGGTTAAATTCTTAGACTATCGATACCTACAGAATTAGAACAAGTCTTTGATATTAATTACTAGTCTGCAGCTAGGAATTCGGTATCATTGAACGCAAAGAACGACAACCGCCGAAACATGCATTCTATAACGAAACAAATGAATGTCACTCTGAACTATCCCCTCTAACCACATTACATTACATTTACATTTCAACCGAGAGAGGGCGAGAGACGGACAATTCTACAAAAGAAACAAACTTTTCACCAGCGATCAAAACGACACACTGAGCGTAAATACAGTGCCTTGCGAAAGTATTCGGCCCCCTTGAACTTTGCGACCTTTTGCCACATTTCAGGCTTCAAACATAAAGATATAAAAGTGTATTTTTTTGTGAAGAATCAACAACAAGTGGGACACAATCATGAAGTGGAACGACATTTATTGGATATTTCAAACTTTTTAACAAATCAAAAACTGAAAAATTGGGCGTGCAAAATTATTCAGCCCCTTTACTTTCAGTGCAGCAAACTCTCTCCAGAAGTTCAGTGAGGATCTCTGAATGATCCAATGTTGACCTAAATGACTAATGATGATAATATATATAAAATATTTTTCCTTGCTGCCCCGACTTCCTAGTTAATTACAGTTACATGATTAATCAGTTGATCGCGTAATACTAATTACAGAGAATCTTTGATAAAAAACTATAAGTCTTCAATTTAATGATAGTAAAGACACAACAATGAGAATGCTTGGGGAACGTTCTGTGGTGATTATTACGAAAAACACATCTGATTCCTGTGGTTGTGTAGAGGTTGGATGTAGTGGACAGAACACACACTCTCTGATTCCTGTGGTTGTGTAGAGGTTGGATGTAGAGTACAGAACACACACAAACATGAATGCTTGCGCACACACACACACACACACACACACACACACACACACACACACACACACACACACACACACACACACACACACACACACACACACACACACACACACAGCACACACACACACACACACACACACACACACACACACTCACGAATGCTCACACACACATGCATACTCCCTTTCCTCCTTCCCCCTCTCCCCTCCTCTGGCATTGAAAGGCCTCTGGCATTGAAAGGCTTGGTCATACGTCAGGGTGGGCAGAGCTTAGGGGTTAGAGGGCTTATCTGGTTTAATGAATGGTTGAGCAATGAAATCAGCATGACAAATGAGACTGTTAAAATACCAACTTGACCCACGGCTGAACCAGCACGACCCCAACCAGAGTCCCTAATCAGGAATTGATTGGCTGTTATATTATACACCAAGGTTAAGTCCCCAAATGACACCTCATTCCCTATTTAGTGCACTATTTTTGACCAGGGCCTTTTGGGACACACCACACCAACACCGACTGAGGAGAACAAATATAAATATACAAGGTGATTGTCACGCTGGTATAAAGGGATCGGGAGACAGGCGTAGGAATGCGTAATAGGGTTTTTTATTTACCCAAATTACAGCGTGCCGTGTACGGGGACGAAGACCAAACAAACACATAACAAAACACAGGGTTGAAACGCAAACAAAAGAGCGAGGAGTACCTCAAATAAATACACCAGGATGAGACCTGTAACACACACAATGATATCACACAGGATGAGACCCGTAACACACACAATGATACAACACAGGACGAGACCCGTAACACACACAATGATACAACACAGGACGAGACCCGTAACACACACAATGATACAACACAGGACGAGACCCGTAACATACACATTTACATTTAAGTCATTTAGCAGACGCTCTTATCCAGAGCGACTTACAAATTGGTGAATTCACCTTCTGACATCAGTGGAACAGCCACTTTACAATAATACAACACAGGACGAGACCCATAACACACACAATGATACCATACAGGATGAGACCCGTAACACACACAGTGATATCACACAGGATGAGACCCGTAACACACACAATGATACCATACAGGATGAGACCCGTAACACACACACAATGATACAACACAGGACGAGACCCGTAACATACACACACAATGATACAACACAGGACGAGCCCCGTAACATACACACACAATGATACAACACAGGACGAGCCCCGTAACATACACAATGGTACAACACAGGATGAGACCCATAACACACACAATGATACAACACAGGAAGAGACCCGTAACACACACACACACATGGTACAACACAGGACGAGACCCGTAACACACACACACACAATGATACAACACAGGATGAGACCCATAACACACACAATGATACAACACAGGACGAGACCCGTAACACACACAATGATACAACACAGGACGAGACCCGTAACATACACACAATGATACCATACAGGACGAGACCCATAACATAACACACAATGATACAACACAGGACGAGACCCGTAACACACACACACACAATGATACAACACAGGACGTGACCCGTAACACACACAATGATACTATACAGGATGAGACCCGTAACATACACACACAGTGATACAACACAGGACGAGACCCGTAACACACACAATGATACAACACAGGATGAGACCCATAACACACACAATGATACAACACAGGACGAGACCCATAACATAATACACACACAATGATACAACACAGGACGAGACCCATAATCATCTGCACAATACAAGCAGCACGAAAGCCAAAACAACACAGCACAAGTACTCACACAACAAACAGACATAGGAACAATAATCGACAAGACAATGGAAACCAAAGGGCACATTTACACAATTACAATCAAGGAAATGGGGACTGGGTGTGCGTAAGGACACAGTTCCAGAGGGATCCGTGACAATGATTTATATTTTTGTTTCTGTTGATGCAACGGGATATTTACTGTGAATGGAGGTTGTGATAGTGTTATCAATGTTAAATTAAAAGCTTGATGATAATGACTTGCTCTGCTGTCGTCTTTCGTTTTTTCAGATACTGAAGCCTCCCTGCTACTTTATTGTTGAGATGGATAGATAAACCAGTGCCCTCCATGTGAAAGGCTTGGTTTTCTATCGACCAGTAGCCTCAATGTGAAAGACTTGGTTTTCTATAGACCAGTAGCCTCCATGTGAAAGGCTTGGTTTTCTATAGACCAGTAGCCTCCATGTGAAAGGCTTGGTTTTCTATAGACCAGTAGCCTCCATGTGAAAGGCTTGGTTTTCTATAGACCAGTAGCCTCAATGTGAAAGGCTTGGTTTTCTATAGACCAGTAGCCTCAATGTGAAAGGCTTGGTTTTCTATAGACCAGTAGCCTCCATGTGAAAGGCTTGGTTTTCTATAGACCAGTAGCCCCAACGTGAAAGGCTAAGAACATAAAGACTTATAACAAGATAAGTTGTAGATATGATGTGATGAATAATACAAGTACAGAAAACAATTATCCACTTATTATCCACCTATTATCCACTTATTATCCACCTATTATCCATGTATTATCCACCTATTATCCAACTATCATCCACTTATTATCCACCTATTATCCACCTATTATCCATGTATTATCCACTTATTATCCACCTATTATCCACCTATTATCCACTTATTATCCACCTATTATACACCTATTATCCACCTATTATCCACCTATTATCCACCTATTATCCACCTATTATCCACTATTATCCACCTATTATCCATGTATTATCCACCTATTATCCACCTATTATCCACTTATTATCCACTTATTATACACCTATTATCCACCTATTATCCACTTATTATCCACCTATTATACACCTATTATCCACCTATTATCCACCTATTATCCACCTATTATCCACTTATTATCCACCTATTATCCACCTATTATCCACCTATTATCCACTTATTATCCACCTATTATCCATGTATTATCCACTTATTATCCACCTATTATCCACCTATTATCCACCTATTATCCATGTATTATCCACCTATTATCCACCTATTATCCACTTATTATCCACTTATTATCCACTTATTATCCACTTCCATTCAGTTCCATATCTCATATTTCCTTGAATTCATTTTCTGTATTAGTATTAGTTCTCTTGTCCCTTAAGTCATCCTCTCGGATACGCTGAACACCGAGCGAGAGAAAGGAAGAGAAGGGGGACTGATAGAGAGACTGACAGAGAGAGACATAAAAGCAAGAGAGAGAGAGAGAGGGGGACTGATAGAGAGAGAAATAAAAGCAAGAGAGAGAGAGAGAGAGAGAGAGGGGGGACTGATAGAGAGAGACATAAAAGCAAGAGAGAAGAGAGAGAGAGAGAGAGAGAGAGAGAGAGACATAAAAGCAAGAGAGAGAGAGAGAGAGAGGGGACTGATAGAGAGAGACATAAAAGCAAGAGAGAGAGAGAGAGAGAGAGAGAGAGAGAAATAAAAGCAAGAGAGAGAGAGAGAGAGAGGGGGACTGATAGAGAGAGACATAAAAGCAAGAGAGAGAGAGAGAGAGAGAGAGAGAGAGAAATAAAAGCAAGAGAGAGAGAGAGAGAGAGGGGGGACTGATAGAGAGAGACATAAAAGCAAGAGAGAGAGAGAGAGAGAGAGAGAGAGAACAGAGAAAAATAAAAGCAAGAGAGAGAGAGAGAGAGAGGGGGACTGATAGAGAGAGACATAAAAGCAAGAGAGAGAGTGAGAGAGAGGGGGACTGATAGAGCGAGACTGAGAGAGAGAGACATAAAAGCAAGAGAGAGAGAGAGAGGGGGGGGACTGATAGAGAGAGACTGACAGAGAGAGACATAAAAGCAAGAGAGAGAGAGAGAGAGGGGGACTGATAGAGAAAGACTGACAGAGAGAGACATAAAAGCAAGAGAGAAAGAGAGAGAGAGAGGGGACTGATAGAGAGAGACTGACACAGAGAGACATAAAAGCAAGAGAGAGAGAGAGTGAGGGGGGACTGATAGAGAGAGACTGACAGAGAGAGACATAAAAGCAAGAGAAAGAGAGAGAGGGGGGACTGATAGAGAGAGACTGACAGAGAGAGACATAAAAGCAAGAGAGAGAGAGAGAGGGGGGACTGATAGAGAGAGACATAAAAGCAAGAGAGAGAGAGAGAGGGGGGACTGATAGAGAGAGACATAAAAGCAAGAGAGAGAGAGGGGGACTGATAGAGAGAGACATAAAAGCAAGAGAGAGAGAGGGGGACTGATAGAGAGAGACTGACAGAGAGACATAAAAGCAAGAGAGAGAGAGAGAGAGGGGGGCTGATAGATAGAGACTGACAGAGAGAGAGAGAGGGGGGACTGATAGAGAGAGACTGACAAAGAGAGAGAGAGAGAGAGAGGGGACTGATAGAGAGAGACATAAAAGCAAGAGAGAGAGAGAGAGAGGGGGACTGATAGAGAGAGACATAAAAGCAAGAGAGAGAGAGAGAGAGGGGGGGACTGATAGAGAGAGACTGACAGAGAGAGACATAAAAGCAAGAGAGAGAGAGAGAGGGAGAGGGGGGGACTGATAGAGAGAGACAAAAGCAAGAGAGAGAGAGGGGGGACTGATAGAGAGAGACATAAAAGCAAGAGAGAGAGGGGGGGGGGGGGACTGATAGAGAGAGACTGACAGAGAGAGACATAAAAGCAAGAGAGAGAGAGGGGGACTGATAGAGAGAGACTGACAGAGAGAGACATAACAGCAAGAGAGAGAGAGAGAGAGAGAGAGGGGGACTGATAGAGAGAGACATAAAAGCAAGAGAGAGAGAAAGAGGGGTGACTGATAGAGAGAGACATAAAAGCAAGAGAGAGAGAGAGAGAGAGGGGGGGGACTGATAGAGAGAGACATAAAAACAAGAGAGAGAGGGGGACTGATAGAGAGAGACATGAAAGCAAGAGAGAGAGAGAGAGGGGGACTGATAGAGAGAGACATAAAAGCAAGAGAGAGAGAGAGAGAGAGGGGGACTGATAGAGAGGGACTGACAGAGAGAGACATAAAAGCAAGAGAGAGAGAGGGGGGGACTGACAGAGAGACGTAAAAGTGAGAGAGAGAGAGGGGGGGGCAGAGGGAGATGGAGAGATGAAGAGAAGGGACTGTGTGCTACCTACAGTATAATTTAACGATGACAGCTTCTCCATCCTAGAGGGGGAGATCAAGCATTTCCAGGTCCAGGGACATGTACTAGTCTGTGGCGACCTAAATGACAGAACTGGACACGAACCTGCCACTCTTAGCACACGGGGACAAACTCCTACCTGAGGAGGAGACAGCATTCCCTCCCAAATATGCCTCCCAAATATGCCTCCCAAATATATTATCCTCTATTATCCAAGACACAACTATGACAAAACAACCAACAAAAATGGGTCACAACTCCTGCACCTCTGTCACACGTTGGGTCTGTGCATAGTCAATTGTAGGCTTTGAGGGGACTCCTATGGGAGGTACACGTACAGATCATCTCTACTGTAGACTACATTATCACTGACCTCAACCCAGAATCTCACAAAGAGTTCACGGTCAGCCCACTGACACCCCTATCAGATCACATCAGAATCACAGTCTACTTGAACAGAGCAAAACCCAAATCATGAGGCATCAAAGCCAACGGAACTGAATACTATATTATGACTAGTTATAGAAGAAAGGTGAATAGTGTAGAAACCTACAAAAACCAATTAAGCAACAACCAATTCAATCCTTTCTAGGCAACTTCCTGGACAAAACATTTCACTGCAATAGTGAAGGTGTAAACTTGGCATTAGACAACTAAACAGTATATTTGACCTCTCAGCTTGCCTATCAAATCAAAACATTTCAAGTGGACTGTTACGGATACAGTTATCCTGTGTGTGTGTGTATCCTGTGTGTGTGTTTCTTTTCTCTCCTTCTCCCCTCACAGGTGAAAATCATCACTCTCCAATCAGTCAACAATCAATCATCAATCAGAAGACACACCTCCTCATATTTCCTGACCTATCACAGTTCCTTCCCCATGGTTTAAAAACCCCATCATTTGTTTGTTCTAGAGCCCAGCTCAGCTCAATCTCTCTGTAAATGCCATGTCTGTAGGTCTCTGTGTTTCACTCTCGCTTTGTGTCGTAACCTTGTCTCTTTTGTTTAAGCACCTCATAGCACTTTGTCATCACCTGTGAGTATTGTTTTTGGTTATGGTGTTTATGTTTGATTGCTGGTGGAAAAGGGGGAAACCAAGACAAGTCGCCCATGGGCATACACTACCCGTAGGTGAACTTTGTTAAATACACTAGTTAGAACTGGGCGGACCACCCACTGTATTTTTGGTTAGTTAATTAGCTGTTGTTAAAGTAGGCTAGTCTAGCTTAGGGGTGTTTTTGAATACTTATTGTTTCTTTCCTTGGGTCCAGCTCAGCCCCTTTTCCTGCTCCCCCCATTACCGTGTGTTTATAAATAAACCTAGAGTTTGACGGTAGATTTCAGTTGTCGTGCTTATTTCGTTCACACTTTTCCTTTGTCACAATAATAATTTGCATGAGTTATGTTACGAGTCTCATTACCATCCCCCCTAGACTGTCGGGCCAAAAGGAATTCGTAACATGGACAACATAATAAAATTATCAGCAATGACAAATGGTTTGATGAAGAACGCAAATTCCTAAAAAAGAAATAGAGAAACCTATCCATACAAAAACATAGAGACCCAGAAAACCTGAGCCTACACCTTCACTACTGTGAATCACTAAAACAATACAGAAATAAACTACGGAAAAAGAAGGAAGAGCAAGTCAGAAATCAGCTCAATGTAACTGAAGAATCCATAGAATCTAACCTCTTCCGGGAAAATTGGAAAACACTAAAAAAACAACACAAAAGTTATCTATCCAAAATGGAGATCTATGGAGATGGAGATCTATACTATCTTCCGGCGCCGACAGAGATGGCCGCCTCGCTTCGCGTTCCTAGGAAACTATGCAGTTTTTTGTTTTTTTTTACGTGTTATTTCTTACATTAGTACCCCAGGTCATCTTAGGTTTCATTACATACAGTCGAGAAGAACTACTGTATATAAGATCAGCGTCAACTCACCATCAGTACGACCAAGAATATGTTTTTCACGACGCGGATCCTGTGTTCTGCCTTACAAACAGGACAACGGAATGGATCGCATGCAGCGACCCAAAAAAACGACTCCGAAAAAGAGGGAAACTTGGCGGTCTTCTGGTCAGACTACGGAGACGGGCACATCGTGCCCCACTTCCTAGCATTCTTCTTGCCAATGTCCAGTCTCTTGACAACAAGGTCGATGAAATCCGAGCAAGGGTAGCATTCCAGAGGGACATCAGAGACTGTAACGTTCTGTGCTTCACGGAAACATGGCTCACTGGAGAGACGCTATCCGAAGCGGTGCAGCCAACGGGTTTCTCCACGCATCGCGCCGACAGAAACAAACACCTTTCTGGTAAGAAGAGGGGTGGGGGTGTATGCTTTATGGCTAACGAGGCATGGTGCGATGAAAGAAACATACAGGAACTCAAATCCTTCTGTTCACCTGATTTAGAATTCCTCACAATCAAATAAATGTAGACCGCATTATCTACCAAGAGAATTCTCTTCGATTATAATCACAGCCGTATATATCCCCCCCAAGCAGACACATCGATGGCTCTGAATGAACTTTATTTAACTCTTTGCAAACTGGAAACCATTTATCCGGAGGCTGCATTCATTGTTGTTGGGGATTTTAACAAGGCTAATCTGAAAACAAGACTCCTTAAATTTTATCAGCATATCGATTGCGCAACCAGGGGCGGAAAAACCTTGGATCACTGTTACTCTAACTTCCGCGACGCATATAAGGCCCTGCCCCGCCCCCCTTTCGGAAAAGCTGACCACGACTCCATTTTGCTGATACCTGCCTACAGACAAAAGCTAAAAAAAGAAGCTCCCACGCTGAGGTCTGTCCAACGCTGGTCCGACCAAGCTGACTCCACACTCCAAGACTGCTTCCATCACGTGGACTGGGACATGTTTCATATTGCGTCAAATAACAACATTGACGAATACGCTGATTCGGTGTGCGAGTTCATTAGAACGTGCGTTGAAGATGTCCCCATGTCCCCATAGCAACGATTAAAACATTCCCTAACCAGAAACCTTGGATTGATGGCAGCATTCGCGTGAAACTGAAAGCTCGAACCACTGCTTTCAATCAGGGCAAGGTGTCTGGTAACATGACTGAACACAAACAATGCAGCTATTCCCTCCGTAAGGCTATCAAACAAGCTAAGTGTCAGTACAGAGACAAAGTAGAATCCCAATTCAACGGCTCAGACACAAGAGGCATGTGGCAGGGTCTACAGTCAATCACGGACTACAGGAAGAAATCCAGCCCAGTCACGGACCAGGATGTCTTGCTCCCAGGCAGACTAAATAACTTTTTTGCCCGCTTTGAGGACAATACAGTGCCACTGACACTGCCTGCAATGGAAAAATGCGGTCTCTCCTTCACTGCAGCCGAGGTGAGTAAAACATTTAAACGTGTTAACCCTCACAAGGCTGCAGGCCCAGACGGCATCCCGAGCCGCGCCCTCAGAGCATGCGCAGACCAGCTGGCTGGTGTGTTTACTGACATATTCAATCAATCCCTATACCAGTCTGCTGTTCCCACATGCTTCAAGAGGGCCACCATTGTTCCTGTTCCCAAGAAAGCTAAGGTAACTGAGCTAAACGTCTACCGCCCCATAGCACTCACTTCCGTCATCATGAAGTGCTTTGAGAGACTAGTCAAGGACCATAACACCTCCACCCTACCTGACACCCTAGACCCACTCCAATTTGCTTACCGCTCAAATAGGTCCACAGACGATGCAATCTCAACCACACTGCACACTGCCCTAACCCATCTGGACAAGAGGAATACCTATGTGAGAATGCTGTTCATCGACTACAGCTCAGCATTCAACACCATAGTACCCTCCAAGCTCGTCATCAAGCTCGAGACCCTGGGTCTCGACCCCGCCCTGTCCAACTGGGTACTGGACTTCCTGACGGGCCGCCCCCAGGTGGTGAGGGTAGGTAACAACATCTCCTCCCCGCTGATCCTCAACACTGGGGCCCCACAAGGGTGTGTTCTGAGCCCTCTCCTGTACTCCCTGTTCACCCACGACTGCGTGGCCACGCACGCCTCCAACTCAATCATCAAGTTTGCGGACGACACAACAGTGGTAGGCTTGATTACCAACAACGACGAGACGGCCTACAGGGAAGAGGTGAGGGCCCTCGGAGTGTGGTGTCAGGAAAATAACCTCACACTCAACGTCAACAAAACTAAGGAGATGATTGTGGACTTCGGGAAACAGCAGAGGGAACACCCCCCTATCCACATCGATGGAACAGTAGTGAAGAGAGTAGCAAGTTTTAAGTTCCTCGGCATACACATCACAGACAAACTGAGTTGGTCCACTCACACAGACAGCATCGTGAAGAAGGCGCAGCAGCGCCTCTTCAACCTCAGGAGGCTGAAGAAATTCGGCTTGTCACCAAAAGCACTCACAAACTTCTACAGATGCACAATCGAGAGCATCCTGGTGGGCTGTATCACCGCCTGGTACGGCAACTGCTCCGCCCTCAACCGTAAGGCTCTCCAGAGGGTAGTGAGGTCTGCACAACGCATCACCGGGGGCAAACTACCTGCCCTCCAGGACACCTACACCACCCGATGTTACAGGAAGGCCATAAAGTTCATCAAGGACATCAACCACCCGAGCCACTGCCTGTTCACCCCGCTATCATCCAGAAGGCGAGGTCAGTACAGGTGCATCAAAGCTGGGACCGAGAGACTGAAAAACAGCTTCTATCTCAAGGCCATCAGACTGTTAAACAGCCACCACTAACATTGAGTGGCTGCTGCCAACACACTGACACTGACTCAACTCCAGCCACTTTAATAATGGGAATTGATGGGAAATGATGTAAATATATCACTAGCCACTTTAAACAATGCCACCTTATATAATGTTACTTACCCTACATTATTCATCTCATATGCATACGTATATACTGTACTCTATATCATCGACTGCATCCTTATGTAATACATGTTTCACTAGCCACTTTAACTATGCCACTTTGTTTACATACTCATCTCATATGTATATACTGTACTCGATACCATCTACTGTATCTTGCCTATGCTGCTCTGTACCATCACTCATTCATATATCCTTATGTACATATTCTTTATCCCCTTACACTGTGTATAAGACAGTAGTTTAGGAATTGTTAGTTAGATTACTTGTTGGTTATTTCTGCATTGTCGGAACTAGAAGCACAAGCATTTCGCTACACTCGCATTAACATCTGCTAACCATGTGTATGTGACAAATAAAATTTGATTTGATTTTTGGATAAACCACTTCTCCAATCCTTTCAGCTCTATAAGAGAGAACAAACCCAAAAATGCTTGTGGTGTTGATCCTAAATGAAATTATAAAATTAAACACACCGCAAATTTCAATTGGATATCCTTAAACTTTTTAAAATTATCCTCAGCTCTGGCATCTTCTCAAATATTTGGAACCAAGGACTGATCACAAAAGTGGAGACAAATTTGACCTCAACAACTACCGTGGAATATGCGTAAACAGCAACCTTGGAAAAATCCTCTGCCTTATCATTAACAGCAGACTGGTACATTTCCTTAATGAAAACAATGTACTGAGCAAATGTCAAATTGGCTTTTTACCAAATGATCATACCACAGACCACATATTCACCCTGAACACCCTAATTCTCAAACAAACCAAAACAAAGGCAAATACTTCTCATGCTTTGCTGATTCCAAAAAAGCTTTTGACTTAATTTGGCATGAGGGTCAGCAATACAAATGGTTGGAAAGCAGTGTTGGAGGAAAAACATATGCCGTGGGGTGAGACAAGGATGCAGCTTTAATAAAATTTACCTTTATTTAACTAGGCAAGTCAGTTAAGAACAAATTCTTATTTTCAATGATGGCCTAGGAACAGTGGGTTAACTGCCTGTTCAGGGGCAGAACAACAGATTTGTACCCTGTCAGCTCAGGGGTTTGAACTTGCAACCTTCTGATTACAAGTCCAAAGCTCTAACCACTAGGCTACGCTGCCACCCCACCCTTTTCAACATATATATCAATGAGTTGGCGAGGGCAACAGTCTGCAGCACCCGGCCTCACCCTACTAGATTCTGAAGTCAAATGTCTAGTTTGCTGATGATCTGGTGCTTCTGTCCCCAACCAAATAGGGTCTACAGCAGCACCTAGATCTTCTGCACAGCTTCTGCCAGACGTGGGACCTGACAATAAATCTCAGTAAGACAAAAAATAATGGTGTTCCGTAAAAGGTCCAATCGCCAGGACCACAAATACAAATTCCATCGAAACAACGTTGCCCCAGAGCACACAAAAAACGATACAGACCTCGGCCTAAACATCAGTGCCACAGGTAATTCCACAACGCTGGGAACGATCTGAGAGACAAGGAAAGAAGGGTCTTCTACATCATCAAAAGGAATATAAAATCTGATATACCAATTAGGATCTGGCTAAAAATTCTTGAATCAGCTATAGAACCGAAAACCCTTCATGGATGTGAGGTCTGGGGTCCGCTCACCAACCAAGAATTCACAAAATGGGACAAACACCAAATTGAGACTCTGCATGCAGAATTCTGCTAAAGTATCCTCTGTACAACGTAGAACACCAAATAATGCATGCAGAGCAGAATTAAGCTGATACCTGCAAATCATCAAAATCCAGAATAGAGCCGTGGAATTCTACAACCACCTATAAGGAAGCGATTCCCAAACCTTTCATAACAAAGCCATCACCTACAGAGGGATGAACCTGGAGAAGAGTCCCCTAAGCAAGCTGGTTCTGTGGCTCCGTTCAAAGACAAACAGAGCACCTGGACAGCCACGCAATTAGACCCAACCAAATTATGAGGAAAAAAAATACTTGACACATTGGAAATAATTAACAAAAAAAACTGAAACTAGAATGCTATTTGGCCCGATACAGAGAGTACACAGTGGCAGAATACCTGACCACTGTGACTGACCCAAAATTAAGGAAAGCTTTGACTATGTACAGACTCAGTGAGCATAGCCTTGCTATTGAGAGAGGCATTCATATGCAGACCTAGCTCTCAAGAGAAGACAGACTATATGCACACTGCCCACAAAATTAGGTGGAAACTGAGCTGCACTTCCTAATCTCCTGCCAAATGTATGACCATATTAAAGACACATTTTCCCCTCAGATTACACAGACCCACAAAGAATTTCAAAACAAATCCAATTTTGAACAGGTAATCAAGGACGTGATGGAGTCCAGATGAGTGTCATTAAGCACTGATGCGCGTAACGACGGTGACAGGTGTGCACCATAATGAGCAGCCTGGTGACCTCGAGGCCGGAGAGGGAGCACGTGACAGTACCCTTCCTCCCATACACGCGGCTCCGGCCGCAGGACACCAACCAAGATGACGATCCCCGGGATCAGGAGCGGACCGGAACCTGTCGATCCTACTGAGGTGTGGGAACCTGTCGATCCTACTGAGGCGTGGGAACCTGTCGATCCTACTGAGGTGTGGGAACCTGTCGATCCTACTGAGGCGTGGGAACCTGTCGATCCTACTGAGGCGTGGGAACCTGTCGATCCTACTGAGGTGTGGGAACCTGTCGATCCTACTGAGGCGTGGGAGCCTGTCGATCCTACTGAGGCGTGGGAACCTGTCGATCCTACTGAGGTGTGGGAGCCTGTCGATCCTACTGAGGTGTGGGAGCCTGTCGATCCTACTGAGGTGTGGGAGCCTGTCGATCCTACTGAGGTGTGGGAACCTGTCGATCCTACTGAGGTGTGGGAACCTGTCGATCCTACTGAGGCGTGGGAGCCTGTCGATCCTACTGAGGCGTGGGAGCCTGTCGATCCTACTGAGGCGTGGGAACCTGTCGATCCTACTGAGGTGTGGGAGCCTGTCGATCCTACTGAGGTGTGGGAGCCTGTCGATCCTACTGAGGCGTGGGAACCTGTCGATCCTACTGAGGTGTGGGAGCCTGTCGATCCTACTGAGGTGTGGGAGCCTGTCGATCCTACTGAGGCGTGGGAACCTGTCGATCCTACTGAGACGTGGGAGCCTGTCGATCCTACTGAGGCTTGGGAACCTGTCGATCCTACTGAGGTGTGGGAGCCTGTCGATCCTACTGAGGCGTGGGAACCTGTCGATCCTACTGAGGTGTGGGAGCCTGTCGATCCTACTGAGGCGCGGGAGGATGGCGACCTAGAGTGCTGGAGAGAGAGCATATGTGACAGTACCCCCTCACCGGCACGTTCGGCTCCAGCCACAGGGACGATCCCAAGGATCAGGAGCGGACCAGCTGAGGCACAGAAACCTGACAAACCAGCTGAGGCATCTCACCAGATGGAGTCCAGGTGAGTGTCATTATGCACTGATGCGCGTAACGATGGTGACAAGTTTGCGCCATAACGAGCGGCTTGGTGACCTCGAGGCTGGAGAGGGAGCACACGTGAGAGACACATATTTCCCTCAACCTACACAGACCCACGAAGAATTTGAAAACAAATCCAATTTTGATAAACATCCATATCTATTTGTTGAATTACCACAGTTTTCCATTACAGCAGCAACATTTGTGACCTGTTTCCATAAGAAAAGGGCAACCAGTGAAGAACAAACACCATTGTAAATACAACCCATATGTTTATTTATTTTCCATTTTATTCTTTAACTATTTGCACATCTTTACAACACTGTATATATACATAATATGACATTTGAAATGTCTCTATTCTTTTGGAACTTTAGTGAGTGTAATGTTTACACTAAGAAAAGAGAGAGGGAGGGGGACTCTAATGTCCAGGAAAGCATTATAATTCATACCGATCCCAATCCTTTCCCATGACACCCTATTCCCTATGTAGTGCAATCTCTGCCCTGGTCTAAGGTAGTGCAGTGTATAGGGAAGAGGGTGCCATTGGGGATGCTGACATGTTGTCTTCTTGGAGGCAGCGTAGGGCTACTTAGTTCCTCAGAAACAGACATTTGTCTTGAGACGCTGATGACAGTGATGTCACCTGACCTTTCTGGCTGTGTTTCAGAGAGAAAGAGAGAGGAGGGGGGACACTAATGTCCAGGACAGCATTAAAAATGATCCCAATCCTTTCCCGTGTTGAAATGTCAGAACTGAAAGCCATGGTTTGCAGAAGAAGCTTTGTAACATTGTGCGAAACTAAAGCGATAAAAGCATCTCCTTTCTTCTCTTCTCCTCTCTGCGATTGATTGATGGATTTATCCAATCAAAACTGTCCACATTAACAGCCAATGGTTGAGTCTCAAATGGCACCCTAATCCCTGTGTGTAGAGTACTACTTTTTGACCAAAGCATCAGTGTTTGTCTCTAGGCCCTCCACGTACATGGAGTACAGGATGTCATCGGTGTTTGTCTCTAGGCCCTCCACGTACATGGAGTACAGGATGTCATCGGTGTTTGTCTCTAGGCCCTCCACGTACATGGAGTACAGGATGTCATCAGTGTTTGTCTCTAGGCCCTCCACGTACATGGAGTACAGGATGTCATCAGTGTTTGTCTCTAGGCCCTCCACGTACATGGAGTACAGGATGTCATCAGTGTTTGTCTCTAGGCCCTCCACGTACATGGAGTACAGGATGTCATCGGTGTTTGTCTCTAGGCCCTCCACGTACATGGAGTACAGGATGTCATCGGTGTTTGTCTCTAGGCCCTCCACGTACATGGAGAACAGGATGCCCTTTCAGCCGAGCCTGACCTCTCTCACCTTGGTGATGAAAATCCCGTGGGCCCTGGTCACCACCTTGGTGATGAAAATCCCGTGGGCCCTGGTCACCACCTTGGCGATGAAAATCCCGTGGGCCCTGGTCACCACCTTGGCGATGAAACATTTGGCATGCATTGGTTGTCTGTTGTTTTCTTGTTCTTCATCTCTTTCATTGTATCAAGGACTTGGTTGCTATTGCCATGGGGATGATGCTAAAAATAGAGCTCAGATGCTAGCCAATCAATGACCAAGGAGCGGATGTACTGTAAAGACTAATGGAGCTGTGGACTCTGGGGGGGCAAGACCACACACACGCACGCACACACACACACGCACACGCACGAGAGAAGCAAAGCATTGTGCATGTTAGAGACTAATGTTCACACTATAATAGAGAGACTACTCTCAGTATTACAGAGCCAAAGCACATTTATTTCTTCAGTGGGGTAAAGACGGAACAAAAGTGATCATTGAGTTGATCTTTGCTGTTTGATAAAATTGTCCCTATTTGTACAGATGTTACCTATAGCAACTTTATTGACAGCTAGCCACTTGCTAGCCTCTTGTTGGCTAATTATTAGACATTTCCTAGTCACATGCTAACTGCTTGCTAGCTGCTTGACAAACCATTTGTTAGAAACATGTTAGCCTCTTGCTAAGCGCTTTCCAACTGCTTGTTAACCTCTTATTAGCTGCTAGCTTGTCTGTTTTTAGATATTTTAGATCGTCAACTGAGCTGTTCGTTGAGAACATACTGCATCTCAGGCTCCACTGGATCTGAGAATGGAGGTTTTACCTTGGGAACGTTGGTTAGCCAATTACCCACTGACAAAGACATGTTGAGACGTCTTCTGGCACAGACACAATGGCAATACGTTTCTGTCTCTACTGCTCAGTACACAGACACACAGTCATTCACTCACTCACTCGCTCACTCTCTCACTCTCTCACTCACTCACTCACTCACTCACTCTCTCACTCTCTCACTCTCTCACTCTCTCACTTACTTGCTCACTCGCTCACTCGCTCACTCACTCACTCACTCACTCACTCACTCACTCTCTCACTCTCTCACTCTCTCACTCTCTCACTCTCTCACTTACTTGCTCACTCGCTCACTCACTCACTCACTCACTCACTCACTCACTCACTCACTCACTCACTCTCTCACTCTCTCACTCTCTCACTCTCTCACTCTCTCACTTACTTGCTCACTCGCTCACTCGCTCACTCGCTCACTCACTCACTCACTCACTCACTCACTCTCTCACTCTCTCACTCTCTCACTCTCTCACTTACTTGCTCACTCGCTCACTCGCTCACTCGCTCACTCACTCACTCACTCACTCACTCACTCACTCACACACACACACATACACACGCACACACACACACACACACCATTCTGTCTCTGCTGCTCAGTATCAAAGATATAAAGGAAAGAAATGGAGGTAGTGAGAAAACTAAAACTGTCCAGACAGCCATCTGCCAAGACACTACACACATCTTGTGTGTCCCAAATGGCATCCTATTCCCTATATACTGCACTACTTTTATATATAGTGCAATCTCTGCCCTGGTCTAAGGTAGTGCAGTGTATAGGGAAGAGGGTGCCATTGGGGATGCTGACATGTTGTCTTCTTGGAGGCAGCGTAGGGCTACTTAGTTCCTCAGAAACAGACATTTGTCTTGAGACGCTGATGACAGTGATGTCACCTGACCTTTCAGTGTCTGAGTAACCACTCTCATGGAATTCTCCCTCTGGGAAATGTTTTGTTTAAATGTGACAAAGTAAAACTAAGGTCAAATGAGCTGTCCTGGGGCTTCATGGCCAGTGTCCCAAATGGCACCCTATTCCCTATATAGTGCACTACTTTTGACCAGAGCCCTATGAGCACTGCACTATATAGGGAATAGGGTGCCATGTAGTTCTATCTGATGTAATCATTATGACACGTGAGTGGGAAGAAAAACAACATGGAGGACAACAGATGCAATTCTGCCTTGAAGCTCTGTGACTAAGTAGCTTTCCACTGTTTGTGTTTACGTCTTGAACCTTGTCTTTCCTTTCCAGATGAACTATCTTGGAACCAGTACGGAAGCTGAAGTGTGTAACGTTGAGGTGAACTGATTGGTCCTTGAAAGCATGCAGGCTACTCCTGGCAATAGACATGCAGCCTCATAGTATGTGATATGACTGTAAGCTCTGTTTTCTCTGATGACAGACAGAGAAAATGAATGAGTCATATTGTGTCTAGGGATCAGTCCAACTCTTTCACCATCCACTAATGACCTTATAAAAGGATTGTATGAACCGTGGCAGTCCTGGCACTCTAAGGACATGTCATTTGTGGGAAATGACATTGTCCTTGTGTGTGTGTGTGTGTGTGTGTGTGTGTGTGTGTGTGTGTGTGTGTGTGTGTGTGTGTGTGTGTGTGTGTGTGTGTGTGTGTGTGTGTGTGTGTGTGTGTGTGTGTGTGTGTGTGTGTGTGTGTGTGTCCTGGGTTTTGACATAGTGTTGTTTTCTCATCAGCAGTACTCAGTAGGGTAGTGGAACCCTGTCTCAGAGGAGAAGGCCTGGCCATGTATCAGTCAGCCTCCTACCCCTCTCTCTCTCTCTCTCTGTGTATCCATTATTGTACAAGTGTTGTCCCTGATGTCTCTTCCTGTTGTCCAGTTGCATGGCCATGGCCTGGAAAGTAGCTCATTAACGCCTCCATTCCGGCTCTATACAGCTCCAGACAGCTCTTCCTGCCAGACAGCAGCTGGCTTTGGGCACATGAAACCAAACATGCTTTCTCCTATCAGACAGTGGAGAGTGCTGGCAACACCAACCATTCTCTCTCCCTCTAATGGTCTGGAACAGCAGAGGCCAGCACAGACCAGACCCAGTTTGCACTCCAAATCTTCTCCCAGCTCCTCGTCTGTTTGGTCCTGCCAATCTCTCTCCTAGTCTGTTTGCTCCTGCCAATCTCTCTCCTAGTCTGTTTGCTCCTGCCAATCTCTCTCTCTCTCTCTCTCTCTCTCTCTCTCTCTCTCTCTCTCTCTCTCTCTCTCTCTCTCTCTCTCTGTCTCTCTGTCTCTCTCTCTGTCTCTCTCTCTCTCTCTCTCTCTGTCTCTCTGTCTCTCTCTCTGTCTCTGTCTCTCTCTCTCTCTCTGTCTCTCTCTGTCTCTCTCTCTCTCTCTCTCTCTCTCTCTCTCTCTCTGTCTCTCTCTCTCTCTGTCTGTCTCTCGCTCGCTCTCTCTCTCTCTCTCTCTTTTCGCTCTCTCTTTCTCTCTCTCTCTCTCTCTCTCTTTTCTCTCTCTCTCTCTCTCTTTCTCTCTCTCTCTCTCTCTCTCTCTCTCTCTCTCTCTCTCTCACTCTCTCTCTCTCTCTCTCTCTCTCTCTCTGTCTCTCTCTCTCTCTCTCTCTCTCTCTCTCTCTCTCTGTCTCTCTCTCTCTCTCTCTCTCTCTGTCTCTCTCTCTCTCTCTCTCTCTCTCTCTCTCTCTGTCTCTCTCTGTCTCTCTCTCTCTCTCTCTCTCTCTCTCTCTCTCTCTCTCTCTCTCTCTGTCTCTCTCTCTCTCTCCCTCCCCCTTCACGCTCTCTGTCTCTCAATTCAATTCAATTCAAGGGCTTTATTGGCATGGGAAACATGTGTTAACATTGCCAAAGCAAGTGAGGTAGATAATATATAAAGTGAAATAAACAATAAAAATGAACAGTAGACATCACACATACAGAAGTTTCAAAACAACAAGACATTACAAATGTCATATTATATATATACAGTGTTTTTACAATGTACAAATGGTAAAGGACACAAGATAAAATAAATAAGCATAGATATGGGTTGTATTTACAATGGTGCGTGTTCTACACTGGTTGCCCTTTTCTCGTGGCAACAGGTCACAAATCTTGCTGCTTTGATGGCACACTTTGGAATTTCACCCAGTAGATATGGGTGTTTTTCAAAATTGGATTTGTTTTCGAATTCTTTGTGGATCTGTGTAATCTGAGGGAAATATGTCTCTCTACTATGGTCATACATTGGGCAGGAGGTTAGGAAGTGCAGCTCAGTTTCCACCTCATTTTGTGGGCAGTGAGCACATAGCCTGTCTTCTCTTGAGAGCCATGTCTGCCTACGGCGGCCTTTCTCAATAGCAAGGCTATGCTCGCTGAGTCTGTACATAGTCAAAGCTTTCCTTAATTTTGGGTCAGTCACAGTGGTCAGGTATTTTGCCGCTGTGTACTCTCTGTGTAGGGCCAAATAGCATTCTAGTTTGCGCTGTTTTTTTGTTAATTCTTTCCAATGTGTCAAGTAATTATCTTTTTGTTTTCTCATGATTTGGTTGGGTCTAATTGTGCTGCTGTCCTGGGACTCTGTAGGGTGTGTTTGTGAACAGAGCCCCAGGACCAGCTTGCTTAGGGGACTCTTCTACAGGTTCATCTCTCTGTAGGTGATGGCTTTGTTGTGGAAGGTTTGGGAATCACTTTCTTTTAGGTGGTTATAGAATTTAACAGCTCTTTTCTGGATTTTGATAATTAGTGGGTATCGGCCTAATTCTGCTCTGCATGCATTATTTGGTGTTCTACGTTGTACACGGGGGATATTTTTGCAGAATTCTGCGTGCAGAGTCTCAATTTGGTGTTTGTCCCATTTTGTGAAGTCTTGGTTGGTGAGCGGACCCCAGACCTCAAAACCATAAAGGGCAATGGGCTCTATGACTGATTCAAGTATTTTTAGCCAGATCCTAATTGGTATGTTGAAATTTATGTTCCCTTTGATGGCATAGAATGCCCTTCTTGCCTTGTCTCTCTGATGTTTAGGTCAAGGTATGTATAGTTTTTTAAGCTTAAGCTGCATCCCTGTCTAACCCCACGAACCTGTGTGAAGAAATTTGTGTGTTTTTTGCTTTTGTTCTTTGGATTTTATGATGTCGTATGTTTTACCCCAACACCACTTTCCATCAGTTTGTATAGCAGACCCTCATGCCAAATTGAGTCGAAGGCTTTTTTGAAATCAACAAAGCATGAGAAGACTTTGCCTTTGTTTTGGTTTGTTTGGTTGTCAATTAGGGTGTGCAGGGTGAATACATGGTCTGTTGTACGGTAATTTGGTAAAAAGCCAATTTGACATTTGCTCAGTACATTGTTTTCATTGAGGAAGTGTACGAGTCTGCTGTTAATGATAATGCAGAGGATTTTCCCAAGGTTACTGTTGATGCATATTCCACGGTAGTTATTGGGGTCAAATTTGTCTCCATTTTTGTGGATTGGGGTGATCAGTCCTTGGTTCCAAATATTGCGGAAGATGCCAGAGCTAAGGATGATGTTAAAGAGTTTTAGTATAGCCAATCGGAATTTGTTGTCTGTATATTTGATCATTTCATTGAGGATACCATCAACACCACAGGCCTTTTTGGGTTGGAGGGTTTTTATTTTGTCCTGTAACTCATTCAATGTAATTGGAGAATCCAGTGGGTTCTGGTAGTCTTTAATAGTTGATTCTAAGATCTGTATTTGATGATGTATGTTTTTGCTCTTTATTCTTTGTTATAGAGCCAAAAAGATTGGAGAAGTGGTTTACCCATACATCTCCATTTTGGATAGATAATTCTTCGTGTTGTTGTTTGTTTAGTGTTTTCCAATTTTCCCAGAAGTGGTTAGAGTCTATGGATTCTTCAATTACATTGAGCTGATTTCTGACATGCTGTTCCTTCTTTTTCCGTAGTGTATTTCTGTATTGTTTTAGAGATTCACCATAGTGAAGGCGTAGACTCAGGTTTTCCGGGTCTCTATGTTTTTGGTTGGACAGGTTTCTCAATTTCTTTCTTAGATTTTTGCATTCTTCATCAAACCATTTGTCATTGTTGTTAATTTTCTTCGGTTTTCTATTTGAGATTTTTAGATTTGATAGGGAAGCTGAGAGGTCAAATATACTGTTAAGATTTTCTACTGCCAAGTTTACACCTTCACTATTACAGTGGAACGTTTTACCCAGGAAATTGTCTAAAGGGGATTGAATACCCCCTGAGTCCCTTCCCTGTTTCACACCTGGTAGTTTGGTGGATGGGACTACTAGCTCTCTGTAACCTAGAGGGCAACCAGTGGGTCTGTTTCCTCTATACCAGGTTTCTTGCAGGATGACAATGTATGTATTACCGATTTATTTGGTGAAGTCCGGGTTTCTGCTCTTCAGGCCAAAGGCAGATGACCTCAGGCCTTGGATATTCCAGGATGATATAGTGAATGCTTTTTGTTCCATAGAGTGTCCAATGTTGTTGGTCGTGGTTTGGCCTCAGGCCAGTAAGTGTGAGCAGAGCCTGCTGAGCATCTGGTACATGCCATTGGCTTGGGTGAGTGTGAGAGTGGGGGTTGGGACTGTTTGCCCGCTCACTACCTGGGCGTATGTGTGGCTTCCATGTTGAGGCCTTTTTTGCGGGGGTGGGGTGCATGGGGTGGGCAGGAGTGGCATAGGTCTGATCTGAGGGGGCCTAAATGGGGTGTGGGCATGGTTGACGTGGGGGGTGTTGATTGGTTGGGGTGGGGGTGTGGATGTGTCTGGGTGTGCGATGGTCTGGATGTAATTCCTCTTGGCATGGGTCCTCTATGTGTAGGTCCAGGGAGGGGGGTCCTGCAGGTCTGCGAGGGTGTCTCGCTGGTCTGGGTGGGGTGTCTATTGATCTGTTGCTCATGTGTGAAGTGTTGGGGATATGTTTGAGAACGATGTCCTTTAGAGTTTGGGCAAAGGTGGGCACTGCTGCCTTGTAGAGGT
>NC_088220.1:12064025-12226525 GCF_036934945.1 Oncorhynchus masou masou
GTCTGCCCCAGGCCCTAGCCTATCAGAGGCTTATCAAACAACTGTCTGCCCCAGGCCCTAGCCTATCAGAGGCTTATCAAACAACTGTCTGTTTTTTTTTTTTGCTCCACACGGAGACACACACACACACAGACAGACAGACAGAGCCAGGTAGAAATGTGAACATGTGATTTCTAAGAGATTTGAAGTAAACCTACCTCAACAGAGAGAGTGGAGAGGTACAGTCATGATTCTCCTGATCTGTTTAATATTCTCTTTATCTAACTGTTACATTGTCAATAGAGTATGGAGAAAATAGAATGTTGAATGTGGGTGTGTAGTAATGAAAATAGTTTTGTACTGACTCGTACAGAATGCACACTGCACTAAACTATAAATGCAACACGCAACAATTGCTAAGATTTTACTGAGTTACAGTTCATATAAGGAGATTGAAAAAATTATAATTAGGATTAGGACCTAATCTATGAATTTTATATGACTGGGAATACAGATATGCATCTGTTGGTCACAGATACCTAAAAAAAAGGTAATGGCATAGACCCGAAAACCAGTCAGTATCTGGTGTGACCATTTGCCTCATGCAGCTAGTCACATCTCCTTCGCATAGAGTTGATCAGGCTGTTGATTGTGGCCTGTGGAATGTTGTCCCACTCCTCTTCAATGACAGCACAAAGTTTATGGATATTGGCGGGAACTGACACATTGTCGTACATGTCGACACTTACTGGCCGGCCGGCTAGAAAGGACCAATCGGCCGGCTAGAAAGGACCAATCGGCCGGTCAGAAAGGACCAATCGGCCGGCAAGTTAGGACCAATCGGCCGGTCAGATAGGACCAATCGGCCGGACAGCTAGGACCAATCGGCCGGTCAGATAGGACACGTTGGCTGGACAGCTAGGACCAGTCGGCCGGCTGGACACACACACATACCTTCTCAGGTGTGACACTGTCCCTCATCACTGATTCTCAGGTGTGACACTCTGTCCCTCATCACTGATTCTCAGGTGTGACACTCTGTCCCTCATCACTGATTCTCAGGTGTGACACTCTGTCCCTCATCACTGATTCTCAGGTGTGACACTCTGTCCCTCATCACTGATTCTCATGTGTGACACTCTGTCCCTCATCACTGAGACGTGGTTAAGGAAGAGTGTTTTGAATGCTGATGTTAACCTTTCTGGTTATAATCTTTTTCGGCAACACAGATCTTCCAAAGGTGGGGGAGTGGCAATCTTTGCAAAGGATCATCTTCAGTGCCCGGTTGTCTCCAAGTCTGTCCCCAAACATTTTGATTTGCTGGTTTTTAGTATTAAACTTTCAAATAGCTCTTTGTTGACTGTTGCTAGGTGCTATCCTCCTCCATCAGCACCGGCCTGTACCCTACTTGCCCTAAGCTATCTCCTGGCCCCTTACACAAAGTCTGAATTTGTCCTGCTGGGTGACCTAAACTGGGACATGCTTAAACCACCTGACCAAGTCCTAAAGCAATGGGACTCCCCAAATCTTTCTCAGATTATTACCAATCCTACAAGGTTTGACTCCAAACACACAGAAAAGGTTACTCTCCTCGATGTTATCCTCACAAATAATCCTGATAGGTACCGGTCTGGTGTTTTCTGTAATGACCTTAGTGATCACTGTTTTACAGCCTGTGTTCATAATGGCTGCTCAGTGAAGCGACCTGTCCTGATTTGTCATAGACGCTTGCTAAAAAACTTTAATGAATAAGCCTTCCTTCATGAACTGGCCTCTGTAAAATGGTCTAGAATCAGTCTGATCCCCCCTGTCGAAGACGCTTGTACCTTCTTTTTTAATATATGTTTTTTGTGGTATTGTTAACAAACACGCCCCCGAAAAGAAAATGAGAATTAAAAACAGGTTCAGCCCCTGGTTCGACAGTGAACTTGCAGAGATACTCCACTTCAAGAATTGCATTAGATGAAAGGCTCGGCACACGCATACTCAGGCAGACTGGCTCTTAATTCAGATAAATGAGAAATAAGTGCACTCAGGCTATCCGGAAGGCCAAGTTAGTT
Organism: Oncorhynchus masou masou; assembly: GCF_036934945.1. NCBI lineage: Eukaryota > Metazoa > Chordata > Actinopteri > Salmoniformes > Salmonidae > Oncorhynchus > Oncorhynchus masou. Next base: position 12,066,065 of record NC_088220.1, read on the forward strand.
ACTTTAAGGAGCAGTTCTCTCTCTGTGGGTCTAACCCCAAGAAGTTCTGGAAAATGGTTAAAGACCTGGAGAATAAACCTCTGGCTGTTACTGACAAGAAGCACATGGCTGAGCTCTTTAATCACCACTTCATTAAGTCAGGATTCCTATTTAACTCAGCCATGCTTCTTGCCCGTCCAACATTTCCTCATCTCCCAACCCTTCTAATGTGACTATCCCCGATGCTCCTCCCTCTACCCCCCCCAGCCCCACCACAAAGTTTTTCCCTGCAGGCGGTCACTGAGTCCGAGGTGCTAAAAGAGCTCCTTAAACTTAACCCCCCCAAAATATATAAAAATATAAAATAAAATTTTAGTCTCTCGATGTGCAACACTGATAGAGTCATACCCCAAGTGACTTACAGCTGTAATCGCAGCAAAAGGTGGCGCTACAAAGTATTATCTTAAGGGGGCTGAATAATTTTGCACGCCCAATTTTTCAGTTTTTGATTTGTTAAAAAAGTTTGAAATATCCAATAAATGTCGTTCCACTTCATGATTGTGTCCCACTTGTTGTTGAGTCTTCACAAAAAAATACAGTTTTATATCTTTATGTTTGAAGCCTGAAATATGGCAAAAGGTCGCAAAGTTCAAGGGGGTCGAATACTTTCGCAAGGCACTGTACACATCATTACAATCGAGTCATTTTACTAAACTACATTACAGAAATATACTAGAAGAAAAGCTTAAAATGTATGTTAATAATTCCCTGTTGGTGGCTTTCATCACACCATCTCACAGCCCTCTCTCAGAGACCATCTGTGTAAATGTCTGACTCCCGTAGTGGCCAGGTGTGTAGGGCCAGTATACGACCCCCCCCTGCTATGTCCAGTGGGGGAGGGGAACCTACTGCAGGTGTTATAAAGTTACAGTCTCAGACTTCTCTAAGCTCTCTGTCACTACAAAGAAAGGAACAAGCTCACCTCTGTCCTGCACAGCAACATCTGGGCCCGTATTTACAAAGCATCTCAGAGTGCTGATGTATGGGCCCTGGACACTGTCCCAAAATTTGAATCGTAAAATATTGGAAATGTAGCTTGACTCTTACCCATATACACAGATGAACGCTTCTCCCTCTCTCTCGCGGATGCCATGGTTGACCTTAGTTTGAAGATATAATCCGGAGACAAGTGTTTTATACAACAGCCTTCTGTGTTTTCTTTTCGACTCTCCACATTTGGCAAGCATCTCTGCTTCCACCGGGCATTCCACTGATTTGGCAACAACAATGCTGATCACCGTTTCTTCCCCATCCACTGTCATCAGAGGGCTTTACAATGTCAGGTTCAATGAAAATGTTTTTACCTAAATCAGAGATAGTCAGCAGGGCACAATCACCCTCCAGAAAGTAATCCATCAAAAAGTAGTTTTGTTGCTAAACCAACTGAGCTCGTAATTTATCCATTTTGTTAGTATTTACAGATGGCATGCGCATTTGTTATTAATGCACATTAAAGTTCACATGTTCCAGAAGGCATTTCTTCCAAAACAAAGCATTTTGATTAAAAAATAAAAATAAAAGTTCAAATGCCGCTCTTCTGAAGTAGTGACATGCAACATACGCCTAGCTTCTAGAAACGGGTCACAAATAAACTCCTTGACTATGAATCGATAAAGGCCGACAAATAACATATCCTTATGTGTGGAGTCTATGATTTCACCACTTATCAATGTTGTGTAAGATATATGTTGTTTTAGCTTCTCCACCCTAACGGACAGTGAGTGGCAGCCATCTTGAAATGCACTCATGGGTGTGGCCTGACCTTTCATGGCCGTATGCCCATATATGGTACTAAGACTCACCAAAGATTGTATAGTACGACTGGAAAGCCAAGATCCCCAAGATCACCCAGTATTCACGGATAGGGGCTACCGTTTTCATTTTTGACCACATTGAATTAAACATTTACATCAAAGGGTGACATTTAAGGGGTTTAAAAAGGGATTTTATTATCATGGTTTAGTATTAGTATTGTAATCATTAACTAAAAAAAGTGAAACAAAGATGTTCTCCATCGATCTTTGAACTTTTACCGTTAAAAAGCGATGTCCCAAGTATAAATACAGTCAACACACACTAAAGCGTAAAGATTTTTGTTTTAGTAAAATGTTTTGTTTTTATGTGCCTCCCCATCATTACACTACACCTGTTCACCATCATTACACACACCTGTTCCCCATCATTACACTCTCCCTGCTCCCCATCATCACACCACACCTGTTCCCCATCATTACACACACCTGTTCTCCATCACTACACTCTACCTGTTCTCCATCATTACACACACCTGTTCTCCATCACTACACTCTACCTGTTCTTCATCATTACACACACCTGTTCTCCATCACTACACTCTACCTGTTCTCCATCATTACACACACCTGTTCTCCATCACTACACTCTACCTGTTCTCCATCATTACACACACCTGTTCTCCATCACTACACTCTACCTGTTCTCCATCATTACACACACCTGTTCTCCATCACTACACTCTACCTGTTCCCCATCATTACACTACACCTGTTCTCCATCACTACACTCTACCTGTTCTCCATCATTACACACACCTGTTCTCCATCACTACACTCTACCTGTTCTCCATCATTACACACACCTGTTCTCCATCACTACACTCTACCTGTTCTCCATCATTACACACACCTGTTCTCCATCACTACACTCTACCTGTTCTCCATCATTACACACACCTGTTCTCCATCACTACACTCTACCTGTTCTTCATCATTACACACACCTGTTCTCCATCACTACACTCTACCTGTTCTCCATCATTACACACACCTGTTCTCCATCACTACACTCTACCTGTTCTCCATCATTACACACACCTGTTCTCCATCACTACACTCTACCTGTTCTCCATCATTACACACACCTGTTCTCCATCACTACACTCTACCTGTTCTCCATCATTACACACACCTGTTCTCCATCACTACACTCTACCTGTTCTCCATCATTACACACACCTGTTCTCCATCATTACACTCTACCGGTTCTCCATCATTACACACACCTGTTCTCCATCATTACACTCTACCTGTTCCCCATCATTACACTACACCTGTTCTCCATCACTACACTCTACCTGTTCTCCATCATTACACACACCTGTTCTCCATCATTACACTCTACCTGTTCTCCATCATTACACATACCTTTTCTCCATCATTACACTCTACCTGTTCCCCATCATTACACTACACCTGGTCATCATTTTCTCTGTGATTTCTCCACCTTTATTTAGCCCTCAGTTGACACCAGTCATTTGGGAGGTATTGTTTTCTCACATGTTTTGTTCATCTGCATTGATCCACTATTAAACTTACCTTCTGCACCTGCTTCCTGACACTGCATATTACATTACATTACCGTTACTTTCACACGTTTCCTCTTTGTGCATAACTATGAAGCTGAGCATCAGGCAGCCATAATCAGATTAGTCACATTTTTGTCACTTGAATAATAATTTGGTCCTAGTTATAGATGAAAATAGTGAGCCATTTTAGTCCACTAAATGTCCTTTCATATTAGTCACATCACATTTGGATGACCACATTAACCTATAGTTTAACCTATAGTAAACATGTATCACTGACCTCCATGTGCACATTTGTTTGTTATCTGTTTTATTCCTCCATGTGCACATACATACCTTGCATTTTCCGACCAACATATATTTCTGCATAACATCCTACTGTCTTCTCAACACCTGCTCGATTAACATCTCCAAAATCATGGGCATTAATATGGAGTTGATATGGAGGACCTCCAGAGGATCAGTTCTTGTGCTGATGTCACTTCCAGAGGATCAGTTCTTGTGCTGATGTCACTTCCAGAGGATCAGTTCTTGTGCTGATGTCACTTCCAGAGGATCAGTTCTTGTGCTGATGTCACTTCCAGAGGATCAGTTCTTGTGCTGATGTCACTTCCAGAGGATCAGTTCTTGTGCTGATGTCACTTCCAGAGGATCAGTTCTTGTGCTGATGTCACTTCCAGAGGATCAGTTCTTGTGCTGATGTCACTTCCAGAGGATCAGTTCTTGTGTTGACGTTACTTCCAGAGGATCAGATCTTGTGTTGACGTTACCTCCAGAGGATCAGTTCTTGTGTTGACGTTACTTCCAGAGGATCAGATCTTGTGTTGACGTTACCTCCAGAGGATCAGTTCTTGTGTTGACGTTACTTCCAGAGGATCAGTTCTTGTGTTGACGTTACTTCCAGAGGATCAGTTCTTGTGTTGACGTTACTTCCAGAGGATCAGATCTTGTGCTGACGTTACTTCCAGAGGATCAGGTCTTGTGCTGACGTTACCTCCAGAGGAGCAGTTCTTGTGTTCTCTCCTCTCCTCTCCTCTCCTCTCCTCTCCTCTCCTCTCCTCTCCTCTCCTCTCCTCTCTACCACCTCTACTCTCCTCCTCACCATCTCTCCTCTCCTCTCCTCTCTACCACCTCTACTCTCCTCCTCACCATCTCTCCTCTCCTCTCCTCCCCACCAACTCTCCTCTCCTCTCCTATCCTCTCCACCACCTCTCCTCTCCTCCTCACCATCTCTCCTCTCCTCTCCTCTCCACCACCTCTACTCTCCTCCTCACCATCTCTCCTCTCCTCTCCTCCCCACCTACTCTCCTCTCCTCTCCTCCCCACCACCTCTCCTCTCCTCCTCACCATCTCTCCTCTCCTCTCCTCCCCACCACCTCTCCTCTCCTCCCCACCACCACTCCTCTCTTCTCCACCACCTCTCCTCTCCTCCTCACCATCTCTCCTCTCCTCCCCTCTCCTTTCCTCCCCACCATCTCTCCTCTCCTCCCCACCATCTCTCCTCTCCTCCTCACCATCTCTCCTCTCCTCTCCTCCTCACCATCTCTCCTCTCCTCTCCTCCCCACCACCTCTCCTCTCCTCCCCACCACCACTCCTTTCTTCTCCACACCACCTCTCCTCTCCTCCTCACCATCTCTCCTCTCCTCCCCTCCCTCTCCTCTCCTCCCCACCATCTCTCCTCTCCTCCTCACCATCTCTCCTCTCCTCTCTTCTCCTCTCCTCCCCTCTCATCTCCTCTCCTCTACTCTCCTCCTCACCATCTCTCCTCGCCTCTCCTCTCCTCTCCACCACCTCTCCTCTCCTCCCCTCTCATCTCCTCTCCTCTCCTCCCCTCTCCTCTCCTCCCCACCATCTCTCCTCTCCTCTCCTCCCCACACCTCTCCTCCCCACACCTCTCCTCTCCTCCCCACCACCTCTCCTCTCCTCCCCTCTCATCTCCTCACCATCTCTCCTCTCCTCTCCTCCCCACCACCTCTCCTCTCCTCACCATCTCACCTCTCCTCTCCTCTCCTCCCCACCACCTCTTACTACAAAATATTATCAAACCTACTCATGTGAAGCTGAAGCTGCATCAATGGCCTGTGAATGCCTCCTCTCCTCCCCACCACCTCTCCTCATGTACTCTACAGGTTCCTGCCTCTTCAGGTTCCTGCCTCTACAGGTTCCTGCCTCTACAGGTTCCTGCCTCTTCAGGTTCCTGCCTCTACAGGTTCCTGCCTCTACAGGTTCCTGCCTCTACAGGTTCCTGCCTATTCAGGTTCCTGCCTCTACAGGCTCTTGCCTCTTCAGGTTCCTGCCTCTACAGGTTCCTGCCTCTACAGGTTCCTGCCTCTACAGGTTCCTGCCTATTCAGGTTCCTGCCTCTACAGGCTCTTGCCTCTTCAGGTTCCTGCCTCTACAGGTTCTTGCCTCTACAGGTTCCTGCCTCTACAGGTTCCTGCCTCTACAGGTTCCTGCCTCTACAGGTTATTCTTATTTGTTCAGACACCTGCAATGTCTATTTAACTCCCAGACAACCAAACGCTTCCTGTACTAAGTGACATGTCTGTCATGGAATCATTTCTTTGATTGCTCCTTTGTGGTTATTATGAATTATTATTCTAATTGAATTATGATGAAACCAATGTGGTCTGAGTAGCTTCAGGATGTAAAAATCACATCTATTTCATTGCTATTTTTCTCCTTTCTAAAACATCTGAGACGTGCTCTTTGGAGATGTTCTCACTCAGTCATCCCAAATGGTTATTCAAAGGACTGACTGATGCTTTCTGAAATATTATTTAGTTTGCTCCAAGATAACTGTTGGAGAAGATTAACTCACCGTTAGGTGTGTGTGTGTGTGTGTGTGTGTGTGTGTGTGTGTGTGTGTGTGTGTGTGTGTGTGTGTGTGTGTGTGTGTGTGTGTGTGTGTGTGTGTGTGTGTGTGTGTGTGTGTGTGTGTGTGTGTGTGTGTGTGTGTGTGTGTGTGCTTACATGAGGCGTGTGTGTAGTGGAGAGGACCTAATTTCCTTATTTTGTCTTCTCTCTATCAGTCTGCTACTCAGAGTGTGAGGTTGGACTGGTGTCTTCTCTCTATCAGTCTGCTACTCAGAGTGTGAGGTTGGCCTGTTGTCTTCTCTCTACCAGTCTGCTACTCAGAGTGTGAGGTTGGACTGTTGTCTTCTCTCTATCAGTCTGCTACTCAGTGTGAGGTTGGACTGTTGTCTTCTCTCTACCAGTCTGCTACTCAGAGTGTGAGGTTGGCCTGTTGTCTTCTCTCTATCAGTCTGCTACTCAGAGTGTGAGGTTGGACTGTTGTCTTCTCTCTATCAGTCTGCTACTCAGTGTGAGGTTGGACTGGTGTCTTCTCTCTATCAGTCTGCTACTCAGTGTGAGGTTGGACTGGTGTCTTCTCTCTATCAGTCTGCTACTCAGAGTGAGGTTGGACTGTTGTCTTCTCTCTATCAGTCTGCTACTCAGAATGTGAGGTCGGCCTGTTGTCTTCTCTCTATCAGTCTGCTACTCAGAGTGTGAGGTTGGACTGTTGTCTTCTCTCTATCAGTCTGCTACTCAGAGTGTGAGGTTGGCCTGTTGTCTTCTCTGTATCAGTCTGCTACTCAGAGTGTGAGGTTGGACTGTTGTCTTCTCTCTATCAGTCTGCTTCTCAGAGTGTGAGGTTGGACTGTTGTCTTCTCTGTATCAGTCTGCTACTCAGAGTGTGAGGTTGGACTGTTGTCTTCTCTCTATCAGTCTGCTTCTCAGAGTGTGAGGTTGGCCTGTTGTCTTCTCTGTATCAGTCTGCTACTCAGAGTGTGAGGTTGGCCTGTTGTCTTCTCTGTATCAGTCTGCTTCTCAGAGTGTGAGGTTGGCCTGTTGTCTTCTCTGTATCAGTCTGCTACTCAGAGTGTGAGGTTGGACTGTTGTCTTCTCTGTATCAGTCTGCTTCTCAGAGTGTGAGGTTGGACTGTTGTCTTCTCTGTATCAGTCTGCTACTCAGAGTGTGAGGTTGGACTGTTGTCTTCTCTGTATCAGTCTGCTTCTCAGTTTGAGGTTGGACTGTTGTCTTCTCTCTATCAGTCTGCTTCTCAGAGTGTGAGGTTGGACTGTTGTCTTCTCTGTATCAGTCTGCTACTCAGAGTGAGGTTGGACTGTTGTCTTCTCTCTATCAGTCTGCTACTCAGAGTGTGAGGTTGGACTGTTGTCAGTAGTTGTCTTGGGATCTAACCAGGCTGATGGAGGTCATTAGAATGTTAGTGTAGGTTCTCCTCCTTGGAATGTTCTGGAATCAGAATGTAACACCGTTGTAGGAGTTCCACTTCTCTCCAGTTATGCTGAATATACAGTATCTCTTTCACCAGAATAAATCAAATGTAACATTTATGTTATTTTCATGTTGATGGAATACAATGGTGTACACCCCTACCATATACACAACATCCCCAGCATTTCTGCTGTAACTAAAATGTATCTATTTATAAACCTACTGTTTTGCTCTCCCTCCTCTCCTTTCTCCATCCATCCTTCACAGTCATAACCCTCTCTTTCTTCTCCCCCTCCTTTCTCCATCCATCCTTCACAGTCATAACCCTCTCTTTCTTCTCCCCCTCCTTTCTCCATCCATCCTTCACAGTCATAACCCTCTCTTTCTTCTCCCCCTCCTTTCTCCATCCATCCTTCACAGTCATAACCCTCTCTTTCTTCTCCCTCTCCTTTCTCCATCCATCCTTCACAGTCATAACCCTCTCTTTCTTCTCCCTCTCCTTTCTCTATCCATCCGTCACAGTCATAACCCTCTCTTTCTTCTCCCCTCCTTTCTCCATCCATCCTTCACAGTCATAACCCTCTCTTTCTTCTCCCTCTCCTTTCTCCATCCATCCTTCACAGTCATAACCCTCTCTTTCTTCTCCCTCTCCTTTCTCCATCCATCCTTCACAGTCATAACCCTCTCTTTCTTCTCCCTCTCCTTTCTCTATCCATCCTTCACAGTCATAACCCTCTCTCTCTTCTCCCTCTCCTTTCTCTATCCATCCTTCAGTCATAACCCTCTCTTTCTTCTCCCTCTCCTTTCTCTATCCATCCTTCACAGTCATAACCCTCTCTTTCTTCTCCCTCTCCTTTCTCTATCCATCCTTCAGTCATAACCCTCTCTTTCTTCTCCCTCTCCTTTCTCTATCCATCCTTCAGTCATAACCCTCTCTTTCTTCTCCCTCTCCTTTCTCTATCCATCCTTCAGTCATAACCCTCTCTTTCTTCTCCCTCTCCTTTCTCCATCCATCCTTCACAGTCATAACCCTCTCTTTCTTCTCCCTCTCCTTTCTCCATCCGTCCTTCACAGTCATAACCCTCTCTTTCTTCTCCCCCTCCTTTCTCCATCCATCCTTCACAGTCATAACCCTCTCTTTCTTCTCCCCCTCCTTTCTCTATCCATCCTTCACAGTCATAACCCTCTCTTTCTTCTCCCCCTCCTTTCTCCATCCATCCTTCACAGTCATAACCCTCTCTTTCTTCTCCCTCTCCTTTCTCCATCCATCCTTCACAGTCATAACCCTCTCTTTCTTCTCCCTCTCCTTTCTCCATCCATCCTTCACAGTCATAACCCTCTCTTTCTTCTCCCTCTCCTTTCTCCATCCATCCTTCACAGTCATAACACTCTCTTTCTTCTCCCCCTCCTTTCTCCATCCATCCTTCACAGTCATAACCCTCTCTTTCTTCTCCCTCTCCTTTCTCTATCCATCCTTCACAGTCATAACCCTCTCTTTCTTCTCCCCCTCCTTTCTCCATCCATCCTTCACAGTCATAACCCTCTCTTTCTTCTCCCTCTCCTTTCTCCATCCATCCTTCACAGTCATAACCCTCTCTTTCTTCTCCCCCTCCTTTCTCCATCCATCCTTCACAGTCATAACCCTCTCTTTCTTCTCCCTCTCCTTTCTCTATCCATCCTTCACAGTCATAACCCTCTCTTTCTTCTCCCTCTCCTTTCTCTATCCATCCTTCACAGTCATAACCCTCTCTTTCTTCTCCCTCTCCTTTCTCTATCCATCCTTCACAGTCATAACCCTCTCTTTCTTCTCCCTCTCCTTTCTCTATCCATCCTTCACAGTCATAACCCTCTCTTTCTTCTCCCCCTCCTTTCTCTATCCATCCTTCACAGTCATAACCCTCTCTTTCTTCTCCCTCTCCTTTCTCTATCCATCCTACACAGTCATAACCCTCTCTTTCTTCTCCCTCTCCTTTCTCCATCCATCCTTCACAGTCATAACCCTCTCTTTCTTCTCCCTCTCCTTTCTCCATCCATCCTTCACAGTCATAACCCTCTCTTTCTTCTCCCTCTCCTTTCTCCATCCATCCTTCACAGTCATAACCCTCTCTTTCTTCTCCCTCTCCTTTCTCTATCCATCCTTCACAGTCATAACCCTCTCTTTCTTCTCCCTCTCCTTTCTCCATCCATCCTTCACAGTCATAACCCTCTCTTTCTTCTCCCTCTCCTTTCTCTATCCATCCTTCACAGTCATAACCCTCTCTTTCTTCTCCCTCTCCTTTCTCCATCCATCCTTCACAGTCATAACCCTCTCTTTCTTCTCCCTCTCCTTTCTCCATCCATCCTTCACAGTCATAACCCTCTCTTTCTTCTCCCCCTCCTTTCTCCATCCATCCTTCACAGTCATAACCCTCTCTTTCTTCTCCCTCTCCTTTCTCTATCCATCCTTCACAGTCATAACCCTCTCTTTCTTCTCCCTCTCCTTTCTCCATTCATCCTTCACAGTCATAACCCTCTCTTTCTTCTCCCTCTCCTTTCTCTATCCATCCTTCACAGTCATAACCCTCTCTTTCTTCTCCCTCTCCTTTCTCTATCCATCCTTCACAGTCATAACCCTCTCTTTCTTCTCCCTCTCCTTTCTCCATCCATCCTTCACAGTCATAACCCTCTCTTTCTTCTCCCTCTCCTTTCTCCATCCATCCTTCACAGTCATAACCCTCTCTTTCTTCTCCCTCTCCTTTCTCCATCCATCCTTCACAGTCATAACCCTCTCTTTCTTCTCCCTCTCCTTTCTCCATCCATCCTTCACAGTCATAACCCTCTCTTTCTTCTCCCTCTCCTTTCTCTATCCATCCTTCACAGTCATAACCCTCTCTTTCTTCTCCCTCTCCTTTCTCCATCCATCCTTCACAGTCATAACCCTCTCTTTCTTCTCCCTCTCCTTTCTCCATCCATCCTTCACAGTCATAACCCTCTCTTTCTTCTCCCTCTCCTTTCTCCATCCATCCTTCACAGTCATAACCCTCTCTTTCTTCTCCCTCTCCTTTCTCCATCCATCCTTCACAGTCATAACCCTCTCTTTCTTCTCCCTCTCCTTTCTCCATCCATCCTTCACAGTCATAACCCTCTCTTTCTTCTCCCCCTCCTTTCTCCATCCATCATTCACAGTCATAACCCTCTCTTTCTTCTCCCCAGGGTTTTTTTAGCCCCTATGATGTCATACGTTCTGGATATTATTCAGTTTTTTTTTAATGTTTTTTTTAATTACCCCTTTTTCTCCCCAATTTCGTGGTATCCAATTGTTTTAGTAGCTACTATCTTGTCTCATCGCTACAACTCCCTTACGGGCTCGGGGGAGACGAAGGTTGAAAGTCATGCGTCCTCCCGATACACAACCCAACCAAGCCGCACTGCTTCTTAACACAGCGCGCATCCAACCCGGAAGCCAGCCGCACCAATGTGTCAGAGGAAACACTGTACCTGGCAACCTTGGTTAGCACGCACTGCGCCCGGCCCGCCACAGGAGTCGCTGGCCAAGCCCTACCGGCCAAGCCCTCCCTAACCCGGATGACGCTGGGCCAATTGTGCGTTGCCCCACGGACCTCGCAAGCGCGGTCGGTTGCGACAGAACCTGCTTTGGCCCAGGCATCACGGCTTCAGCAACGTCAATCCTGGTAGTCAAAGACAGACATTGAGGCTTGGTGGGACTGCCAAAGCTCCTGTTACATGTATGTGTGTGTGCTTGTGTGTGTGTGCGCGCGCGCGCGTGTGCGTACTGCATCAGGCCCTGACTCAATCAGCATATAGCAGGTATATCTCTGTGGTTCTGTAAACTCCTGTAGATCAGAAGAAGCTCTGAATGAATCCCAAATGGAGCGCAGTTTTATTTACAGTGCACTACTTTGGTCCTGGGCCCCTCGGGTTCTATATAGGGAATAGGGTGCCAGTTGGGACACAGACTCTGAAATCTATTTCCTGTCCCTGTCCACCTTCCTCTGCATATAACCTCTGGTTGTACTCCCTGTCTGCATTCAGAGTGGCATGGCATTTAAAACGTGTTCTCATTTTTTGATCTCTCTCTGTCTCTACATATCACTATGTGTCTGCCCCTCTCTCTCTGTCTCTACATATCACTATGTGTCTGCCCCTCTCTCTCGGCCTCTCTCTCTCTCTCTCTCTCTCTCTCTCTGCCTCTGCCTCTCTCTCTCTGCCTCTGCCTCCCTCTCTCTCTCTCTCTCTCTCTCTCTGCCTCTCACTCTCTCTCTCTCTCGCTCTCTCTCTCTCTGCCTCTGCCTCTCTCTCGCTCTCTCTCTGCCTCTCTCTCACTCTCTCTCTCTCTCTCTCTCGCTCTCTCTCTCTCTGCCTCTTTCTCTCTCTCGCTCTCTCTCTGCCTCTCTCTTGCTCTCTCTCTCTGCCTCTCTCTCGCTCTCTCTCTCTGCCTCTCTCTCTCTCTCCCTGCCTCTCTCTCTGCCTGTTTCTCTCTCTCCCCCTCTCTCTCTCCCTCTCTCTCCCTCTCTCTTCCCCTCTCTGCCCCTCTCTCACTCTCTCAATTCAATTCAATTTAAGGGCTTTATTGGCATGGGAAACTTATGTTTACATATATTTAAAAGATAATAAACAAAAGTGAATTAAAGACTAAAAAGGTACAATCATTATTACTCTCACAAAATAAATCAGACATTTCAAATGTAATATTATTAATATATACAGTGTTGTAATGATGTGCAAATAGTTAATGTACCAAAGGGAAAACAAACCAACATAAATATGGGTTGTAATTACAATGGTGTTTGTTCTTCACTGGTTGTCCTTTTCTTGTGGCAACAGGTCAAAAATCTTGCTGCTGTGATGGCACACTGTGATATTTCACCCAGTATGGGAGAATATCAAAATCTGGTTTGTTTTCAAATTCTTTGTGGGTCTGAGGAAAATATGTCTCTAGTATGGTCATACATTTGGCAGAAGGTTAGGAAGTGCAGCTCAGTTTCCACCTCATTTTGTGGGCAGTGTGCACATAGCCTGTCTTCTCTTGAGAGCCATGTCTGCCTACGGTGGCCACACTCAATAGCAAGGCTATGCTCACTGAGTCTGTACATAGTCAAAGCTTTCCTGAATTGTGGGTCAGTCACAGTGGTCAGGTATTCTGCCACTGTGTACTCTCTATTTAGGACCAAATAGAATTCTAGTTTGCTCTGTTTTTTTGTTAAATCTTTCCAATGTGTCAAATAATCATCTTTTTGTTTTCTCATGATTTGGTTGGGTCTAATTGTGTTGCTGTCCCCCCATTTGTGGGGTCTGTTTGTGAACAAAGCCCCAGGACCAGCTTGCTTACGGGACTCTTCTCCAGGTTCATCTCTCTGTAGGTGATGGCTTTGTTATGGAAGTTTTGGGAATTTTTCTGTTTTAGGTAGTTATAGAATGTAACAGCTCTTTTCTGGATTTTGATAATTAGCAGGTATAAGCCAAATTCTGCTCTGCATGCATTATTTGGTGTTTTACGTTGTACAAAGAGGAAATTTTTGCAGAATTCTGCGTGCAGAGTCTCAATTTGGTGTTGGTCCCATTTTGTGAATTATTGGTTGGTGAGCGGACCCCAGACCTCACAACCATAAAGGGTTTTATAACTGATTCAAGTATTTTTAGCCACATCCTAATTGGTATATCAAATGTTATGTTCCTTTTGATGGCATAGAATGCCCTTCTTGCCTTGTCTCTCAGATCGTTCAGAGCTTTGTGGAAGTTACCTGTGGCGCTGATGATTAGGCCAAGGTATGTATAATTTTTTGTGTGCTCTAGGGCAACGGTTTCTAGAAGGAATTTGTACTTGTGGTCCTGGGAACTGTCTCTGACCCTGTACCCACCTGACCACTATCTCTGACCCTGTACCCACCCACCTGACCACTGTCTCTCACCCTGTACCCACCCACCTGACCACTGTCTCTGACCCTGTACCCACCCACCTGACCCACCCACCTGACCACTGTCTCTGACCCTGTACCCACCTGACCACTGTCTCTGACCCTGTACCCACCCGACCACTGTCTCTGACCCTGTACCCACCCACCTGACCCACCCACCTGACCACTGTCTCTGACCCTGTACCCACCCGACCACTGTCTCTGACCCCGTACCCACCCACCTGACCACTGTCTCTGACCCTGTACCCACCTGACCACTGTCTCTGACCCTGTACCCACCCACCTGACCACTGTCTTTGTCCCTGTACCCACCTGACCACTGTCTCTGACCCTGTACCCACCTGACCACTGTCTCTGACCCTGTACCCACCCACCTGACCACTGTCTCTGACCCTGTACCCACCCACCTGACCACTGTCTCTGACCCTGTACCCACCCACCTGACCACTGTCTCTGACCCTGTACCCACCCACCTGACCACTGTCTCTGACCCTGTACCCACCTGACCACTGTCTCTGACCCTGTACCCACCCACCTGACCACTGTCTCTGACCCTGTACCCACCCACCTGACCACTGTCTCTGACCCTGTACCCACCTCACCACTATCTCTGACCCTGTACCCACCCACCTGACCACTGTCTCTGACCCTGTACCCACCCACCTGACCACTGTCTCTGACCCTGTACCCACCCACCTGACCACTGCCTCTGTCCCTGTACCCACCTGACCACTGTCTCTGACCCTGTACCCACACACCTGACCACTGTCTCTGACCCTGTACCCACCCACCTGACCACTGTCTCTGACCCTGTACCCACCTGACCACTGTCTCTGACCCTGTACCCACCCACCTGACCACTGTCTCTGACCCTGTACCCACCCACCTGACCACTGTCTCTGACCCTGTACCCACCTCACCACTATCTCTGACCCTGTACCCACCCACCTGACCACTGTCTCTAACCCTGTACCCACCCACCTGACCACTGTCTCTGACCCTGTACCCACCCACCTGACCACTGCCTCTGTCCCTGTACCCACCTGACCACTGTCTCTGACCCTGTACCCACCCACCTGACCACTGTCTCTGACCCTGTACCCACCTGACCACTGTCTCTGACCCTGTACCCCCACCTGACTACTGTCTCTGACCCTGTACCTACCCACCTGACTACTGTCTCTGACCCTGTACCCACCTGACCACTGTCTCTGACCCTGTACCCACCTGACCACTGTCTCTGACCCTGTACCCACCTGACCACTGTCTCTGACCCTGTACCCACCTGACCACTGTCTCTGACCCTGTACCCACCCACCTGACTACTGTCTCTGACCCTGTACCCACCTGACCACTGTCTCTGACCCTGTACCCACCCACCTGACCACTGTCTCTGACCCTGTACCCACCCACCTGACTACTGTCTCTGACCCTGTACCCACCCACCTGACCACTGTCTCTGACCCTGTACCCACCCACCTGACCACTGTCTCTGACCCTGTACCCACCCACCTGACCACTGTCTCTGACCCTGTACCCACCCACCTGACCACTGTCTCTGACCCTGTACCCACCTGACCACTGTCTCTGACCCTGTACCCACCCACCTGACCACTGTCTCTGACCCTGTACCCACCCACCTGACCACTGTCTCTGACCCTGTACCCACCCACCTGACCACTGTCTCTGACCCTGTACCCACCTGACCACTCTCTGACCCTGTACCCACCCACCTGACCACTGTCTCTGACCCTGTACCCACCCACCTGACCACTGTCTCTGACCCTGTACCCACCTGACCACTGTCTCTGACCCTGTACCCTGACCACTGTCTCTGACCCTGTACCCACCCACCTGACCACTGTCTCTGACCCTGTACCCACCTCCTGACCACTGTCTCTGACCCTGTACCCACCCACCTGACCACTGTCTCTGACCCTGTACTGTCTCTGACCCTGTACCCACCCACCTGACCACTGTCTCTGACCCTGTACCCACCCACCTGACCACTGTCTCTGACCCTGTACCCACCTGACCACTGTCTCTGACCCTGTACCCACCCACCTGACCACTGTCTCTGACCCTGTACCCACCTGACCACTGTCTCCCTGACCCTGTACCCACCCACCTGACCACCTCTGACCCTGTACCCACCTGTGTCTCTGACCCTGTACCCACCCACCTGACCACTGTCTCTGACCCTGTACCCACCCACCTGACCACTGTCTCTGACCCTGTACCCACCCACCTGACCACTGTCTCTGACCCTGTACCCACCCACCTGACCACTGTCTCTGACCCTGTACCCACCCACCTGACCACTGTCTCTGACCCTGTACCCACCCCCACCTGACCCTGTACTGTCTCTGACCCTGTACCCACCCACCTGACCACTGTCTCTGACCCTGTACCCACCTGACCACTGTCTCTGACCCTGTACCCACCCACCTGACCACTGTCTCTGACCCTGTACCCACCCACCTGACCACTGTCTCTGACCCTGTACCCACCTGACCACTGTCTCTGACCCTGTACCCACCTGACCACTGTCTCTGACCCTGTACCCACCTGACCACTGTCTCTGACCCTGTACCCACCCACCTGACCACTGTCTCTGACCCTGTACCCACCCTCCTGACTACTGTCTCTGACCCTGTACCCACCCACCTGACCACTGTCTCTGACCCTGTACCCACCTGACCACTGTCTCTGACCCTGTACCCACCCACCTGACCACTGTCTCTGACCCTGTACCCACCCACCCACCTGACCACTGTCTCTGACCCTGTACCCACCTGACCACTGTCTCTGACCCTGTACCCACCCACCTGACCATTGTCTCTGACCCTGTACCCACCTGACCACTGTCTCTGACCCTGTACCCACCTACCTTACCACTGTCTCTGACCCTGTACCCACCCACCTGACCACTGTCTCTGACCCTGTACCCACCCACCTGACCACTGTCCCTGACCCTGTACCCACCCACCTGACCACTGTCTCTGACCCTGTACCCACCTGACCACTGTCTCTGACCCTGAGCCTGTCGTCCTGTACCTTGACCTCTACTCTGGATTACTTACCTCTACCTTTATTCCTAATACTTTCCCTATTTCTCTCTTTTCTCTTCCCTCCATTTCCCTATTTTTTCTCTCTCTCTCTTTTCTATTTCCCTATTTCTCTCTCTCTTTTCTCTCTCTCTTTCTCTTTCCCTATTTCTCTCTCTAGTTTCTCTTTCTCTTTCCCTATTTACCTCTCTCTCTCTCTCTTTTCATTACCCCACATCCTTGGCCATTCTGCCGTTTTTCACTGTTCCCCTTTTCTCTTTGCTTCTTCCTGTGCTATGATAGGAAGCACTAACATTTAGATGTGGTCCATTTCATGAACATAGGCTCTGGTCAACAGGCTCTGGTCAACAGGCTCTGGTCAACTTAGGCTCTGATCAACAGGCTCTGGTCAACAGGCTCTGGTCAACAGGCTCTGGTCAACATAGGCTCTGGTCAACTTAGGCTCTGGTCAACAGGCTCTGGTCAACAGGCTCTGGTCAACAGGCTCTGGTCAACAGGCTCTGGTCAACAGGCTCTGGTCAACAGGCTCTGGTCAACAGGCTCTGGTCAACATAGGCTCTGGTCAACAGGCTCTGGTCAACAGGCTCTGGTCAACATAGGCTCTGGTCAACAGGCTCTGGTCAACAGGCTCTGGTCAACATAGGCTCTGGTCAACAGGCTCTGGTCAACAGGCTCTGGTCAACAGGCTCTGGTCAACATAGGTTCTGGTCAACAGGCTCTGGTCAACATAGGCTCTGGTCAACAGGCTCTGGTTAACAGGCTCTGGTCAACATAGGCTCTGGTCAACATAGGCTCTGGTCAACAGGCTCTGGTCAACATAGGCTCTGGTCAACATAGGCTCTGGTCAACAGGCTCTGGTCAACATAGGCTCTGGTCAACAGGCTCTGGTCAACATAGGCTCTGGTCAACAGGCTCTAGTCAACATAGGCTCTGGTCAACATAGGCTCTGGTCAACATAGGCTCTGGTCAACATAGGCTCTGGTCAACAGGCTCTGGTCAGTACTTCCTGTCTGATTCTCTCTTCAGTTGGTGACTGAGCATGATTTCTGTACCATCAATGCAGGTCGACTGGAAAGGCACACACACACACACACACACACACACACACACACACACACACACACACACACACACACACACACACACACACACACACACACACACACACACACACGTAGGAATGAGAGTGCACACACACAAACACACACATGCAGGGACACACACGCATGCAGGGACACACACACATACAGGGGGACACACATGCAGGGACACACATACTTGCAGGGATGTACACACACACGTACGCGCAAAGATATACACATACAGTCATACACATAAACATGTAGGAATGAGAGCGCACACACACACACACACACACACACACACACACACACACACACACACACACACACACACATACACTACCCTTCAAAGGTTTGGGGTCATTTAGAAATGTCCTTAGGCGTACAGAGGCCTATTATCAGCAACCATCACTCCTGTGTTCCAATGGCACGTTGTGTTAGCTAATCCAAGTGTGTCATTTTAAAAGGCTAATTGATCATTAGAAAACACTTTTGCAATTATGTTATGCTGAAAACTTGTGCTGATTAAAGAAACAATAAAACTGGCCTTCTTTAGACTAGTTGAGTATCTGTGGGTTTGATTATAGGCTCAAAATGGCCAGAAACAAAGACCTTTCTTCTGAAACTCTTCAGTCTATTCTTGTTCTGTGAAATTAAGGCTTTTCCATGCGAGAAATTGCCAAGAAACGGAAGATCTCATACAACGCTGTGTACTACTCCCTTCACAGAACAGCGCAAACTGGCTCTAACTAGAATAGAAAGGGGAGTGGGAGGCCCCAGTGCACAACTGAGCAAGAGGACAAGTACATTAGAGTGTCAAGTTTGAGAAACAGATTCCTCACAAGTCCTCAACTGGCAGCTTCATTAAATAGTACCAGCAAAACACCAGTCTCCATGTCAACAGTGAAGAGGCGACTCCGGGATACTGGCCTTCTAGGCAGAGTACCTCTCTCCAGTCTCAACATCAACAGTGAAGAGGCGTCTCCGGGAAGCTGGCCTTCTAGGCAGAGTACCTCTCTCCAGTGTCTGTGTTCTTTTGCCCATCGTAATCTTTTATTTTTATTGGCCAGTCTGAGATATGGCTTTTTCTTTGCAACTCTGCCTAGAAACTGTTGCCACAAAGTTGGAAGCACAGAATCATGTAGAATGTCATTGTATGCTGTATTGTTAATATTTCCCTTCAGTGAAACTAAGGGGCCCGAACCATGAAAAAAAAAAAAAAAACCCCGGACCTTTATTCCTTCTCCACCAAACTTTACAGTTGGCACTATGCATTGGGGCAGGTAGTGCTCTCCTGGTTTCCGCCAAACCCAGATTCGTCCGTCAGACTGCCAGATGGTGAAGCGTGATTCGTCACTCCAGAGAAGGCATTTCCACTGCTCCAGAGTCCAATGGTGGAGAGCTTTACACCTCTCCAGCCGAAGCCTGGCAGTGCACATGGTGATCTTAGCCTTTGGTGCGGCTGCTCGGCCATGGAAACCATTTCATCAAGCTCCAGATTAACAGTTATTGTGCTGATGTTGCTTCTATAGGCAGTTTGGAACTTGATAGTGGGTGTTGCAACCGAGGACAGACATTTTTTTTACGTGATTCAGCACTTTTGGGGTCCCGTTCTTTGAGATTGTGTGGCCTACCACTTCACGGCTGAGCTGTTGTTGCTTCTAGACGTTTCCACTTCACAAGAACAACACTTACAGTTGACCAGCTCTAACAGGGCAGAAATTTGACAAACTGTCTTGTTGGAAAGGTGACATCCTATGACGGTGTCACGTTGAAAGTCATCAGGCTCTTCAGTACAGGCCATTCTACTGCCAATGTTTGTCTATTTATTATTATGTTTATTTTATTGAACCTTTATTGAACCTTTATTGAACCTTTATTTAACTAGGCAAGTCAGTTAAGAACAAATTCTTATTGGCAATGACAGGCTAGGAACAGTGGGTTAGCTGCCTTGTTCAGGGGCAGAACGACAGATTTTCACCTTCTCAGCTCGGGGATTAGATCTAGCAACCTTTCGGATACTAGTCCAACGCTCTAACCACTAGGCATGTGCTGCCCCGTCTATGGAGATTGCATGGCTGTGTGCTCAATTTTACACACCAGTGTAAACGGGTGTGACTGAATTAGCCGAATCCACTCATTTGAAAAGGTGTCCACATACTTTTGTCTAACATAGTGTATTACTGAGGGCTATGTCTCACACCATAGGGGGGCTCTTGTCAAAAGTAGTGCACTATATAGGAAGTAGGGTGCCATTTGGGACACTTCCAGAGAGACAACCAATGAATAATGGTGTGACCTCATAAAGGTCCTCTCTCTCTGTACCCAGCATGCAGGTGAAACCCAATGGCATGTTACTGTGGGAATATAAAAGGTCCTCTCTCTCTGTACCCAGCATGCAGCTGAAACCCAATGGCATGTTACTGTGGGGATATAAAAGGTCCTCTCTCTCTGTACCCAGCATGCAGCTGAAACCCAATGGCATGTCACTGTGGGAATATAAAAGGTCCTCTCTCTCTGTACCCAGCATGCAGCTGAAACCCAATGGCATGTTACCGTGGGGATATAAAAGGTCCTCTCTCTCTGTACCCAGCATGCAGCTGAAACCCAATGGCATGTTACCGTGGGAATATAAAAGGTCCTCTCTCTCTGTACCCAGCATGCAGCTGAAACCCAATGGCATGTTACTGTGGGAATATAAAAGGTCCTCTCTCTCTCTGTACCCAGCATGCAGCTGAAACCCAATGGCATGTTACTGTGGGAATATAAAAGGTCCTCTCTCTCTGTACCCAGCATGCAGCTGAAACCCAATGGCATGTTACTGTGGGAATATAAAAGGTCCTCTCTCTCTGTACCCAGCATGCAGCTGAAACCCAATGGCATGTTACAGTGGGAATATAAAAGGTCCTCTCTCTCTCTGTACCCAGCATGCAGCTGAAACCCAATGGCATGTTACTGTGGGAATATAAAAGGTCCTCTCTCTCTGTACCCAGCATGCAGCTGAAACCCAATGGCATGTTACTGTGGGAATATAAAAGGCCACCCCCCTCCGCTTGTTTAAGAGAAATTGCCTTTCAAAGTTGCATTGCCGACAGTTTGCTTTCGATTGAATCCAAGCCTCTACTCTTTGTTGTAGCCTCTATCTGGGGCACAGAGGTTTTCCTGATCCGGACAACCTCCTGTCCCTCATTGTGAAGCCAGTCCACTGTTGGAGAGAAGATGTGAATAAACTATCAGAGCAGAACAGTGAGGTAAAGTCATATAATTGACCCTCTGGGTACCACTTCTCTCTAGCTGTATTCTGCATGACTCCCCATTCCCTTTATAGTGCACCCCGCTTGGCTAGAAAGTAGTGCACTTTAAAGGGAATGGGGTGCCATTTGGGATGCAACCCCTCTCAGTGGGATCCTCCAGCTAGCAGACTGAAAACCATCCCTGTTAAATATTGATGCTTTCTGTGCTGCAGTGTCTTTGTCTTTGTCCACACTGTTATGGCTGATTGTAATACTGCCGTAGTCAGGTTTCACCACAGAGGTCTTTACATTGTTAACAGCCCACACGCACCCAGGTAAACACACACACACACACACACTCCCATGTGTCAGTCAGTATAATCAGATACAGGAGATATAGAGGGTAATATTTTATTAATGTAGTAGTGGTTCCCCTCCTAAAGCAATGACCTTTGGCCTTTCACCTGGTATTGTTTATTTATGTAAAAACCCATATGATCTAGTACACTATACAAATGTATTAAAATATTTATTTTTTAAAAGGTGAATGAATAAACCTTTTCATACTGTATAATATGTCCATATATAGTCATACTCTGATTTAGGAACATGTACCCAAACTATCCCTTCCTATGTACTTTACCAAACATATCATGACATTAGTTGCAAGCATTGCTTGCTGTTTGGGGGTTTTAGGCTGGGTTTCTGTACAGCACTTTGAGATATCAGCTGATGTAAGAAGGGCTTTATAAATACATTTGATTTGGTTTAATTAGTGATAGTCAAAATCTGTTCCATTTGTAAATGTCTACAGCCGTTCCTCCTATAGACAAGGGGAGAAGGGCTATGTCACGGGCTCCATATGCAATGTGTCTGCCTCTGATGTGTCCACTCTCTCCTATAGACAAGGGGAGAAGGGCTATGTCACGGGCTCCATATGCAATGTGTCTGCCTCTGATGTGTCCACTCTCTCCTATAGACAAGGGGAGAAGGGCTATGTCACGGGCTCCATATGCAATGTGTCTGCCTCTGATGTGTCCACTCTCTCCTATAGACAAGGGGAGAAGGGCTATGTCACGGGCTCCATATGCAATGTGTCTGCCTCTGATGTGTCCACTCTCTCCTATAGACAAGGGGAGAAGGGCTATGTCACGGGCTCCATATGCAATGTGTCTGCCTCTGATGTGTCCACTCTCTCCTATAGACAAGGGGAGAAGGGCTATGTCACGGGCTCCATATGCAATGTGTCTGCCTCTGATGTGTCCACTCTCTCCTATAGACAAGGGGAGAAGGGCTATGTCACGGGCTCCATATGCAATGTGTCTGCCTCTGATGTGTCCACTCTCTCCTATAGACAAGGGGAGAAGGGCTATGTCACGGGCTCCATATGCAATGTGTCTGCCTCTGATGTAAAACAAATATTTGACTTCTACACAAAATTACTTCTTTACTTATTTTAGGTTCAAGGTTCAAGTGTGTAGGTCGCATTCTTTATCGTGAGCTATGGAAGTTGTGTATTTAGATCTGCCTGCTCGAGACAAATCCAGTGATTGCTTTGCCATGTCTGTTCCGTGAAGCAGTCGATAAATGTTTTCTAAGGACCGCCCCCTAAGGACCGCCCCCTAAGGACCGTTGCAGTGAAGTGATATAAATGGATGTAATGAGGCAGCTGACCAGTAGAGGGAGGAATATACAAGCTTTTTCAACAGCGGACATTGACATGGTCCTACTGTAGGTCTGGATGGCTGTCTTCTGACTTCCAAAATGGTGGGAAATCAATAAAATAAGTTATGTAAACGTGTATATATATTTTTTGTTAGGTAATTTTAGTGCCCGATTTCAGGGTCTGTCAGCTTAAGAGGTTTAATGCACCTTTCAATCAAAGAGACTGCTGCTGTCGGATCATGATAAAACAAGATTTAATCGGTTTAATAATGTATATATTGCTACTGAAGACATTCTGTTTCACTGTCAGTTAAGGAAAGATACTAGTCTTCACTCAAAATGGTTTCTAACTGTATCAGAAGACCAAGTTAGTCCTTCATATCATTTTAACTGTAGGAACCAGAACACCAGTTCTTTCTAACCCAAACTTCCCAACATATAGCTTACCTATTATCCTATTTCATTGTACAGTCATTTTGCATTGTGTCTAGCTGCATCGGTATTACATACGAACTTTGACCTTCGTTTGGCCTGGTAAGTTAGAAACAGATTAGGTTCCCAACACCCATACAGTTTATTGAAACTCTTTATGTAATACAGAATCATCATGACTAAGTCATTATATCCAGGATGAGTTGAGAACCCCATCAGTACATTGCTATCTGCTACAGACTTGTTTTCACGGCACATTGAACTTTCCCTTGACAGGTTCATCAATACACTGAAGCTGCTGGGGTGAGCTGGACACACACACACACACGGACGGACGGACGGACGGACGGACGGACGGACGGACAGACAGACAGACAGACAGACAGACAGACAGACAGACAGACAGACAGACAGACAGACAGACAGACAGACAGACAGACAGACAGACAGACAGACAGACAGACAGACAGACAGACAGACAGACAGACAGACAGACAGGCAGGCAGACAGACAGACAGACAGACAGACAGACAGACAGACAGACAGACAGACAGACAGACAGACAGACAGACGCACACACGCACACACGCACACACGCAGGCATATGTAGGCACACACACACACAGTGGTGTAAAGTACTTAAGTGTTTTTTTGAGTATCTGTACTTTACTTTACTATTTATATTTTTTACAACTTTTACTTTTACTTCACTACATTCCTAAAGAAATGGATGTACTTTTTACTCCATATATTTTCCCTGACACCCAAAAGTCGTTACATTTTGAATGCTCAACAGGACAGGAAAAAGTCCAAATCACAACTTATCAAGAGAACATCAATGGTCATCTACTGCCTCTGATCTGGTGGACTAACTAAACACTAATGCTTCGCTTGTAAATTATGTCTGAGTGTTTGAATGTGCCTCTGGCTATTTGTAAAAATAAAAAATAAAATTTAAATTGTGCTGTCTGGTTTGCTTAATATAATCAATTTTAAATGATTTATATTTTTATTTTTGATACTTAAGGCATATTTTAGCAATTAAATGTACTTCTTATAGTTAAGTACTATATATTTCAAACCAAATACTTGTAGACTTTTACTCAAGTAGTATTTAACTGGGTGACTCACTTTTACTGGAGTCATATTCTATTAAGGCATCTTTACTTTTACTCAAGTACGATAATTGGGTCCTTTTTCCACCACTGCACACACACACACACACACACACACACACACACACACACACACACACACACACACACACACACACACACACACACACACACACACACACACACACACACACACACACACACACAGACACTCAAGTGTGCACATACACACATACACACAAGCCTGCACACTCCTACTGTCCTCACACAACCCCTACTCCCTGACACATTACAGCCCGGAGTATGCATGACCAGTGTTGCCATTAAGTCTGTGGCAGAGATGACCTGAGTGTCAGTGTCTTGTCAGGGGAGTAGAGATTACCCAACCCACAGACGTGCACGCACACACGCACACACACACTCTCATTCTCTCTCTCTCTCTCTCTCTCTCTCTCTCTCTCTCTCTCTCTCTCTCTCTCTCTCTCTCTCTCTCTCTCAGACATGGTAGAGCACAGATGGGTGCTCTGGTACGAGTGTTAAATTTAGCCTCTACTAAAATGACAGTGGTGACAGTGGTGGATGTGAGTAGGGGGAATTAGGCCCTGAGTTATAGCTCTGCATATCAGCTTTTTAAAATGTGATGTGTTATCTCACTGTTCAGACCGTTACCACGGAGACCCTATTATCTCCTCTAATGACCTCATCATTCAAACCAGAACCAGCTTTATTATCTCCCCTTCTGGTTGACACAGAACAAAAGGAGCCCTGCACAGGAGACGAACTGAAGAGCCGTAACGAGTGTTAGTTACTTCCTGAGAACAGTTGATATGTTGATATGGAGGCTGAAGAGGCTCGCTGCTCAGTTGCACAATCTGTTTCTTTGTTAGGTTACTAATTACTAATGACGACCTATTGTCCTAGGACACAAAAGATGGTTACCCAACGAAAACACAAGAGAACAACCTTCCACAAGAGGAGAGTGAGCTGCATGGCCTCCACAACAGAGGACAGTAGAATGCTCTACGTTCGTAATAGACCATCTTAAAAGTTAGTCGTCGTGACAACGCTGGGGGTCATGACTGTTACATTTTAGTCATTTAGCAGATGCTCTTCTACAGAAGAGTGACTTACAGTAGTGCCTGCAAACATTTTCATACTTTATTCATACTGGTCCCCCGTGGGAATCAAACCCACAACCCTGGTATTGCATGTGCCATTTTCTACCAACTGATCTACACAGAACTAAGTTCGTTGTTCCCACATACAATATTTCCCTGGCACGCTCTGCGTACTGTTGAGTCATGTAAAGTCTACCTTGTTGTCAAGCTGAACATTTGAACCCAAAGCATACAGAGACAGATTGAAATGTTTTCTCTGTCATTTTTATAGTCTCAGAAAAACCGTTGAACTATGAACCTGCTCAAAGATCTCAAGATGCTCAAAGCATTTTGTACTGTATGGAGGAAATTCAGCTCATCCACTCACAATGTGGCATTGGATCCACCTGCCTATTGGGGCCTTCTGCCTTGGGGACAGAGCCATAGGAAGAGGTGATTGACTTCGAATGAATGAAGGTAACATGTTTCTATGGTAACTTACTGGCAGACAGTTAGATGAAGGTAACATGTTTCTGTGGTAGTTTACTGGCAGACAGTTAGATGAAGGTAACATGTTTCTATGGTAACTTACTGGCAGACAGTTAGATGAAGGTAACATATTTCTATGGTAACTTACTGGCAGACAGTTAGATGAAGGTAACATGTTTCTATGGTAGTTTACTGGCAGACAGTTAGATTGAAGTTAGAAACAGGTAGAGATATACTGTGGTAATTCATCTGGTTAGTGTCTGTTTGTCAGGACCAGGTAGAGATATACTGTAGTAATTCATCTGGTTAGTGTCTGTTTGTCAGGACCAGGTAGAGATATACTGTAGTAATTCATCTGGTTAGTGTCTGTTTGTCAGGACCAGGTAGAGATATACTGTGGTAATTCATCTGGTTAGTGTCTGTTTGTCAGGACCAGGTAGAGATATACTGTAGTAATTCATCTGGTTAGTGTCTGTTTGTCAGGACCAGGTAGAGATATACTGTAGTAATTCATCTGGTTAGTGTCTGTTTGTCAGGACCAGGTAGAGATATACTGTAGTAATTCATCTGGTTAGTGTCTGTTTGTCAGGACCAGGTAGAGATATACTGTGGTAATTCATCTGGTTAGTGTCTGTTTGTCAGGACCAGGTAGAGATATACTGTAGTAATTCATCTGGTTAGTGTCTGTTTGTCAGGACCAGGTAGAGATATACTGTAGTAATTCATCTGGTTAGTGTCTGTTTGTCAGGACCAGGTAGAGATATACTGTGGTAATTCATCTGGTTAGTGTCTGTTTGTCAGGACCAGGTAGAGATATACTGTAGTAATTCATCTGGTTAGTGTCTGTTTGTCAGGACCAGGTAGAGATATACTGCGGTAATTCATCTGGTTAGTGTCTGTTTGTCAGGACCAGGTAGAGATATACTGTAGTAATTCATCTGGTTAGTGTCTGTTTGTCAGGACCAGGTAGAGATATACTGCGGTAATTCATCTGGTTAGTGTCTGTTTGTCAGGACCAGGTAGAGATATACTGTAGTAATTCATCTGGTTAGTGTCTGTTTGTCAGGACCAGGTAGAGATATACTGCGGTAATTCATCTGGTTAGTGTCTGTTTGTCAGGACCAGGTAGAGATATACTGTGGTAATTCATCTGGTTAGTGTCTGTTTGTCAGGAAAAGGTAATTATGTTTTATTGTGGCATACACCGGATAGGTGCGGTGACATGTGTTGTTGTAAACTGTACGGTCAGCCATTGTAGTACGGCACCTCTGGAGCAAATGAAGGTTAAGTGCCTTGATCAAGAGAACATTGGCAGGTTTTTTCACCTTGTCAGTTCGGGTATTCGATCCAGTGACCTTTCGGTTTCTGGCCAAACGCTTTAACCGCTAGACTTCCTGCTGCCCGGTGTGTTAATTCATCTGGTTAGTGGTTGTCTGTCATGGTGGTCTTCCCTGCTGTGTGATATATGACATGACAGAGACACTACAGGCCCTCACGTCTCTCCATTAATCATAATGGTTGGTATTTACACTGCGGGAGAACATTCACCTCCCTTAACGCATCCGCTTAGAGGATAGAGGAGAGGAGAGAGACAAGAGAGAAGTTGAGGGGGTAAGAGAGGGAGAACATTCACCTCCCTTAACGCATGCACTTAGAGGATAGAGGAGAGAACTATGGAAGAAGAGGGAAGAAGAGGGGGCGCAGTGGTTAAGGGCGCTGTACTCCAGTGTCAGCTGTGCCACCAGAGACCCTGGGTTCGTGCCCAGGCTCTGTCGCAACCGGCTGCGCCCGGGAGGTCCGTGGAGCAACGCACAATTGGCCTAGCGTCGTCCGGGTTATGGAGGCCTTGGCCGGTAGGGATATCCTTGTCTCATCGCACACCAGCGAATCCTGTGGCGGGCCAGGCGCAGTGCACGCTAACCAAGGTTGCCAGGTGCACGGTGTTTCCTCCAACACATTGGTGTGGCTGGATGCTTCCGGGTTGGATGCATGCTATGTTAAGAAGAGGTGCGGCTTGGTTGGGTTGTGTATCGGACTTTCAAACTTCGTCTCTCCCGAGCCCGTATGGGAGTTGTAGCGATGAGACAAGATAGTAGCTAATTGGATACCACGAAATTGGGAAGAAAAAGGGGTAAAATAAATTTTAAAAACAAAATTAAAAATTAATAGAATAGAGAGAAAGGTAGATGGGGAAAAATATCATCATAGAGAGAGAGAGAGAGAGAGAGAGAGAGAGAGGTGGGGAGAGAGAGACGAATATCAACTGCATTCAGGTGTTCTGTTGGTATGAAATCCCACCAACAGACCCCCCCTGGTCTCAGTAACATATGGCCTGCTGGATTCACTAACAGGTTAATGAGCAACACTGTGTTCAAACCCCTTTCCTGCTGTAAGCAGTCTTTATAGCTGCATGGTATCAACATTGCATGTTAGTTAAAGACATTAACATGATTACATATTCTAGTACAATGACAGAGGTTAAGCCTAGGTAGACCATCATTGTAAGCCTTTGTAGAGCTTCAGCTGTGTTTGTGTGGTCTGGCCTGGTCACCGTGGGTATAGGGTTGGCAGTGCCAATGGTTGTAAGGACACCGAGGTCCAGACATTTACATTTACATTTTACATTTAAGTCATTTGGCAGACGCTCTTATCCAGAGCGACTTACAAATTGGTGAATTCACCTTATGACATCCAGTGGAACAGCCACTTTACAATAGTGCATCTAAATCATTTAAGGGGGTGGGGTGGTGAGAAGGATTACTTTATCCTATCCTAGGTATTCCTTAAAGAGGTGGGGTTTCAGGTGTCTCCGGAAGGTGGTGATTGACTCCGCTGTCCTGGCGACCTCATTTATTTTTTCTAATTCTATTTTTTTAATTCTATAGTGAACAGTTAAATATTACTCCCAGCGTTGATCAAAGCTCAGGAAGAGTTCTAATCCCGCCTGCCTCTGTGAACCAGTGGAATCATGAACAGTGATTGGTTGGTTATATCCGCCTCCTTCACCCAGATTTACCTTTTTAGCAGCACATTCACCACTCTCTCAAACGACTAACTCCACCCTCTCGCAGCGGAGGCCGAGGGCCTGAGACGTGAAACGGACTACCCGAACTCACAGTCGGCTCAATAGTCAACCACAGAGTCAGAGACACGGATGACAGTGTGTTTGCTAGATGCCGGACAAAAGAACATTTTTAAAACCGTCCGGAGACTGCTGCGGTATCAACAGACGTCCCCCAAAACAAAAAACGACTCTTGAGGAAATGAGTCCTGATAAATAGTTGCTTATAGACATGTCAGTCAGTCAGGTGGCCCCCAGCAGAGACTTCTATTGCAGTAGCCTAACTTTTAAGGGCTCTGGCTAGCGGTGGTGGAGAAGGTACCCAATTGTCATACTTGAGTAAAAGTAAACATTAAAAGTAAAAGTAAAAGTGAAAGTCACCCAGTAAAAAAGTACTTTAGTAAAAGTCTAAAAGTATTTGGTTTAAAATATGCTTAAGTAGCAAAAGTAAAAGTATAAATAATTTCGAATTACTTATATTAGCCAAACTAGACACACCATTTTCAATTTTTCTATTTGTTTACAGATAGCCAGGGGCACACTCCAACACTCAGACATCATTTACAGATAGCCAGGGTACACTCCAACACTCAGACATCATTTACAGATAGACAGAGGCACACTCCAATACTCAGACATCGTTTACAGATAGCCAGGGCACACTCCAACACTAAGACATCATTTACAGATAGCCAGGGTACACTCCAACACTCAGACATCATTTACAGATAGCCAGAGGCACACTCCAACACTAAGACATCATTTACAGATAGCCAGAGGCACACTCCAACACTAAGACACCATTTACAGATAGCCAGGGCACACTCCAACACTAAGACATCATTTACAGACATCATTTACAGACCAGGGCACACTCCAACATTAAGACATCATTTACAGATAGCCAGGGGCACACTCCAACACTAAGACATCATTTACAGATAGCATCCAACACTTCATTTACAGATAGCCAGGGCACACTCCAACACTAAGACATCATTTACAGATAGCCAGAGGCACACTCCAACACTCAGTCATCATTTACAGATAGCCAGGGCACACTCCAACACTAAGACATCATTTACAGATAGCCAGAGGCACACTCCAACACTCAGTCATCATTTACAGATAGCCAGTGCATACTCCAACACTAAGACATCATTTACAGATAGCCAGGGCACACTCCAACACTCAGTCATCATTTACAGATAGCCAGGGCTCACTCCAACACTCAGTCATCATTTACAGATAGCCAGATAGACATCATTTACAGATAGCCAGGGCACACTCCAACACTCAGACATCATTTACAGATAGCCAGGGCACACTCCAACACTAAGACATCATTTACAGATAGCCAGACATCATTTACAGATAGCACACTCCAACACTCAGACATCATTAGGAGATAGCCAGGGCACACTCCAACAC
Source organism: Oncorhynchus masou masou (assembly GCF_036934945.1). NCBI lineage: Eukaryota > Metazoa > Chordata > Actinopteri > Salmoniformes > Salmonidae > Oncorhynchus > Oncorhynchus masou. Next base: position 12,096,276 of record NC_088220.1, read on the forward strand.
TCAGACATCATTTACAGATAGCCAGAGGCACACTCCAACACTCAGTCATCATTTACAGATAGCCAGTGCATACTCCAACACTAAGACATCATTTACAGATAGCTAGGGCACACTCAAACACTCAGACATCATTTACTGATAGCCAGGGGCACACTCCAACACTCAGATATCATTTACAGATAGCCAAGGCATACTCCAACACTAAGACATCATTTACAGATAGCCAGGGGCACACTCCAACACTCAGACATCATTAGGAGATAGCCAGGGCACACTCCAACACTCAGACATCATTTACAGATACCCAGGGGCACACTCCAACAGTCAGACATCATTTACAGATAGCTAGGGCACACTCAAACACTCAGACATCATTTACTGATAGCCAGGGGCACACTCCAACACTCAGATATCATTTACAGATAGCCAGGGCATACTCCAACACTCAGACATCATTTACAGATAGCCAGGGGCACACTCCAAAACTCAGATATCATTTACAGATAGCCAGGGGAATGCTCCAACACTCAGATATCATTTACAGATAGCCAGGGGAACTCTCCAACACTCAGACATTATTTACAGATAGCCAGGGCACACTCCAACACTCAGACATCATTTACAGATAGCCAGAGGCACACTCCAACACTCAGACATCATGTACAGATAGCCAGGGGCACACTCCAACACTCAGACATCATTTACAGATAGCCAGAGGCACACTCAAACACTCAGACATCATTTACAGATAGCCAGGGGCACACTCCAACACTCAGACATCATTTACAGATAGCCAGGGGAACGCTCCAACACTCAGACATTATTTACAGATATCCAGGGGCACACTCCAACACTCAGACATTGTTTACAGATAGCCAGGGCACACTCCAACACTCAGACATCAATTATAGATAGCCAAGGGCACACTCCAACACTCAGACATTGTTTACAGATAGCCAGGGCACACTCCAACACTCAGACATCAATTATAGATAGCCAAGGGTACACTCCAACACTCAGACATCGTTTACAAGCGAAGCATGTGTTTAGTGAATCCGCAAGATCAGATGCAGTAGGGGTGACCAGTAATGTTCTGTTGATAAGTGTGTGCATGAAATTGGACAATTGTCCTATCCTGCTAAGCATTCAAAATGTAATTAGTACTTTGGGTGTCAGGGGTCATGTATCGAGTAAAAAGTACATTATTTTCAGTGCAGTAAAAGTAAAAGTTGTCCAAAATATAAATAGTAAAGTACAGATACCCCCCCAAAAAAACTTAAGTGCTGCTTTCACCTATTTTTTCTTAAGTACTTTAAACCACTGCTGGCTAGTATTACGTAGCCAGCTGGACGGATGTAGTAAGTAGCTAATGTTAAACAGAGCATACCTCAGCGGGAGCCAAACCCCTAACCCTAACCCTAACCCCATACCTCAGCTGGAGCCAAAACCCTAACCCTAACCCTAACCCCATACCTCAGCTGGAGCCAAACCCCTAACCCTAACCCTAACCCCATACCTCAGCTGGAGCCAAAACCCTAACCCTAACCCTAACCCCATACCTCAGCTGGAGCCAAAACCCTAACCCTAACCCCATACCTCAGCTGGAGCCAAAACCCTAACCCTAACCCTAACCCCATACCTCAGCTGGAGCCAAAACCCTAACCCAGCCCTAACCCCATACCTCAGCTGGAGCCAAAACCCTAACCCTAACCCCATACCTCAGCTGGAGCCAAAACCCTAACCCTAACCCCATACCTCAGCTGGAGCCAAAACCCTAACCCTAACCCCATACCTCTGCTGGAGCCAAAACCCTAACCCTACCCCTAACCCCATACCTCAGCTGGAGCCAAAACCCTAACCCTAACCCCATACCTCAGCTGGAGCCAAAACCCTAACCCTAACCCCATACCTCAGCTGGAGCCAAACCCTAACCCTAACCCCATACCTCAGCTGGAGCCAAAACCCTAACCCTAACCCCATACCTCAGCTGGAGCCAAAACCCTAACCCTAACCCCATACCTCAGCTGGAGCCAAAACCCTAACCCTAACCCCATACCTCAGCTGGAGCCAAAACCCTAACCCTAACCCCATACCTCAGCTGGAGCCAAAACCCTAACCCTAACCCCATACCTCAGCTGGAGCCAAAACCCTAACCCTAACCCCATACCTCAGCTGGAGCCAAAACCCTAACCCTACCCCTAACCCCATACCTCAGCTGGAGCCAAAACCCTAACCCTAACCCCATACCTCAGCTGGAGCCAAAACCCTAACCCTAACCCCATACCTCAGCTGGAGCCAAACCCTAACCCTAACCCCATACCTCAGCTGGAGCCAAAACCCTAACCCTAGCCCCATACCTCAGCTGGAGCCAAAACCCTAACCCTAACCCCATACCTCAGCTGGAGCCAAACCCCTAACCCTAACCCTAACCCTAACCCCATACCTCAGCTGGAGCCAAAACCCTAACCCTAACCCTAACCCCATACCTCAGCTGGAGCCAAAACCCTAACCCTAACCCTAACCCCATACCTCAGCTGGAGCCAAAACCCTAACCCTAACCCTAACCCCATACATCAGCTGGAGCCAAAACCCTAACCCTAACCCCATACCTCAGCTGGAGCCAAAACCCTAACCCTAACCCCATACCTCAGCTGGAGCCAAAACCCTAACCCTAACCCTAACCCCATACCTCAGCTGGAGCCAAAACCCTAACCCTAACCCTAACCCCATACCTCAGCTGGAGCCAAAACCCTAACCCTAACCCTAACCCCATACCTCAGCTGGAGCCAAAACCCTAACCCTAACCCCATACCTCAGCTGGAGCCAAACCCTAACCCTAACCCCATACCTCAGCTGGAGCCAAAACCCTAACCCTAACCCTAACCCCATACCTCAGCTGGAGCCAAAACCCTAACCCTAACCCTAACCCCATACCTCAGCTGGAGCCAACAATATGCAATGTTCTCATCCTAACTTTATTTACAGAGAGTTGGCTCATGAGACAAACAGGGATGTGGCCCTCAATAGTGAGGCTGAGGCAGGCTTCAATTTATACAGGAGGAAGCAGCAGAGAGAGAGGTTAGTACAGTGGTTCCCAAATGGGTCTGGCCTCAATGTGGGTTAACCATAACCCTAACCCTAACCCTAACCCAAAAAGGTCTGGCCTCAATGTGGGTTAACCCTAACCCTAACCCTAACCCTAACCCAAATGGGTCTGGGCTCAATGTGGGTTAACCCTAACCCTAACCCAAATGGGTCTGGGCTCAATGTGGGTTAACCATGACCCTAACCCTAACTCTAACCCTTACCCAAATGGGTCTGGGCTCAATGTAGGTTAACCCTAACCCTAACCCTAACCCTAACCCAAATGGGTCTGGGCTCAATGTGGGTTCCCCTGACAAACTCTGTTGATATTCATATGTTTCAATATGAATATCTCCACAGGACCTATCTGCCCTATAGGCCTACATTACAATACAACCACTGTATGTTTCAATGTGAATATCACCACAGGACCTATCTTCCCTATAGGCCTACATTACAATACAACCCCTGTATGTTTCAATATAAATATCTCCACAGGACCTATCTTCCCTATAGGCCTACATTACAATACAACCCCTGTATGTTTCAATATAAATATCTCCACAGGACTTATCTTCCCTATAGGCCTACATTACAATACAACCCCTGTATGTTTCAATATGAACATCTCCACAGGACCTATCTTCCCTATAGGCCTACATTAAAATATAACCTCTGTATGTTTCAATATAAATATCTCCACAGGACCTATCTTCCCTATAGGCCTACATTACAATACAACCCCTGTATGTTTCAATATGAATATCTCCACATGACCTATCTTCCCTATAGGCCTACATTACAATACAACCCCTGTATGTTTCAATATGAATATCTCCACAGGAGATACACAGAACAGCTAAAGGGCTAGGTGATAGTAGATGGACTGAGGTGAATAAACCTACAGCAGCAAAGTCATAGCATTTTATACTGTTTAAATTGTTTAGAAATGCAGTATATTAGCTTCAACCTTCCCCAAAAAGTTCTGGGGATACAACCATACCAGACATCACTACAACTCAAACCCTAGTTACTGTACTGGCAGAGGGGCTGAGAGGTAGAGGGGGAGAAGGCAACCTGCTCCGCTGGGCAGAGGGGCTGAGAGGTAGAGGGGGAGAAGGCAACCTGCTCCACTGGGCAGAGGGGCTGAGAGGTAGAGGGGGAGAAGGCAACCTGCTCCGCTGGGCAGAGGGGCTGAGAGGTAGAGGGGGAGAAGGCATCCTGCTCCGCTGGGCAGAGGGGCTGAGAGGTAGAGGGGGAGAAGGATGGCAGCTCGTGAGGGGTCAATATGTGAAAGGGGACAACAGATGTGTCAGCACAGGCCAGATGAGTTTCTTCTGTGGAAATGAGTCAAGATAATTTTGTGCAAGGTACACCTATGGCTCCACACATATGAACAAACACACACGAACACACACACATGAACATACACACACGTGACAGGGACAAGAGGAGTCATACCTGTGAGAGGGAAGGAGAGGACTGGATGCTTGTGCATGTTTTCTCATGTGGTTGTTTTATTCATGGTGCAAAACCCTGCGTATTAGCTCCCCAAGATATGCATTGTCCTCTCCTCTCTGTCTCACACAGCACTGTATCCTAGTTTAGTGTGTTCAAACATTAAATAGACCTGGGCAAACAGTTCTCTATTGTTCCATGACTGTAACATTTAAATTAGCTTTCTGTCTAGAGTGTAAGGGTATTGGAACCTTCGGAGCTAAGATGGCAACCGGTCAGATTTTCAAACTCAAACCAAGTTTGTCAAAATGCTGTGGGAGCCCCTGTTATGTAGCCTTGAGTAGATAACATTGGGTCTGGACAGTAGGCTGCTTGGGGATGGGTTGATGGGTGGAGTGGGATAGAGGAGAAGAGAGAGGGGGAAAGATCCTAGACACAGACAGCCATGTTAAATGTATGTTATCTGGGTCCAGGGACTCACACCCCCCCCCCTGCTAGAGAGACCCAGGCTGGGAACACAATCTCCTGACCCTGTGGTTAGATATCCTCTCTCTGGCTGCGTCCTAAACGGCGCCTTAGGGCCTACGTGGTTCTGGTCAAAATGAGTGCACTATATAGGGAATGGGGGGCCGTTTGGGAAGCATCCTGTCTGTCTGACATTCTAGACAAAACCCTGGTATTCTGTTCCTGAAGATATATCGGGGCATTGCTGAGGAGAGATGGGTGAGATCTCCCAACCGAGGACCCTGGTTGATAAGCCAAAAGGAAACTTTTGTTAGCTGACCACTAAACAGGAAACAGCGTACAAAACAGAAACAGTGCATTGGTCTGACCACTAAACAGGAAACTGACCACTAAACAGGAAACAGTTTGTTAGAGGTCTGACCAAACAGGAAACAGTATTTGTTAAGGTCTGACCACTAAACAGGAAACACATTGTTAGAGGTCTGACCCCTAAACAGGAAACAGTGCATTTGTTAGAGGTCTGACCACTAAACAGGAAACAGCGTATTGTTAGAGGTCTGACCCCTAAACAGGAAACAGTGCATTTGTTAGAGGTCTGACCCAGGAAACAGTAAGAGGTCTGACAGGAAACAGTGTATTGTTAGAGGTCTGACCAAACAGGAAACAGTATTGTTAGAGGTCTGACCCCTAAACAGGAAACAGTGCATTGTTAGAGGTCTGACCCCTAAACAGGAAACAGTGCATTGTTAGAGGTCTGACCCCTAAACAGGAAACAGTGTATCTGACCCTAAACAGTTATTGTTAGAGGTCTGACCACTAAACAGGAAACATTGTTAGAGGTCTGACCCTTTGTTAGAGGTCTGACCAAACAGGAAACAGTAAACAGGAAACAGTGTATTGTTAGAGGTCTGACCCCTAAACAGGAAACAGTATTTGTTAGAGGTCTGACCACTAAACAGGAAACAGTATTTGTTAGAGGTCTGACCCTAAACAGGAAACAGTGTAGAGGTCTGACCACTAAACAGGAAACAGTAGTTAGGGTCTGACCACTAAACAGGAAACAGTATTTGTTAGAGGTCTGACCCCTAAACAGGAAACCGTGCATTGTTAGAGGTCTGACCCCTTGTTAGAGGTCTGTTAGAGGTCTGACCTAAACAGGAAACAGTGTATTGTTAGAGGTCTGACCCCTAAACAGGAAAACAGTACAGAGGTCTGACCCCTAAACAGGAAACAGTATTTGTTGTTAGAGGTCTGAGGGAAACAGTATTTGTTAGAGGTCTGAAACAGGAAACAGTGCATTGTTAGAGTTCTGACCCCTAAACAGGAAACAGTATTTGTTAGAGGTCTGACCCCTAAACAGGAAACAGAAACAGGAGAGGTCTGACCCCTAAACAGGAAACAGCGTGTTAGAGGTCTGACCCCTAAACAGGAAACATTGTTAGAGGTCTGACCCCTAAACAGGAAACAGTGTATTGTTAGAGGTCTGACCACTAAACAGGAAACAGTGTTTGTTAGAGGTCTGACCACTAAACAGGAAACAGTGTATTGTTAGAGGTCTGACCCCTAAACAGGAAACAGTATTTGTTAGAGGTCTGACCACTAAACAGGAAACAATATTTGTTAGAGGTCTGACCCCTAAACAGGAAACCGTGCATTGTTAGAGGTCTGACCCCTAAACAGGAAACCGTGCATTGTTAGAGATCTGACCCCTAAACAGGAAACAGGGTATTGTTTAGTTGTTTGCTAAAATATTTGAACTAAAACAGTCTCATTGTTAGAGGTTATCACTTATGTATTGTTAGATCACGAAACAATATCCTGAGGTCTGACCACTAAACAGGAAACAATATTTACTGTCAGGAAACGCATTGACACTGATTGAGTATGTAGCTCAGTGAAGTCCCCAGGTCTATTTGTGTCAGAGCAGTAACATACAGGACAGTAGACTGGGAGAGACAGGAGAGATTGTGGGTGTCAGACAGATCATTCTCCTCCCGCCACCAGCATCACATCTGTAATGACAGTCAACACACAAAGTGCCACTTTCACCTCACTGTGAAGACATCTTTGTCTGCTGGCATTAAAGTCTTCATTAACCTCGAGGAGGAAGAGAAGTAAGAAGAGGTGAAGGAGTCCTACATTTTTCAGTCCAAAATATGCATTTATATCACACACACAACACATTGATATATAATGTCAAGCCATATGCACTTTGAATTCCTTCCCATCCTTGTCTTGCTGGGTTCAGCTGCAGACTGAATCATGACGCCAGCGAACCCCGGCACTCCTCTCCTGTCTGTCCACATCCACCACCTTCACATTGACTGCAATCAACATCTGACTACTGGTATTGTCCACGGTGCAGAACACATAGCGCAGGCTGATGCAACAGTGGTTACTGTCCGTGGTGCTGAACAGATAGCTTCTGCAACTGTGAGTACTGTCATCCAATCTCTCACTCTCTCTGTCTCTGTCTCTCTCTCTCTCTGCAGAAAGCCTGAGGGAGACACTGCTGATTGAAAGGATGTGTGTGTGTGTGTGTGTGTGTGTGTGTGTGTGTGTGTGTGTGTGTGTGTGTGTGTGTGTGTGTGTGTGTGTGTGTGTGTGTGTGTGTGCGTGTGTGTGTGTCCTTCTGTCCACTTGTGTGTCCATCTGCCCATTTGCGTCTGTCCACCTGCCCCTCTGTCCACCTGCCCCTCTGTCCATCTGCCCCTCTGTCCATCTGCCCCCATGTCCACCTGCTCCTCTGTCCATCTGTCCCTCTGTCCACCTGTCCTTCTGTCCACTTGTCCATCTGCCCATTTGCCCGCCTGTCCCTCTGTCCACCTGCCCCTCTGTCCCTATGTCCCTCTGCCCCTCTGTCCACCTGCCCACCTGCCCCTCTGTCCATCTGTCCCTCTGCCCCTCTGTCCACCTGCCCCTCTGTCCATCTGTCCACCTGCCACTCTGTCCCCCTGTCCATCTGTCCACCTGCCACTCCCCCCTGTCCATCTGTCCCTCTGTCCATCTGTCCGTCTGTCTTACTGTCTGTCTGTCCGTCTGTCCATCAGTAGAGTGCAGTTGGCCAACAGAGGGCACTAACTGGCCCCCACTGACATGCCCATTACCTGCTGGGCATGCATACTGTACACACACACACACACACACACACACACACACACACACACACACACACACACACACAAACACACACACAAACACACACACACACACACACACACACACACACACACACACACACACACACACACACACACACACACACACACACACCTATGATGGTTCCAATTAAATGCTGGGTTCATACACAGAGCACATGGGCAAAACAACACACACACACAGGTACAGCGGAAAGATTGGTAGTTTGAAGATCGGTAGTTAGCTAGAAATGGTTTTTTTTTGCATGTGTATGCGTGAGAGAAAAAGTAGCTTGTGAACATCACCTGCATCTAAACAGCTCCATCAGTCTGTCTGCATGTAAACAGCTCCATCAGTCTGCTGTAAACAGCTCTATCAGTATACATGCATATCCTTCAGTTTGCAAACACCTCTATCAGTCTGCATGTAAACATGTAAACTCCATTTGCAGTCATGTCATGTAAACAGCTCTATCTGTCTGCATGTAAACACCTCCATCAGTCAGCATGTAAACACCTCCATCAGTCTGCATGTAAACAGCTCTATCAGTCTGCATGTAAACACCTCCATCAGTCTGCATGTAAACAGCTCTATCTGTCTGCATGTAAACATCTCTATCAGTCTGCATGTAAACAGCTCTATCAGTCTGCTTGTAAACAGCTCCATCAGTCTGCATGTAAACATCTCTATCAGTCTGCATGTAAACAGCTCTATCTGTCTGCATGTAAACATCTATATCAGTGTACATGTAAACACCTCTATCAGTCTGCATGTAAACAGCTCTATCAGTCAGCATGTAAACACCTCCATCAGTCTGCATGTAAACAGCTCTATCTATCTGCATGTAAACAGCTCCATCAGTCTGCATGTAAACAGCTCTATCAGTCTGCATGTAAACACCTCTATCAGTCTGCATGTAAACAGCTCCATCAGTCTGCATGTAAACACCTCTATCAGTCTGCATATAAACAGCTCTATCAGTCTGCTTGTAAACATCTCTATCAGGCTGCATGTAAACACCTCTATCAGTCTGCATGTAAACAGCTCTATCAGTCTGCTTGTAAACATCTATATCAGTGTACATGTAAACACCTCTATCAGTCTGCATGTAAACAGCTCTATCAGTCAGCATGTAAACACCTCCATCAGTCTGCATGTAAACAGCTCTATCAGTATCTGCATGTAAACATCATCTCTATCATCAGTAAACAGCTCTATCAGTATACATGTAAACACTCTCCATCAGTCAGCTCTATCAGTATACATGTAAACATCTCTATCAGTCTGCTCTCAGTGTAAAAACAGCTCTATCAGTGTACATGTAAACATCTCTATCAGTCTGCTTGTAAACAGCTCTATCAGTGTACATATAAACATGTCTGCATGTAAACAGCATCTCTATCAGTCTGCATGTAAACACTCTATCAGTCTGCATGTAAACATCTCTATCAGTCTGTGAACATCTCTATCAGTCTGCTAAACACCTCCATCAGTCTGCATGTAAACAGCTCTTTCTATCAGTCTGTTGTAAACTCTCTATCAGTATACATGTAAACACCTCCATCAGTCTGCATGTAAACAGCTCTATCAGTGTACATCCACTCTCAGTCTGCAGTAAACAGCTCAGTATACATGTAAACACCTCTATCAGTCTGCATGTAAACAGCTTTCCTTCAGTTTGCATGTAAACAGCTCTATCTGGTCATGTCTACAGATTGTGTTTAAACACCTCCATCAGTACATGTAAACACCTCTCTCAGTCTGCTGTAAACAGCTCTGGCCCAGAGACGTCTGCATGTAAACATCTATCACATGTAAACAGGGCTGGGGCACCTCCATCAGTCTGCATGGTTCATGATAAACATCTATATCAGCTGCAGGGCTGCATGTAAACAGCTGTCTGCATGCATCTATATATTCACATTCCCACTCTATCATCTTATGTAAACAGCTCAACCCACCTCCAGTCTGCATGTAAACAGTCATAAACATCACATTACTGTGAAACAGCTCTATCAGTATTGTAAACACCCCCATCAGTCTGCATGTCACATGTTCTCATTTCTATCAGTCTCTGACAAAACACCTCGGCAGTCTGCATGTAAATGAGCACCTTCCTGTAAACAGGCTGGCTCAGAGTATGTAACACCTCCATCAGTCTGCATGTAAACAGGAGATCAGAAGAGAAGAGAAACACACAACCAGTCTGCATGTAAACATCTATATTTAACCTCCTGATTCACATTCAAGGTCATCCGGATTCTGTAGAGACATCATGATCCTATCAGTCTGCATTAATCTAACAACACCTAGTCTATTTATACATAACCATCAGTCTACAGGGTAAACAGCTCCACAGACACCTGACCAGACAGAAACACCTCCAAAAAAACACCTCTATCAGTCTGCATGTAAACAGTTCTGTTGAGAGATGGGTCTTATTAACACTACGATGTTCATGTAAACAGATGGGTCTGCATTAAACACTCTATCAGTCTGCTGTAAACAGCTCTAGAGTCTGGGTAAACAGCTTATTAACACAGCTATGATGTTCTGTTGAGAGTCTGCTTGTATGGGTCTTATTAACACTGATGTTCTGTTGAGAGATGGGTCTTATTAACACTATGATGTTCTGTTGAGAGATGGGTCTTATTAACACTGATGTTATCAGTCTGCATGTGAAGATCTCTATCAGTCTGCATGTAAACATCTCTATCAGTCTGCTTTAAACACCTCCATCAGTCTTATTAAACATTATCAGTCTGCTTGAAACAGCTCTATGTTCATCTCTATCAGTGTTGAGAGTAAACATCTCTATCAGTCTGTCTTATTAACACTGATGTTCTGTTGTTTCTGAGACATGAGATGGGTCTTATTAACACTACAGATGTTCTGTTGGGAGATGGATCTTATTAACACTGATGTTCTGTTGAGAGATGGGTCTTATTAGTCACATGTACGATGTTCTGTTGAGAGATGGGTCTTATTAACACTGATGTTCTGTTGAGAGATGGGTCTTATTAACACTATTCTTGTTCTGTTGAGAGATGGGTCTTATTAACACTGATGTTCTGTTGAGAGATGGGTCTTATTAACACTATGATGTTCTGTTGAGATGACATGTAAAAGGATGTTCTGGTCTTATTAACACTATGATGTTCTGTTGAGAGATGGGTCTTATTAACACTGATGTTCTGTTGAGAGATGGGTCTTATTAACACTGATGTTCTGTTGAGAGATGGGTCTTATTAACACAATAACTGTTGAGAGATGGGTCTTATTAACACTGATGTTCTGTTGAGAGATGGGTCTTATTAACACTGATGTTCTGTTGAGAGATGGGTCTTATTAACACTGATGTTCTGTTGAGAGATGGGTCTTATTAACACTATGCTGTTCTGTTGAGAGATGGGTCTTATTAACACTGATGTTCTGTTGAGAGATGGATCTTATTAACACTGATGTTCTGTAGAGATGGGTCTTATAACACTGATGTTCTGTTGAGAGATGGGTCTTATTAACACTGATGTTCTGTTGAGAGATGGGTCTTATTAACACTGATGTTCTGTTGAGAGATGGGTCTTATTAACACTATGATGTTCTGTTGAGAGATGGGTCTTATTAACACAATGATGTTCTGTTGAGAGATGGGTCTTATTAACACTGATGTTCTGTTGAGAGATGGGTCTTATTAACACTGATGTTCTGTTGAGAGATGGGTCTTATTAACACAATGACGTTCTGTTGAGAGATGGGTCTTATTAACACTGATGTTCTGTTGAGAGATGGGTCTTATTAACACTGATGTTCTGTTGAGAGATGGGTCTTATTAACACTGATATTCTGTTGAGAGATGGGTCTTATTAACACTGATGTTCTGTTGAGAGATGGGTCTTATTAACACTGATGTTCTGTTGAGAGATGGGTCTTATTAACACTGATGTTCTGTTGAGAGATGGGTCTTATTAACACTGATGTTCTGTTGAGAGATGGGTCTTATTAACACTATGATGTTCTGTTGAGAGATGGGTCTTATTAACACTGATGTTCTGTTGAGAGATGGGTCTTATTAACACAATGACGTTCTGTTGAGAGATGGGTCTTATTAACACTGATGTTCTGTTGAGAGATGGGTCTTATTAACACTGATGTTCTGTTGAGAGATGGGTCTTAATAACACTATGATGTTCTGTTGAGAGATGGGTCTTATTAACACTATGATGTTCTGTTGAGAGATGGGTCTTATTAACACTTTGATGTTCTGTTGAGAGATGGGTCTTATTAACACAATGACGTTCTGTTGAGAGATGGGTCTTATTAACACTGATGTTCTGTTGAGAGATGGGTCTTATTAACACTGATGTTCTGTTGAGAGATGGGTCTTATTAACACTGATGTTCTGTTGAGAGATGGGTCTTATTAACACTATGCTGTTCTGTTGAGAGATGGGTCTTATTAACACAATGACGTTCTGTTGAGAGATGGGTCTTATTAAAACTGATGTTCTGTTGAGAGATGGGTCTTATTAACACAATGACGTTCTGTTGAGAGATGGGTCTTATTAACACTGATGTTCTGTTGAGAGATGGGTCTTATTAACACTGATGTTCTGTTGAGAGATGGGTCTTATTAACACTGATGTTCTGTTGAGAGATGGGTCTTATTAACACTGATGTTCTGTTGAGAGATGGGTCTTATTAACACTGATGTTCTGTTGAGAGATGGGTCTTATTAACACTGATATTCTGTTGAGAGATGGGTCTTATTAACACTGATGTTCTGTTGAGAGATGGGTCTTATTAACACTGATGTTCTGTTGAGAGATGGGTCTTATTAACACTGATGTTCTGTTGAGAGATGGGTCTTATTAACACTGATGTTCTGTTGAGAGATGGGTCTTATTAACACTATGATGTTCTGTTGAGAGATGGGTCTTATTAACACTGATGTTCTGTTGAGAGATGGGTCTTATTAACACAATGATGTTCTGTTGAGAGATGGGTCTTATTAACACTGATGTTCTGTTGAGAGATGGGTCTTATTAACACTGATATTCTGTTGAGAGATGGGTCTTATTAACACTGATGTTCTGTTGAGAGATGGGTCTTATTAACACTGATGTTCTGTTGAGAGATGGGTCTTATTAACACTGATGTTCTGTTGAGAGATGGGTCTTATTAACACTATGGCCTCTGTTCCCCCTGAGCTCAAATAAGCTACAATAACACTGTCCTACGATCAATAGTTTTCCCCCTCTATACACAGGACTGATGGAGTGGGTGTCAGTAACACTCTAAAACGCTCTATAAACACACACACACTAACAGCACAATGCTTGGGGTGCTTTTCAATCAAACAGCATATCCAGGTTTTTGGGGAAAGGTAAAAAACCAGCAGAGATCATGTAGTGGTATAGGTAGTTTTAGAGGTAGAGGTAGTGGTACTGGTAGTGGTAGAGGTAGTTTTAGAGGTAGAGGTAGAGGTAGTTTTAGAGGTAGAGGTAGTGGTACTGGTAGTGGTAGAGGTAGTTTTAGAGGTAGAGGTAGTGGTACTGGTAGTGGTAGAGGTAGTTTTAGAGGTAGAGGTAGAGGTAGAGGTAGATTTAGTGGTAGAGGTAGAGGTAGTGGTACTGGTAGTGGTAGAGGTAGTGATAGAGGTAGAGGTAGAGGTAGTGGTAGAGGTAGTGGTAGAGGTAGAGGTGGAGATAGAGGTAGTGGTAGAGGTAGTGGTAGACGGTAGAGGTAGAGCTAGAGGTAGTGGTAGAGGTAGAGGTAGAGGTAGAGGTAGTGGTAGAGGTAGTGGTAGAGGTAGTGGTAGTGGTAGCGGTATGGGTAGAGCTGGTGGTAGTGGTATGGGTAGAGGTAGTGGTAGAGGTAGAGGTAGTGGTAAAGGTAGTGAGAGAGGTAGAGGTAGAGGTAGAGGTAGTGGTAGAGGTAGAGGTAGAGGTAGATTTAGTGGTAGAGGTAGAGGTAGTGGTACTTGTAGTGGTAGAGGTAGTGATAGAGGTAGTGGTAGAGGTAGAGGTAGTGGTAGAGGTAGTGGTAGAGGTAGAGATAGAGGTAGTGGTAGAGGTAGTGGTAGAGGTAGAGCTAGAGGTAGTGGTAGAGGTAGAGGTAGAGGTAGAGGTAGTGGTAGAGGTAGTGGTAGTGATAGAGGTAGTGGTAGAGGTAGTGGTAGAGGTAGAAGTAGTGGTAGAGGTAGTGGCAGAGGTAGAGGTAGTTTTAGAGGTAGAGGTAGTAGTATTGGTAGTGGTAGTGGTAGAGGTAGTGGTAGAGGTAGTGGTAGAGGTAGAGGTAGAGGTAGAGGTAGAGGTAGTTGTAGAGGTAGAGGTAGAGGTAGTGGTAGAGGTAGAGGTAGAGGTAGAGGTAGTGGTAGAGGTAGTGGTAGAGGTAGAGGTAGAGGTAGTGGTAGAGGTAGTGGTAGAGGTAGTGGTAGTGGTAGAGGTAGTGGTAGAGGTAGTGGTAGTGGTAGAGGTAGTGGTAGAGGTAGAAGTAGTGGTAGAGGTAGTGGCAGAGGTAGAGGTAGTGTTAGAGGTAGAGGTAGTAGTATTGGCAGTGGTAGTGGTAGTGGTAGAGGTAGTCGTAGAGGTAGTGGTAGAGGTAGAGGTAGAAGTAGTGGTAGAGGTAGTGGTAGAGGTAGTGGTAGAGGTAGAAGTAGTGGTAGAGGTAGTGGCAGAGGTAGAGGTAGTGTTAGAGGTAGAGGTAGTAGTATTGGTAGTGGTAGTGGTAGAGGTAGTGGTAGAGGTAGTGGTAGTGTTAGAGGTAGTGGTAGTGGTAGAGGTAGAGGTAGAAGTAGTGGTAGAGGTAGTGGTAGAGGTAGTGGTAGAGGTAGAAGTAGTGGTAGAGGTAGTGGCAGAGGTAGAGGTAGTGTTAGAGGTAGAGGTAGTAGTATTGGTAGTGGTAGTGGTAGAGGTAGTGGTAGAGGTAGTGGTAGTGTTAGAGGTAGTGGTACTGGTAGTGGTAGAGGTAGTGATAGAGGTAGAGGTAGAGGTAGTGGTAGAGGTAGTGGTAGAGGTAGAGGTGGAGATAGAGGTAGTGGTAGAGGTAGTGGTAGACGGTAGAGGTAGAGCTAGAGGTAGTGGTAGAGGTAGAGGTAGAGGTAGAGGTAGTGGTAGAGGTAGTGGTAGAGGTAGTGGTAGTGGTAGCGGTATGGGTAGAGCTGGTGGTAGTGGTATGGGTAGAGGTAGTGGTAGAGGTAGAGGTAGTGGTAAAGGTAGTGAGAGAGTAGAGGTAGAGGTAGAGGTAGTGGTAGAGGTAGAGGTAGAGGTAGATTTAGTGGTAGAGGTAGAGGTAGTGGTACTTGTAGTGGTAGAGGTAGTGATAGAGGTAGTGGTAGAGGTAGAGGTAGTGGTAGAGGTAGTGGTAGAGGTAGAGATAGAGGTAGTGGTAGAGGTAGTGGTAGAGGTAGAGCTAGAGGTAGTGGTAGAGGTAGAGGTAGAGGTAGAGGTAGTGGTAGAGGTAGTGGTAGTGATAGAGGTAGTGGTAGAGGTAGTGGTAGAGGTAGTGGTAGAGGTAGAAGTAGTGGTAGAGGTAGTGGCAGAGGTAGAGGTAGTTTTAGAGGTAGAGGTAGTAGTATTGGTAGTGGTAGTGGTAGAGGTAGTCGTAGAGGTAGTGGTAGAGGTAGAGGTAGAAGTAGTGGTAGAGGTAGTGGTAGAGGTAGTGGTAGAGGTAGAAGTAGTGGTAGAGGTAGTGGCAGAGGTAGAGGTAGTGTTAGAGGTAGAGGTAGTAGTATTGGTAGTGGTAGTGGTAGAGGTAGTGGTAGAGGTAGTGGTAGTGTTAGAGGTAGTGGTAGTGGTAGAGGTAGAGGTAGAAGTAGTGGTAGAGGTAGTGGTAGAGGTAGTGGTAGAGGTAGAAGTAGTGGTAGAGGTAGTGGCAGAGGTAGAGGTAGTGTTAGAGGTAGAGGTAGTAGTATTGGTAGTGGTAGTGGTAGAGGTAGTGGTAGAGGTAGTGGTAGTGTTAGAGGTAGTGGTACTGGTAGTGGTAGAGGTAGTGATAGAGGTAGAGGTAGAGGTAGTGGTAGAGGTAGTGGTAGAGGTAGAGGTGGAGATAGAGGTAGTGGTAGAGGTAGTGGTAGACGGTAGAGGTAGAGCTAGAGGTAGTGGTAGAGGTAGAGGTAGAGGTAGAGGTAGTGGTAGAGGTAGTGGTAGAGGTAGTGGTAGTGGTAGCGGTATGGGTAGAGCTGGTGGTAGTGGTATGGGTAGAGGTAGTGGTAGAGGTAGAGGTAGTGGTAAAGGTAGTGAGAGAGGTAGAGGTAGAGGTAGAGGTAGTGGTAGAGGTAGAGGTAGAGGTAGATTTAGTGGTAGAGGTAGAGGTAGTGGTACTTGTAGTGGTAGAGGTAGTGATAGAGGTAGTGGTAGAGGTAGAGGTAGTGGTAGAGGTAGTGGTAGAGGTAGAGATAGAGGTAGTGGTAGAGGTAGTGGTAGAGGTAGAGCTAGAGGTAGTGGTAGAGGTAGAGGTAGAGGTAGAGGTAGTGGTAGAGGTAGTGGTAGTGATAGAGGTAGTGGTAGAGGTAGTGGTAGAGGTAGAAGTAGTGGTAGAGGTAGTGGCAGAGGTAGAGGTAGTTTTAGAGGTAGAGGTAGTAGTATTGGTAGTGGTAGTGGTAGAGGTAGTGGTAGAGGTAGTGGTAGAGGTAGAGGTAGAGGTAGAGGTAGAGGTAGTTGTAGAGGTAGAGGTAGAGGTAGTGGTAGAGGTAGAGGTAGAGGTAGAGGTAGTGGTAGAGGTAGTGGTAGAGGTAGAGGTAGAGGTAGTGGTAGAGGTAGTGGTAGAGGTAGAGGTAGAGGTAGTGGTAGAGGTAGTGGTAGAGGTAGTGGTAGTGGTAGAGGTAGTGGTAGAGGTAGTGGTAGTGGTAGAGGTAGTGGTAGAGGTAGAAGTAGTGGTAGAGGTAGTGGCAGAGGTAGAGGTAGTGTTAGAGGTAGAGGTAGTAGTATTGGCAGTGGTAGTGGTAGTGGTAGAGGTAGTCGTAGAGGTAGTGGTAGAGGTAGAGGTAGAAGTAGTGGTAGAGGTAGTGGTAGAGGTAGTGGTAGAGGTAGAAGTAGTGGTAGAGGTAGTGGCAGAGGTAGAGGTAGTGTTAGAGGTAGAGGTAGTAGTATTGGTAGTGGTAGTGGTAGAGGTAGTGGTAGAGGTAGTGGTAGTGTTAGAGGTAGTGGTAGTGGTAGAGGTAGTGGTAGAAGTAGTGGTAGAGGTAGTGGCAGAGGTAGAGGTAGTGGTAGTGGTAGAGGTAGTGGTAGAGGTAGAGGTAGAGGTAGTGGTAGAGGTAGTGGTAGAGGTAGAAGTAGTGGTAGAGGTAGTGGCAGAGGTAGAGGTAGTGTTAGAGGTAGAGGTAGAGGTAGTGGTAGAGGTAGTGGTAGAGGTAGAAGTAGTGGTAGAGGTAGTGGTAGAGGTAGAGGTAGTGTTAGAGGTAGAGGTAGTAGTATTGGTAGTGGTAGTGGTAGAGGTAGTGGTAGAGGTAGTGGTAGTGTTAGAGGTAGTGGTAGTGGTTGTGGTGTATTTGGCTTCAGAGAGGAATCTTTATGCTGTATTTATTGCATTCTCCAGGTAGATATCATGTTTCTGTGTTTGAGAGAGAGAGAGAGAGAGAGAGAGAGAGAGAGAGAGGGGGGGGGGTCATCTAGACACAGACAGAGAGAGATCATCTAGACAGAGACAGAGAGGGGTCATCTAGACATAGAGGGGTCATCTCGACAGAGACAGAGAGTGGGGTCATCTAGACAGAGAGGATCATCTAGACAGAGACATAGAGGGGTCACCTAGACAGAGACAGAGAGGGGTCATCTAGACAGAGACAGAGAGAGGGGTCATCTAGACAGAGAGGATCATCTAGACAGAGACATAGAGGGGTCACCTAGACAGAGACAGAGAGGGGTCATCTCGACAGAGACAGAGAGAGGGGTCATCTTGACAGAGAGGATCATCTAGACAGAGACATAGAGGGGTCATCTCAACAGAGACAGAGAGATGTCATCTCGACAGAGACAGAGAGATGTCATCTAGACAGGGAAGGCTAGTGTGGGTCTGTAGGGTTAGATGTGAAGATATTTGTTGTTTTTGGAGCCTGATATTTTGGGGGTTTTGTTGACATCATCTACAATGGTGAGGAGGAAGTGGACAGCAGCCAGATGACACTTTTTAAATGGAAGACCTAAGGGGAGAGGTGCTGTGCAGATAGGAAGGAGTGTGTGTGTTTGTTTTCAAAGTCAAATCAAATCAAACTTTATTTGTCACATGCGCTGAATACAACATATAACATAACATAACAACCTTACCGTGAAATGCTTACTTACAAGCCCTTAACCAACAATGCACTTCAAGAAGAGTTAAGAAAATGTTTACCAAATAAATTAAAGTAAAATATAACACAAAGTAACACAATACATAACAATAACGAGGTTATATACAGGAGGTACCGATACCAAGTCAATGTGGAGGCTATATACAGGAGGTACCGATAACGAGTCAATGTGGAGGCTATGTACAGGAGGTACCGATACTGAGTCAATGTGGAGGCTATATACAGGAGGTACCGATACCAAGTCAATGTGGAGGCTATATACAGGAGGTACCGATACCAAGTCAATGTGGAGGCTATATACAGGAGGTACCGATACCAAGTCAATGTGGAGACTATATACAGGAGGTACCGATACCAAGTCAATGTGGAGGCTATATACAGCAGGTACCGATACCAAGTCAATGTGGAGGCTATATACAGGAGGTACCGATACCAAGTCAATGTGGAGGCTATATACAGGGGGTACCGATACCGAGTCAATGTGGAGGCTATATACAGGGGGTACCGATACCGAGTCAATGTGGAGGCTATATACAGGGGGTACCGATACCGAGTCAGTGAGGAGGCTAAATACAGGAGGTACCGATACCAAGTCAATGTGGAGGCTTTATACAGGGGGTACCGATACCGAGTCAGTGTGGAGGCTATATACAGGGGGTACCGATACCAAGTCAATGTGGAGGCTTTATACAGGGGGTACCGATACCGAGTCAACGTGGATGCTTTATACAGGGGGTACCGATACCAAGTCAATGTGGAGGCTATATACAGGGGGTACCGATACCGAGTCAATGTGGAGGCTATATACAGGGGGTACCGATACCGAGTCAATATGGAGGCTATATACAGGAGGTACCGATACCGAGTCAATGTGGAGGCTAAATACAGGGGGTACCGATACCGAGTCAATGTGGAGGCTATATACAGGGGGTACCGATACCGAGTCAATGTGGAGGCTATATACAGGAGGTACCGATACCGAGTCAATATGGAGGCTAAATACAGGGGGTACCGATACCGAGTCAATGTGGAGGCTATATACAGGGGGTACCGATACCGAGTCAATGTGGAGGCTAAATACAGGGGGGTACCGATACCGAGTCAATTTGGAGGCTATATACAGGGGGTACCGATACCGAGTCAATGTGGAGGCTAAATACAGGGGTACCGATACCGAGTCAATGTGGAGGTTATATACAGGGGGTACCGGTACAGAGTCAATGTGGAGGCTATATACAGGGGGTACCGATACCGAGTCAATGTGGAGGCTAAATACAGGGGGTACCGATACCGAGTCAATGTGGAGGCTAAATACAGGGGGTACCGATACCGAGTCAATGTGGAGGCTATATACAGGGGGTACCGATACCGAGTCAATGTGGAGGCTATATACAGGGGGTACCGATACCGAGTCAATGCGGAGGCTATATACAGGGGGTACCGATACCGAGTCAATGTGGATGCTATATACAGGGGGTACCGATACCAAGTCAATGTGGAGGCTATATACAGGGGGTACCGATACCGAGTCAATGTGGAGGCTATATACAGGGGGTACCGATACCGAGTCAATGTGGAGGCTTTATACAGGGGGTACCGATACCGAGTCAATGTGGAGGCTATATACAGGGGGTACCGATACCGAGTCAGTGTGGAGGCTTTATACAAGAGGTACCGGTACCGAGTCAGTGTGGAGGCTTTATACAGGAGGTACCGGTACCGAGTCAGTGTTGGAGGCTTTATACAAGAGGTACCGGTACCGAGTCAGTGTGGAGGCTTTATACAAGAGGTACCGGTACCGAGTCAGTGTGGAGGCTTTATACAGGAGGTACCGGTACCGAGTCAGTGTGGAGGCTTTATTCAAGAGGTACCGGTACCGAGTCAGTGTGTAGAGCTACAGGTTAGATGAGGTCATTTGTACATGTACATAGGGACCGGTGAAACATGGATAATAAACAGGGGGGGTCAATGTAATAGTCATTTGATGAATTGTTCAGCAGTCTGATGACTTGGGGGTAGAAGCTGTTCAGCAGTCGGATGACTTGGGGGTAGAAGCTGTTCAGCAGTCTGATGACTTGGGGGTAGAAGCTGTTCAGCAGTCTGATGACTTGGGGGTAGAAGCTGTTCAGCAGTTTAATGACTTGGGGGTAGAAGCTGTTCAGCAGTCTGATGACTTGGGGGTAGAAGCTGTTCAGCAGTCTAATGACTTGGGGGTAGAAGCTGTTCAGCAGTCTGATGACTTGGGGGTAGAAGCTGTTACAGAGCCTTTTGGTCCTAGACTAGGCACTCTGGTACCGCTTACCGTGCGGTAGAGGAGGAAACAGTCTCTAAGAGAGAGAGAGAAAGAAAGAGAGAAGGATGGGACAGACAGACAGACAGACAGACAGACAGACAGACAGACAGACAGACAGACAGACAGACAGAGGTTAGAGTATATCATTCCCAGACAGACAGACAGACAGACAGACAGACAGACAGACAGACAGACAGACAGACAGACAGAGGTTCGAGTATATCATTCCCAGACAGACAGACAGACAGACAGACAGACACAGACAGACACAGACAGACAGACAGACAGACAGACAGACAGACAGACAGACAGACAGACAGACAGACAGAGGTTAGAGTATATCATTCCCAGACAGACAGACAGACAGACAGACAGACAGACAGACAGACAGACAGACAGACAGACAGACAGAGGTTAGAGTATATCATTCCCAGACAGACAGACAGACAGACAGACAGACAGACAGACAGACAGACAGACAGACAGACAGAGGTTAGAGTATATCATTGACAGACAGACAGACAGACAGACAGACAGACAGACAGACAGACAGACAGACAGACAGAGGTTAGAGTATATCCTTCCCAGACAGACAGACAGACAGACAGACAGACAGACAGACAGACAGACAGACAGACAGACAGACAGACAGACAGAGGTTCGAGTATATCATTCCCAGACAGACAGACAGACAGACAGACAGACAGACAGACAGACAGACAGACAGACAGACAGACAGAGGTTAGAGTATATCATTCCCAGACAGACAGACAGACAGACAGACAGACAGACAGACAGACAGACAGAGGTTAGAGTATATCATTCACAGACAGACAGACAGACAGACAGACAGACAGACAGACAGACAGACAGACAGACAGACAGACAGACAGACAGAGGTTCGAGTATATCATTCCCAGACAGACAGACAGACAGACAGACAGACAGACAGACAGACAGACAGACAGACAGACAGACAGACAGAGGTTAGAGTATATCATTCCCAGACAGACAGACAGACAGACAGACAGACAGACAGACAGACAGACAGACAGACAGAGGTTAGAGCATATCATTCCCAGACAGACAGACAGACAGACAGACAGACAGACAGACAGAGGTTAGAGTATATCATTCCCAGACAGACAGACAGACAGACAGACAGACAGACAGACAGACAGACAGACAGACAGACAGACAGACAGACAGAGGTTAGAGCATATCATTCCCAGACAGACAGACAGACAGACAGACAGAGGTTAGAGTATATCATTCCCAGACAGACAGACAGACAGACAGACAGACAGACAGACAGACAGACAGACAGACAGACAGACAGACAGACAGAGGTTAGAGTATATCATTCCCAGACAGACAGACAGACAGACAGACAGACAGACAGACAGACAGACAGACAGACAGACAGACAGACAGACAGACAGACAGACAGACAGACAGACAGACAGACAGAGGTTAGAGCATATCATTCCTCCTGAGAAGCATTGTTCTTGCCAGCCAGTGTTAGAGCTTTATCTCCCTCATAGATAATTGAATGTCCCCCAAAAGTATTTTCCTCCCAGCAGAGAAGAGTGGAGAAATATGTTATTAAGTTGAAGGTGACTGTAGGGTAATGGAGAAATGCATGCTATAATTGGTAGGAGTATTAGTTGTAATTTGGATGGTGTTTTACAGTACTCCTGCGGGGCCTAAGGGAGGTATTGAGGGTTAATGACGACAAACACCTGTAGCCATCTGGGTCTTCTCTGAATCAGGGATGCCTCCCAAATGGTATGCACTACTTCTGACCAGGTTCCATAGGGCTGTGGTCAAAAGTAGTGTACTACATAGTAAATAGAGTGCTGTTTGGGTCACAGCCTTGGACCACTCTCCTGTAGACCTCTGCCACTGCTGTATACCATTGTTAGTTGTGTACTGTGAAGGATACAGAGAGGAACCAAAATGACGTTGGGAAGGGTAGCAGGGAAGGGGAGGTCAGGGGTTGAACCAGCCAATTATGCTAGCTCGAGCAAGGAAGGCTACATACATTAGTTTATTCTGGCCATGCAATCTTACCTTCAGCTGTACATTAGGCTGTTTCTTAAATGGCACCCTATCCCCTATATAGTGCACTACTTTTGACCAGGGCTCTGGTCAAAAGTAGTGGACTATATAGTGAATAGAGTAGGGTTCCATTTTGGATACATTCTTATAATGTCCTTCTATTCATTCTCTACTACTTTTCTAATAGCGGAAAAAGTTCACAAACACCAGAGCACTATTTCACTGTCTCAATGCCACAAACAACATCAAGCCAGCCATTCGCTAATGGGCAATATGTTTTACTGAGTCTGAAAAGACACGTCAGGGCATCAAGGGGACATGTTAGAGGGGGAAAGAAATATGTCTATGGGAAGATGTAGGGATAGACAATGACGGCAGCCCCACCAGGAAACAGGCTTCATGGACAGAGGGGTTCTGACGATACAAGTAAATGTGGCTGTTATTGCGCATTTTTTTCCTCTTCCAGACAATGTTCTACTGCTTTGGTTTTGGTACAATCACAACCAGATGGGACCAGTTTGAGCCAATCAGAATGAGAAAGAACCAGTTTAAGCCAATCAGAACCAGATAGAACCAGTCTGAGCTGATCAGAATTAGATAGAAACAGTGTGAGGTGATCAGAATCAGGTAGAACCAGTCTGATGCAATCAGAGCCAGATAGAACCAGTCTGAGCCAATCAGAGCCAGATAGAACCAGTCTGAGCCAATCAGAATGAGAAAGAACCAGTTTAAGCCAATCAGAACCAGATAGAACCAGTCTGAGCTGATCAGAATTAGATAGAAACAGTGTGAGGTGATCAGAATCAGGTAGAACCAGTCTGATGCAATCAGAGAAAGATGGAACCAGTCTGAGCCAATCAGAGCCAGATAGAACCAGTCTGAGCCAATCAGAGCCAGATTGAACCAGTCTAAGGCAATCAGAGAAAGATGGAACCAGCCTAAGATTATCAACATCAGACAGAACCAGTCTGAGCCAATCAGAGCCAGATAGAACCAGTCTGAGCCAATCAGAGCCAGATAGAACCAGTCTGAGCCAATCAGAGCCAGATAGAACCAGTCTGAGCCAATCAGAGCCAGATAGAACCAGTCTGAGCCAATCAGAGCCAGATAGAACCAGTTGTCGAGCAGCGTATATTTAGACCTGAAGACAGTTAACTCTGCTATGGATTTTCTGTCTCTAGTAGGATCCATGGTGGGTGTGATACTATTGGTTGATGCCTGTGAGGAAAATAGCACAGTATTGAGTTGATAGGACTTAAAAACTGTGAAAAGGAGGAAAGTGAAAAGGTCTCTGAGGAAACTAAGGTTTTGATAGATGCTGTAGCGACTTGTGTAAGTGATTGGATAGCGATAATATAATCCCACTGAGCTAAAGCCTAGGTATAATCTCTGGGAGTTAACGTGGGTCTTCAGACAAGGTACCTTATCACTCTGAGTATGTGGTCTCATCTTAAATGCAGCATGAATAAACACATGTTGGCCCTTTTTAATACTCAAGGCCAATTATGATATTGTGAATCCACATTGCCAACATGATACTGAATTCCCAATGAACAAATGGTTTAATTGGTAGCATAACAGCAGATAACCAGATGCTGTATATGTACTATTGTGTGTAGTGTATCATTACTGGCCTGTCTGTGGTCCTCACACTCACACCTACAGACATGAACGTTCTGAAACATTAACATGAACACACACACACACACGCACCCTCACGCACACACACACACGGATCAATGATGCACCACACACACACACGGATCAATGATGTACCACACACACACACAAACACATGCACACACACACAAACACATGCACACACACACACACACACACACACACACACACACACACACACACACACACACACACACACACACACACACACACACACACACACACACACACAGATCAATGATGTACCACACACACACAAACACACATGCAAACATTGCTGCACTGGCAATTACCATCTAGTGACATCTCCACCCACTATATTTACATGCATGGCAGAAAGGGGACAGATCTATTGATCTGCGGCCACTATGGTCGATGTGACTTGATTTCTCATCACTGGCGTATAGGGGTATGAGCATGACAACCAATGATGAGCCTCTTACCAGTGGTTGAATTAGTTTGATAAGCCTCCTGAATATCCTGTTTGTGGTTGGGAACCAATCACACCGCAGACCAGGGGAACATTATGGCCGGAAATCAAATAGTTCACTTCAGTGTGCAAAGCTATCATCGAGGCAATGGGTGGCTATTTGAAGAATCTCAAATATAAAATATATTTTGATTTGTTTAACACTTTTTTGGTTGCATGATTCCCTAAGTGCTATTTCACCATTTTGATGTCTTCACTATTATTCTACAATTTTTTTTAACTAAAGAAAACCTCTTGAATGAGTAGGTGTGTCCCAGCTTTTGACCGGTGGTGTACGTTCATTAAAGCCGGTAATTAGCTGACATTAGTCCTCAAGTTCACTCATATAATTAAGGAATTAACTTCTGTAATGGGTGTATTTTTCCTAAACACAGAACCATTGTCACCAAGCAAGGAATGGTTTGAGGGCTTGAGGATGTAACTCTCCTTCCGTGACCTCCAACTGCTCTTAAACGCAAGTAAAACTAAATGCATGCTCTTCAACGTATCGCTGCCCGCACCCGCCCGCCCGTCCAGCATCACTACTCTGGACTGTTCTGACTTAGAATATGTGGACAACTACAAATATCTAGGTGTCTGGTTAGACTATAAACTCTCCTTCCAGACTCACATCAAACATCTCCAATCCAAAGTTAAATCTAGAATTGTCTTACTATATCTCAACAAAGCATCCTTCACTCATGCTGCCAAACATGCCCTCGTAAAACTGACTTTCCTACCGATTCTTAACTTCGGCGATGTCATTTACAAAATAGCCTCCAACACTCTACTCAGCAAATTGGATGCAGTCTATCACAGTGCCATCCATTTTGTCACCAAAGCCCCATATACTACCCACCACTACGACCTGTACGCTCTCGTTGGCTGGCCCTCGCTTCATACTCGTCGATAAACCCACTGGCTCCAGGTGATCTACAAGACCCTGCTAGGTAAAGCCCCGCCTTATCTCAGCTGACTAGTCACCATAGCAGCACCCACCCGTAGCACGCGCTCCAGCAGGTATATCTCACTGGTCACCCCCAAAGCCAATTCCTCCTTTGGCCGCCTCTCCTTCCAGTTCTCTGCTGCCAATGACTGGAACGAACTGCAAAAATCACTGAAGCTGGAGACTCGTATCTCCCTCACTAAATTTAAGCACCAGCTGTAAGAGCAGTTCACAGATCACTGCACCTGTACATAGCCCATCTGTAAATTGCCCATCCAACTACCTCCCCCATACTGTTATTTATTTTGCTCCTTTGCATCCCAGTATCTCTACCTTCACACTCATCTTCTGCACATCTATCACTCCCAGTGTTTAATTGCTAAATTGTAATTGTTCTGCCACTATGGCCTATTCATTGCCTTACCTCCCTTATCTTACCTCATTTGCACTCACTGTATATAGACTTTTTCTATTGTATTATTGACTGTATGTTTGTTTATTCCATGTGTAACTCTGTTGTAAATGAGAACTTGTTTTCAACTGGCCTACCTGGTTAAATAAAGGTGAAATAAATAAAAATAGATATGATCACATGGAATTAGGAGGAAATGTTTTTTATAGGTCAAATCAGTGTGTTTTAGAGTTTAGGCTTTTATGTTGATTTCTCCCTTGGTAATTAGTGTCTGCTTCTGCTAATAAAGTAATTCTAATGGAATGATCCAGTCCATCTGGCACGATATTCCCTAGTGCACTACCCTTATGGCTCTCGTTAAAAGTAGTAGACTATATAGGGAATAGGGTCACATATGGGACACAGGCCCTGAAAATAATGGCCTTTTCATCATTTTAAACACGGCACAGCAGCTCTGTTTGAACACAGCTGTACACACAACACATTTGCAGAGTAACATGAGGAATAAACCATTCTTATTGTATAAAACTGTTGCTTCTGTAATTTTGGTTATTATGCCATTCCTTTCATCAGATAAAATGGGAGTGTGGAGACAACTTCTGTTGATTCCAATCCTATTCAGTGTAGTTAAGGTATGTTTTTGTTAACAGATAATGAAACCAGGTCCCCTCCGACCTTGTACAATCCAAACTACTCCAGCAACATCACTATTTTACAGTATTTTTGTAATATTTTATACAATATCACTTAGGACCCGGTGCTTCGTGCAGGTCAGGAATTAAGGTTTGGTGCAGGTCACGGATTAAGGTTTGGTGCAGGTCAGGGATTAAGGCTTGGTGCAGGTGAGAGATTAACATCTGGTGCAGGTCAGACATTAAGGTTTGGTGCATGTCAGAGATTAAGGTTTGGTGCAGGTTAGGGATTAAGGTTTGGTGCAGGTCAGAGATTAAGGTTTGGTGCAGGTCAGGGATTAAGGTTTGGTGCAGGGCAGGGATTAACGTTTGATGCAGGTCAGGGATTAAGGTTTGGTGCAGGTCAGGGATTAAGGTTTGGTGCAGGTCAGGGATTAGGGCTTGGTGCAGGTCAGGGATTAGGGCTTGGTGCAGGTCAGGGATTAGAGTTTGGTGCAGGTCAGGGATTAATGTTTGGTTCAGGGTAGGAATTAAGGCTTGGTGCAGGTCAGAGATTAAGGTCTGGTGCAGGTCAGAGATTAAGGTTTGTTGCAGGTCAGAGATTAAGGTTTGGTGCAGGTCAAGGATTAAGGTTTGGTGCAGGTCAGAGATTAAGGTTTGGTGCAGGTCAGGGATTAAGGTCTGGTGCAGGTCAGGGATTAGGGCTTGGTGCAGGTCAGAGAATAGGACTTTACCTCATAAATCATACACAAAGAAAACTAAAACCCAATAGGTCTCTCTCTCTCTAACTCTCCTTTCCTCCGGTCCCCTGTGTGTGAATGATAATCCTTCTTTTGTAACTGGAGGTAAAATGTGCCTGACAGGCACCATAATCATCCATGTTCTCTCTCTGAGAGGAGCCAAGAGGAAACTCAAAGCAGAGGCAGGCAGGGTATTGATAAGGTACTTTCTCTTCTAATTCCCACCACAGCCATTTACAGTCCCTGGAAGTCAATGGGAGGCTTCTGTATTACATGAAAGGCCATGTTTTGGGCCAGAGTGCTGTTTGTTAGTCTACAAACCTTTCATCGAGACAGCTCCCGAGAGCACAATTGCTTTGGAATAAAAAGTGATTCTCCTCTCTGCCCTTTTCTCTTGTTTACACCCTCTATCAAGTGTCTGCCTGCCTGCGTGTGTGTGTGTGTGTGTGTGTGTGTGTGTGTGTGTGTGTGTGTGTGTGTGTGTGTGTGTGTGTGTGTGTGTGTGTGTGTGTGTGTGTGTGTGTGTGTGTGTGTGTGTGTGTGTGTGTGTGCGTGCGTGCGTGCGTGCGTGCGTGCGTGCGTGCGTGCGTGCGTGCGTGTGTGTGCGCGTGCGTGCGTGCGTCACACAAATTAGCCCTATCCTCTGTGTGATTTGCAGGGCAGTCATTAGTGTGTTAAATGCACAGTCAGCTTGGCATGAATCCCTAGTAAATTTGATCACCCTGTTACAGGAGAACTTTCCTACAGTGCAGGAAATGTGAAAATGGTCGTGTGTTTGAGGTTTATAAAGGCTTCTGAAGTACAGCACAAGTCGAAAGTTTGGAAACACCTACTGATTCAATGGTTTTTCTTTATTTTTTACTATTTTCTACATTGTAGAATAGTAGTGAAGACATCAAAACTATGAAATAACACATATGGAATCATGTAGAAACCAAAAACGTGTTTCAAAAAATCGAAATATATTTAATATTTGAGATTCTTCAAAGTAGCCACCCTTTGCCTTGATGACAGCTTTGCACACTCTTGGCATTCTCTCAACCAGCTTCATGAGGAATGCTTTTCCAACAGTCTTGACGGAGGTCCCACATATGCTTAACACTTGTTGGCTGCTTTTCCTTCACTCTGTGGTCCAACTCATCCCAAACCATCTCAATTGGGTTGAGGTCAGGTGATTGTGGAGGCCAGGTCATCTGATGCAGCACTCCATCACTCTCCTTGGTCAAATAGCCCTTACACAGCATGGAGGTGTGTTGGGTCACTGTCCTGTTGAAAAATGATAGTCCCACTAAGCACAAACCAGATGTGATGGTGTTACGCTGCAGAATGCGTTCGTCTGTGTCTTTGGAACCCAAAATCTCATTTGGACTCATCAGACCAAAGGTCCACCTGTCTAATGTCAATTGCTCCTGTTTCTTGGCCCAAGCAAGTCTCTTCTTATTATTGGTGTCCTTTTAGTAGTGTTTTCTTTGCAGCAATTCAACCATGAAGGCCTGATTCACAGTCTCCTCTGGACAGTTGATGTTGAGATGTGTCTGTTACTTCAACTCTGTGAAGCATTTATGTGGGCTGCAGTTAACTCTAATGAATTTATCATCTGCAGCAGAGGTAACTCTGTTTCTTCCTTTCCTGTGGTGGTCCTCATGAGAGACAGTTTCATCATAGCGCTTGATGGTTTTTGTGACTGCACAAATGTTCCAGATTGACTGACCTTCATGTCTTAAAGTAAGGATGGCCTGTCATTTCTCTTTGCTTATTTGAGCTGTTCTTGCCATAATATGGACTTGGTCTTTTACCAAATAAGGCTATCTTCTATATATTACCCCTACCTTGTTACAACACAACTGATTGGCTCAAACGCATTGAGAAGGAAAGAAATTCCACAAATTAGCTTTTAACAAGGCACACCTGTTAATTGAAATGCATTCCAGGTGACAACCTCATGAAGCTGGTTGAGAGAATGCCAAGTGTGTGCAAATCTGTCATCAAGGTGGCTACTTTGAATAATGTAAAATATAAAATATATAACACTTTTTTGGTTACTACATGATTCCATGTGTTATTTCGTAGTTTTGATGTCTTCTGATAGTTTTGATAGTTTCGTAGTTTTGATGTCTTCTTCTGATGAATCAAACTGGCTCAAATTAAGATCCTACATCTGCATGCACACACACGTCGTGGCCCACGTCAGAGAAGTCTATAACCCTCTGAGATGCTGTGGGCAGACAACTAGAGCATGATGAAGGTGTCACAGCTAGACTGGATACATGCCCCCTGGCATTGATGTATTCTATACACACATTACATTCAATAACATCTAAAGCCTAGAATAGACACCTAGCTAACAGATGTGTCTTATGAAAATGATTGGCCTCACTAAGATGTGTAGGTGAGAGTAGAGATAGAGAGGGGTTGTCATTGTGTGTTGACAGAGACTAGAGACCTTGGATGGTTCCATGCTCTCTCTCTCTCCTTCCTTCCTTCCTTACTTCCTTCCTGTGCATAGAGTGCACAGTGTTTCAGCGATCCCACAGGGAACAAACACACA
The DNA here is from genome assembly GCF_036934945.1 of Oncorhynchus masou masou. NCBI lineage: Eukaryota > Metazoa > Chordata > Actinopteri > Salmoniformes > Salmonidae > Oncorhynchus > Oncorhynchus masou. The sequence continues at coordinate 12,126,489 of NC_088220.1, forward strand.
CACACACACATACACACACACAAACACACACACAAGCAGGTGTTCTCCTTCCTCTCTGGGAGACAGAGACCTTGAGACAGCTGCTCTGAATGATGGAAAAACAATGAGGCTCTTTGCTGCTCTGGTAAGGAGGTGTTGCCTAGCAGCAGATACGCTGCCTCATCTCTGTGGCCGAGGGGAGGAGCTGGACTGGGAAAGGGAGAGGAGGCGAGGGGAGGAGCTGGACTGGGAAAGGGAGAGGAGGCGAGGGGAGGGGCTGGGCTGGGAAAGGGAGAGGAGGCGAGGGGAGGGGCTGGACTGGGAAAGGGACAGGAGGCGAGGGGAGGGGAGGGGCTGGACTGGGAAAGGGAGAGGAGGCGAGGGGAGGGGCTGGACTGGGAAAGGGAAAGGAGGCGAGGGGAGGGGCTGGACTGGGAAAGGGAGAGGAGGCGAGGGGAGGGGAGGGGCTGGACTGGGAAAGGGATAGGAGGCGAGGGGAGGGGAGGAGCTGGACTGGGAAAGGGAGAGGAGGCGAGGGGAGGGGCTGGACTGGGAAAGGGAGAGGAGGCGAGGGGAGGGGCTGGACTGGGAAAGGGAGAGGAGGCAAGGGGAGTGTGAATGTGTGTCTGTGTGTGTGGTGGCCCTTGTCTATAAATCCAGTCCCAAGCAGAAGGCTAGGGACAGGAGCTCTATGGGACTCTACACTGGAGACCTGCAGCACTTTTAATGAAGACTACAATTACCGCAGCTTGGCAATTACTATCCCTGAATCTTGCCTTGGAGAAAGCTCTGCAGAGTGGTCACCAGCTGGCACAGCCACAAAGTCATAACATCAGATTTTAAACCTAAACTTAAACCTAACCCCAACCTTAACCCTAACCCTAACCTTAACCACATTGTTAACCCTAATGCCTGACCCTAACCTTAACCACACTGATAACCCTGATGCCTGACCCTAACCTTAACCACACTGCTAACCCTGATGCCTGACCCTAACCTTAAATTAAGCTTTATGTTTTCATGATTTTTTACGATACAGCCAATTGTGACTTTGCAGCTGTTTCATCTAGTAGAAATGGCTCAGTTCTGCCTCCAGGGCAAGATTCAGGACAATAAATGTTAACCTGCACAATTTTCCCCTTCTATATTCTATTTCTATAACTGTTCATTGATTACGGAGGAGAGAGGGAATGAGAGAGGACAGAGAGAGTGAGAGAGGAGGTAGTAGAGGTGAGAGAGGAGGTAGTAGAGGTGAGAGAGGAGGAAGTAGAGGTGAGAGAGGAGGTAGTAGAGGTGAGAGAGGAGGTAGTAGAGGTGAGAGAGGAAGTAGTAGAGGAGAGAGAGGAGGTAGTAGAGGTGAGAGAGGAGGTAGTAGAGGTGAGAGAGGAGGAAGTAGAGGTGAGAGAGGAGGTAGTAGAGGTGAGAGACAAAGAAGTAGAGGTGAGAGAGGAAGTAGTAGAGGTAAGAGAGGAGGTAGTAGGGAGGTAGTAGAGGTGAGAGAGAAAGAAGTAGAGGTGAGAGAGGAAGTAGTAGAGGTAAGAGAGGAGGTAGTAGGGAGGTAGTAGAGGTGAGAGAGGAGGAAGTAGAGGTGAGAGAGGAGGAAGTAGAGGTGAGAGAGGAGGTAGTAGAGGTGAGAGAGAAGGAAGTAGAGGTGAGAGAGGAGAAAGTAGAGCGGAAAGAGGGGAAGTAGAGGTGAGAGAGGAGGAAGTAGAGGTGAGAGAGGGGGAAGTAGAGTTGAGAGAGGAGGTAGTAGGGAGGTAGTAGAGGTGAGAGAGGAGGAAGTAGAGGTGAGACAGGAGGTAGTATAGGTGAGAGAGGAGGTAGTAGAGGTGAGAGAGGAGGTAGTAGAGGTGAGAGAGGCGGTTGTAGGGAGGTAGTAGAGGTGAGAGAGGAGGAAGTAGAGGTGAGAGAGGAGGTAGTAGAGGTGAGAGAGAAGGAAGTAGAGGTGAGAGAGGAGGTAGTAGAGGTGAGAGAGAAGGAAGTAGAGGTGAGAGAGGAGGAAGCAGAGGGGAAAGAGGGGAAGTAGAGGTGAGAGAGGAGGAAGTAGAGGTGAGAGAGGAGGTAGTAGAGGTGAGGGAGGAGTAAGTATAGGTGAGAGAGGAGGAAGTAGAGGTGGGAGAGGAGGAAGCAGAGGTGATGGAGCAGGAAAGTGGAGGTGAGTGAGAGATGAGAAGACGTACATGCCAGTTCTGTCATTCCTGGACAGGCCCATATGATCAATCTCCCTGCTGTGTTTAACCATGCTCGTGCCCCTTCTATGAATGTAGCTCTCTCCACCTCTTCTCCACCCATCTCCACCTCTTCTCCACCCATCTCCCCATCTCCACCTCTTCTCCACCCATCTCCCCATCTTCTCTCCCTCTCTCCCCTTCTTATTTCCCCCTCTCTCAATAATATTGTGTGAGAGGATCAGTAGTCAGAATGGGAAGCAGGGAGAGTGAGGCAGAGAGAGATTGAGAGGGAGAGGCAGAAACAGAGGGGGAACAAGGAAAGGAGAGAGAGGTCATAGGCTTCTGCCAAAACATTAAATTAAAGTTGGATAAGTGTACATAAACTGTACTTATACAGGATAATACCCTCTACATCAAAACCTTCAATCAAAAAATATAAATTCCATATCTATTTTGACAAAATTGACAAAATAACCTGATTGGATTATTACTACCAATGACTATTAAGAAAACACTTCTAACAAACCAAAACCTGCAGAAGAAACACAGCGGAACCTGGAAATACCATCCAACACAACGCTACTAGGCTAAAAGTAAAAGACAATCATATCTAGGTCATTTTTTAAAATATAAACCAAGTAAATAAGGCCACTAAGCTACCAAGCTGCTAGGACAGAACTGACCTGGCTGCAACTTCATAGAGCACTGAAGATGGAAGTGAGATGAGCCCAACAATGGCAGCAGAGTTTCAGGACACTCCCTCAGAGAAGCCCACCTCAAACCCGGACCACAACCTCTACACCAAAATGGGATAGATAACACAGGACGCACCAACCCAACAGATCCCACCCCATCCTTCTCCTCCGATAGCCCTCCTGACAGACCCCCCCCTAACAGACCCCACCCCATCCTTCTCCTCCAACAGCCCTCCTGACAGACCCCACCCCCCTAACAGACCCCACCCCATCCTTCTCCTCCGACAGCCCTCCTGACAGACCCCACCCCCTAACAGACCCCACCCCATCCTTCTCCTCCGACAGCCCTCCTGACAGACCCCACCCCCCCTAACAGACCCCACCCCATCCTTCTCCTCCGATAGCCCTCCTGACAACCCCCAAAAATCAACTGACGAGACAAAGGCCAGAAGTTGTCCTCCTAACTAACTCAAATGGCCAAAACATTCAAGAGAATAAACTTTTTCACAAACAACAAGTGGCTAAACTCTGTTGCCCAAACACTAGGTATGTCCTGGAGCTGTTGTCAGAGGACAAACACTAGGTCCTGGAGCTGTTGTCAGAGGACAAACACTAGGTCCTGGAGCTGTTGTCAGAGGACAAACACTAGGTATGTCCTGGAGCTGTTGTCAGAGGACAAACACTAGGTATGTCCTGGAGTTGTTGTCAGAGGACAAACACTAGGTCCTGGAGCTGTTGTCAGAGGACAAACACTAGGTATGTCCTGGAGCTGTTGTCAGAGGACAAACACTAGGCATGTCCTGGAGCTGTTGTCAGAGGACAAACACTAGGTATGTCCTGGATCCTGTTGTCAGAGGACAACCACTAGGTCCTGGAGCTGTTGTCAGAGGACAAACACTAAGTATGTCCTGGAGCTGTTGTCAGAGGACAAACACTAGGCATGTCCTGGAGCTGTTGTCAGAAGATAGACTAGGGTCCCCCAGCCACATTATAATTAACAAGGGCCAAATGACCTGAGGGCCCAGCAGGAAAGGGTGGCCATAGCACTCAAAGGAGTGAATGATAAAGCTTCTTCCACTTGCCTCAATGAACAAGTTTTTATCTGTTATCTCCACCCTGCTACCACAAAAACCCACAATACAAACAGGTGAATGAAGCATTTCCCAGGACTGGCCCACCCCTCCACCCAGGACTGTGCCTCAAAACCTAATGTCTACCTGGCCCACCCCTCCACCCGGGATTGTGCCTCAAAACCTAATGTCTACCTGGCCCACCCCTCCACCCGGGACATGAACAGATTTTACGACCAGGTCCACCTCTACAAGGTCCGGGCCTAAACCATACGAAAACACTAGAAACTATGAAACAACGTTTTTACCATCTTATCCTGCAATATACAAGGTCTGAGGTCATCTGCCTTTGGCCTTAAGAGCAACAGTATAACAGTATAGACTTTAAACCGTCCCCTCGCCCATACCCGGGCGTGAACCAGGGACCCTCTGCACACATCAACAACAGTCACCCTCGAGGCATCTTTACCCATCACTCCACAAAAGGCCCTGAAGCAGAGCAAGGGGAACTACTACTTCAAGAACTACTACTTCAAGGTCTCAGAGCAAGTGACGTCACCGATTGAAACGCTATTTAGCGCGCACCACCGCTAACTCGCTAGCCGTTTCACATCTGTTACACAGGGACCCAGACTTGATCAATGTCACGAACCGGCTTGAAGCCCGTAACAAAAAGGGGGACAACGCTGATATGATAAGGAATAACAAAAATATATTTATTAACTGAGATAACCTATATACTAATAAACAACGGTGTGTGTAATCAGTAGTGTAAGTGGGTGTGTAATCAGTAGTGTAAGTGGGTGTGTAATCAGTAGTCTAAGTGGGTGTGTAATCAGTAGTGTAAGTGAGTGTGTAATCAGTAGTGTAAGTGGGTATGTAATCAGTAGTGTAAGTGGGTGTGTAATCAGTAGTGTAAGTGGGTGTGTAATCAGTAGTGTAAGTGGGTATGTAATCAGTAGTGTAAGTGGGTGTGTAATCAGTAGTGTAAGTGGGTATGTAATCAGTAGTGTAAGTGGGTGTGTAATCAGTAGTGTAAGTGGGTGTGTAATCAGTAGTGTAAGTGGGTGTGTAATCAGTAGTGTAAGTGGGTATGTAATCAGTAGTGTAAGTGGGTGTGTAATCAGTAGTGTAAGTGGGTGTGTAATCAGTAGTGTAAGTGAGTGTGTAATCAGTAGTGTAAGTGGGTGTATAATCAGTAGTGTAAGTGGGTGTGTAATCAGTAGTGTAAGTGGGTGTGTAATCAGTAGTGTAAGTGGGTATGTAATCAGTAGTGTAATTGGGTGTGTAATCAGTAGTGTAAGTGAGTGTGTAATCAGTAGTGTAAGTGGGTGTGTAATCAGTAGTGTAAGTGGGTGTGTAATCAGTAGTATAAGTGGGTGTGTAATCAGTAGTGTAAGTGGGTGTGTAATCAGTAGTGTAAGTGGGTGTGTAATCAGTAGTGTAAGTGGGTGTGTAATCAGTAGTGTAAGTGGGTGTGTAATCAGTAGTGTAAGTGGGTGTGTAATCAGTAGTGTAAGTGGGTGTGTAATCAGTCGTATAAGTGGGTGTGTAATCAGTAGTGTAAGTGGGTGTGTAATCAGTAGTGTAAGTGGGTGTGTAATCAGTAGTATAAGTGGGTGTGTAATCAGTAGTGTAAGTGGGTGTGTAATCAGTAGTATAAGTGGGTATGTAATCAGTAGTGTAAGTGAGTGTGTAATCAGTAGTGTAAGTGGGTGTGTAATCAGTAGTGTAAGTGGGTGTGTAATCAGTAGTATAAGTGGGTATGTAATCAGTAGTGTAAGTGAGTGTGTAATCAGTAGTGTAAGTGGGTGTGTAATCAGTAGTATAAGTGGGTGTGTAATCAGTAGTGTAAGTGGGTGTGTAATCAGTAGTATAAGTGGGTGTGTAATCAGTAGTGTAAGTGGGTGTGTAATCAGTAGTATAAGTGGGTATGTAATCAGTAGTGTAAGTGAGTGTGTAATCAGTAGTGTAAGTGGGTGTGTAATCAGTAGTATAAGTGGGTATGTAATCAGTAGTGTAAGTGAGTGTGTAATCAGTAGTGTAAGTGGGTGTGTAATCAGTAGTATAAGTGGGTGTGTAATCAGTAGTGTAAGTGGGTGTGTAATCAGTAGTGTAAGTGGGTGTGTAATCAGTAGTGTAAGTGGGTGTGTAATCAGTAGTATAAGTGGGTGTGTAATCAGTAGTATAAGTGGGTGCATCAGCAACAAGCTCAAACAAAAAGAACATCTCAGGGTCCTTCTCATTATATTTTGGCCACAACCGTAAGATTCCAACAATATCAAATGAGACCTGGGCACGACCGAGAGAGAAGTGACCCCTTGGTAAATCTGGGTCACCTTCGCAGAGCAAACTCTCCCTGAGAGCTTTCCTTCCCTAACCAACTATAGCTGCTCTTGTTGCAACTTGATTTTAGAACGCTCCAAATCCTGTTTAAATGGCAGTTATTATAGCTGCTCACAATCGTGCTCTAGTTGTAACAGAAGCAGTTCTTTCTGTTGTTCAAAAACACACCACTAGGTCTAACAGATGGGAGGCCATTGTAATGAAACGGGGAGATGGCTGAGGTGGCGAGTGGGAGGGAAAAATGATGCATTCACCTTATTTGTTGGCTATGTAACAAGGACAAGGGCTCTACTAGAGATAGCTTGAAGCTGACAATTGATTGGTGTTGGTGAAAACGTAAAAGCTAGCATTCTATAGACAAGATGTGGTGTGTGTGACTCGAGATAGAGAGAGCCTGGAAGAGTTAAGAGCATTGTCTCGTCTTCCTGGCATCTGGGAAACTAAGTAAAAGACCATCCTGTGTAGATAACCAAGGTGGCTTATGGGAAGGTTAGAAGTGACTGACTAAGCAATTTTGGTATCAGCTATATAACTGTGCATTGTCTGTAAAGGCTAGGCTCTCAGACTAACAGTCAGTTGGGCTGACGGTCTCATTATTGCAGTAATTCATCGATATTAAATAAAGATGATTGTTTGAAGAAAAGCTCAAATCTCTCTCAGTACTGAATTTCCACGACACGAGTCCTCGGTATAGACTGCCCAGAGGTAACTTCATGAATACCACTCTCCATTAGATTGACTTTTGATATCAACCTAACATCATTTTTGTTGACGTTTAAACACTGATTTCAACCTGTTAGTTGTTGTGGTCTGCTGTGCTCAGCAGAGGGCAAGAGCGAGATCCTTTCTTTATTATTTATTTGTGACTATGGCGACTAATTCAGAACGAGTTCATTCAACTCCACGGTTTCTCCCAAACATCTTCACGATCCTGGATGAGCCCCCACTCGTCACGAACCGACTCAAAGCCTATAACAAAAAGGAGACAAGGTGGAGATAAGGAATAACAAAAATATATTTATTAACTTAGGTAACCTATACACTAATAAACAATGGTGTGTGTGTGTAATCAGTGTAAGTGAGTGGTTGCATGATGTGATAATGAGGAGTGTTGAAAGATGCCAAACCAAACCACAAAAATGACACAACCAACCTCCCGGCTCCGCCCAACGACATCCTGATGAGACCCTCCCGGCTCCGCCCAACGACATCCTGATGAGACCCTCCCGGCTCCGCCCAACGACATCCTGATGAGACCCTCCCGGCTCCGCCCAACGACATCCTGATGAGACCCTCCCGGCTCCGCCCAACGACATCCTGATGAGACCCTCCCGGCTCCGCCCAACGACATCCTGATGAGACCCTCCCGGCTCCGCCCAACGACATCCTGATGAGACCCTCCCGGCTCCGCCCAACGACATCCTGATGAGACCCTCCCGGCTCCGCCCAACGACATCCTGATGAGACCCTCCCGGCTCCGCCCAACGACATCCTGATGAGACCCTCCCGGCTCCGCCCAACGACATCCTGATGAGACCCTCCCGGCTCCGCCCAACGACATCCTGATGAGACCCTCCCGGCTCCGCCCAACGACATCCTGATGAGACCCTCCCGGCTCCGCCCAACGACATCCTGATAAGACCCTCCCGGCTCCGCCCAACGACATCCTGATAAGACCCTCCCGGCTCCGCCCAACGACATCCTGATAAGACCCTCTTGGCTCCGCCCAACGACATCCTAATAAGGAAAACATGAGCAAAGAGAAAGAATACGGCAGACAGAGTGGGAGGGTCGTCACATCAAAGAAATCAGAAATACAGACATTGTCATCCTACAAGAAACATGAAATAGAGGAGATGGACCAACTGGTTGCCCTAAAGCTTACAAAGAGCTGGTAGTCCCATCCACCAAACTAACAGGTATGAAACAGGGAAGAGACTCAAGAGGTATGCTAATTTTGTAAAGAGCAGACCTAACCTACTCTGTTAAATAAGTCAAAACAGGAACATTTTACACTTGGCTAGAAATTAATAAGGAAATTATCTTAAAACAGAGAAAAATGTCCTCCTGTGCGCTACCTATATCCCTCCAATACAATCCCCATACTTTAACGATGACAGCTTCTCCATCCTAGAGGGGAGATCAACAATTTAAAGGCCCAGGGCCTTGTACTAGTATGTGGCAACCTAAATGCCAGAACTGAACAAGAACACCCTCAGCACACAGGGGGACAAACACCTACCTAGAGGTGACAGTATTCCCTCCCAAATATGCTCCCCTTGACACAACTATGACAAAACAACCAACAAAAATGGGTCACAACTCCTGCAGCTCTGTGACACGCTGGGTCTGTACATAGTCAATGGTAGGCTTCGAGGGGACTCCTACACCTATAGCTCATTTCTTGGCAGTAGTACTGTAGATTACTTTATCACTGACCTCAACCCAGAGTCTCTTAGAGCGTTCACAGTCAGCCCACTGACACCCCCACAGCAAAATCACAGTCTACTTGAACAGAGTAATACCCAATCAGGAGGCATCAAAGCCAAAGGAACTGCACATTATTCATTTTATTTTATTTAGTCAGTTAAGAACAAATTCTTATTTACAATGACAGCATACCAAAAGTCCTCGTGGGGACGGGGGCTGGGATTGAAAAAATAATAACATGTTTAAAAAAAGAACGTATAAATATAGGACAAAAAATAAGTGCTATAGATGGAAGGAAAGTAGTGTGGAAACTCACCAAAAATGTATCAGGCAACTGTCAGGACCCGGTTACGAACCTGGGTCTCCGGAGTGAGAAACAGTCACTTAACCAACTAAGCCACGAATAGTCAGCAGAACCCAGAAGATGAGGCAGACACAGCAGTACTTAAGACGGTGTATTTAATAAAGTAAAAAGGAGAAGTCCTTCAATACAAAAATGGCAAATCCAAAAGGTGGTAGGAAAAGGTGGTAAAAGGTGGTAGCACAAAAAAGCCTCAAGAGATACTCAAAAACAAAAACAGAATTCCACAAGAGCATCCACCGGAATCGACAAGAATACACAGAACACTAGGGCTTGGTGCTAACATACAAACACAGAGCACAGAACTGAGGGAAACTAAGGGTTTAAATACAATCAGGGGAAAGCGAGGCACAGGTGCAAATAATAATGGGGAACAAGGGAAAAAACATAAGGTCAAAAAGCACAATGGGGGCATCTAGTGACCAAAACCCGGAACAACCCTGGCCAAATCCTGACAGCAACAACTAATTAAATCCCTTTTAGACAACTTCCTGGAGAAAACATTCACTGTATTAGTGAAACTATAAACTTGGCAGTAGAAAACCTAAACAGTATATTTGACCTTTCAGCTTCCCTATTAAATCTAAAAATGTCAAGCAGACAACCTTAGAAAATTAACAACAATGACAAAAGGTTTGATGAAGAACGCTAAAACCTAAGAAAGAAATTGAGAAACCTATTCAATCAAAAATAGAGACCCAGAAAACCCGAGTCTACGCCTTCACTATGGTGAATCACTAAAACAATACTGGAATATTCTGATACTGAAATACACTACAGAAAAAGAAGGAACAGCGCTTCTGATGCGCTCAATGTAATTGAAGAATCTGTAGACTCAACACTTCTGGGAAAATTGGAAAACACTAAACAAACAACAACACGAAGAGTTATCTATCCAAAATGGAGATGTTTGGGTAAACCACTTCTCCAATCTTTTTGGCTCTATAACAAAGAACAAACAGCAAAAACATATACATGATCAATTACACATCTTGTTGTCAGCTACTAAAGACTACCAGAACCCACTGGATTCTCCAATTACGTTGACTGAACTACAGGACAAAATACAAACCTCCAAAGAACTGTAGTGTTGACGGTATCCTAAATGAATGATAAAATATAAAGACCACAAATTCCAATTGACTATACTTAAACTCTAAACTTAAACATTTTATGGCTGCTGTCCCTGTACAGGGATCAACATCAGGGGAAATTTCAGACTGACAAGTAATAGTACTCGATAAAACTCAAACTTTCATTAAAACACACATGCAGGGTACTCAATTAAAGCTTCGTTGTGAATCTAGCCAACATGTCAAATTTTTAAAATGCTTTTTGGCGAAAGCATGAGAAGCTATTATCTGATAGCATGCAACCCCCGAAATACCAGAAGGGGACGTAAACAAAATAATTTGCGTAGCCGGCGCTACACAAAACGCAGAAATAAAATATAAAACATTCATTACCTTTAACGAGCTACTTTGCTGGCACTCCTATATGTGCCATAAACATCACAATTGGGTCTTTTTTTTCGATTAAATCGGTCCATGTATACCCAAAATGTCCATTTATGAAGACCGTCTGATCCAGGAAAAAACTCAGTTTCAAAACGCAACGTCATTTTTTGAAATTAAAAAGTTGCCTATACACTTTGACAAAACACTTCAAATTACTTTTGTAATCCAACTTTAGGTATTAGTAAACGTTAATAATCGATCAAATTGTATTCAATAGCAGCAAGTCAACAAATCATGGACGATTTTCTCTCTTCCATAACTTTCTCCTGTGTACTCGATGACAGGAAGTGCCTATTTCTCATTTCACCAAGGATTAACTTCAACCCAATTCCCAACACTGGCGACATCGTGCGGAAGCTGTAGGAACTGTAAACTGGGCCGTATCTATTTTCTCTTGCCATAGACAATACAGAGACTGGCGGAGTGATATTTTTTGTGTGTTTTTTGTGAACAGATTTCCTTGGGGTTTTGCCTGCCTCAGACGTTCTGTTATAGTCACAGACATGATTTAACCAGTTTTAGAAACTTCCTAATGTTTCTATCCACACATACTAATCATATGCATATACTATATTCCTGGCATGAGTAGCAGGACTTTGAAATTTTGCGCGATTTTTAACAAAAAGCTGAAAAAATTCACACGCTCTTTAAGAGGTTTTATCATCCTCAGCTCTGGCATTTTCCCCAATATTTGGAACCAAGAACTGATCACCCCAATCATCAAAAGTGGAGACAAATTTCACCCCAATAACTACCGTGGGATATGTGTCAACAGCAACCTAGGGAAAATATTCTACATTATCTTTAACATCAGATTTTTACATTTACTCAGTGAAAACAATGTCATATTGGCTTTTACCAATTTTCAGTATGACAGACCATGTATTCACCCCGCACACCCTAATTGACAAACAAACCAAACAAAAAAAGGCAAAGACTTCTGCTGCTTTGTTGATTTCAAAAATGCTTTGGACTTAATTTCGCATCATGGTCTGCTATACAAAGTGATGGAAAGCGGTGTTGGGGGAAAAACATACAACATTATTAAACCCATGTACACAAACAACAAGTCTTCAGTTAAAATTGGAAAAAAACACATTTCTTTCCACAAGGCCATGGGGTGAGACAGGGATGCAGCTTAAGCCCCACCCTCTTCAAAATGTATATCAAATAATTAGTGAGGGCAACAGAACAGTCTGCAGCACCCGGCCTCACCCTACTAGAATCTGAAGTCAAATGTCTACTGTTTCCTGATGATCTGGTGCTTCTGTCACCAACCAAGGAGGGCCTATAGCAGCACCTAGATCTTCTGTACAGATTCTGTCAGACCTGGGCCCTGACAGTAAATCTCAGTAAGACAAAAATAATGGTGTTCCAAAAAAGGTCCAGTTACAAATTCCATCTAGACACCGTTGCCCTAGAGCACACAAAAAACTATACATACCTCAGCCTTAACATCAGCGTGACAGGTAACTTCCACAAAGCTGTGAACGAACTGAGAGACAAGGCAAGAAGGGCCTCCTACCCCATCAAAAGGAACATAAAATTTGACATCCCAATTAGGATCTGCCTAAAAATTATTGAATTATCGAGTTATAGAACCCATTGTCCTTCATAGTTGTGTGGTCTGGGGTTCGCTCACCAACCAAGAACTCACAAAATGGGACAAACCCCAAATTGATTCTGCAAAACATCCTCTGTGTATAATAGAGGTCGACCGATTAATCGGAATGGCCGATTAATTAGGGCCGATTTCAAGTTTTCATAACAATCAGAAATCTGTATTTTTGGGCGCCGATTTCCGATTATTTAAAAAATATATTTTTAATTTTATTTTTTTAGACCTTTTATTTATCTAGGCAAGTCAGTTAAGAACACAATCTTATTTTCAATGACGGCCTAGGAACTGTGGGGCAAAAACGACAGGACAACAGATTTTCGCCTTGTCAGCTCAGGTGTTCCAATCTTGCAACCGCAGAGTTAACTAGTCCAACGCTCTAACCATTGCACTCCACGAGTAGCCTGCCTGTTATGTGAATGCAGTAGAAGCCAAGGTAAAAACAATCATAATCACTTGTAATAACTACTAATCCAGTTTAGCAGGCAGTATTAACCAGGTGACATTGTGTCATTTTGCAACAGTTTGGGCTGCCTGACTCATTGCGAACTAATTTGCCAGAATTTTACGTAATTATGACATACATTGAATGTTGTGCAATGTAACGAAGAATATTTAGACTTAGGGATGCCACCCGTTAGAAAAACTACCGACCGGTTCCGTATTTCACTGAAATAATAAACGTTTTGTTTTCGAAATGATAGTTTCCGGATTCGATCATATTAATGACCAACGGCTCGTATTTCTGTGTGTTATTATGTTATAATTAAGTCTGATTTGATAGAGCAGTCTGACTGAGCAGCAGCAGGCCCTTAATCATTCATTCAAACAGCACTTTCGTGCGTTTTGCCAGCAGCACTTCGCAAGCAGAGCGCTGTTCATGACTTCAAGCCTATCAGCCTAATGGCTGGTGTAACCAATGTGAAATGGCTAGCTAGTTAGCTGGGTGTGCGCTAATAGCGTTTCAAACGTCACTCGCTCTGAGACTTGGAGTAGTTATTCCCCTTGCTCTGCAAGGGCTGCGGCTTTTGTGGAGCGATGGGTAACGATGCTTCAAGTGTGGCTGTTGTCGATGTGTTCCTGGTTCGAGCCCAGGTTGGAGCGAGGAGAAGGACAGAAGCTATACTGTTACACTGGCAATACTAAAGTGCCTATAAGAACATCCAATAGTAAAAGGTATATGAAATACAAATGGTATAGAGAGAAATAGTCCTATAAATACTATATTAACTACAACCTAAAACCTCTTACCTTGGAATATTGAAGTCTCATGTTAAAAGGAACCACCAACTTTCATATGTTTTCATGTTCTGAGCAAAGAACTTAAACGTTAGCTTTTTTACATGGCACACATATTTACATGGCACACATTTTTACATGGCACATATTACTTTCTTCTCCAACACTTTGTTTTTGCATTATTTAAACCAAATTGAACATGTTTCATTATTTTTGAGGCTAAATTGATTTTATTGATGTTTTATATTAAGTTAAAAATAAGTTTTAATTCAGTATTGTTGTAATTGCCATTATTACAAATAAAAAAATTGGCCGATTAATTAGTATCGGCGTTGAAAAATCATAATCGGTTGACCTCTCGTGTATAATGCAAAACACCAAATAATGAATGCAGAGCAGAATTAGACCCGCTAATTATCAAAAGAGCTGCTAAATTCTAAACCACCTAAAAGGAAGCGATTCCCAAACCTTCCACAACAAAGCCATCACCTACAGAGAGATGAACCTGGAGAAGAGTCCCCTAAGCAAGCTGGTCCTGGGGCTCTGTTCACAAACACAAACAGACCCCACAGAGCCCCAGGACAGCAACACAATTAGACCCAACCAAATCATGAGAAAACAAAAAGATAATTACTTGACACATTGGAAATAATTAACAAAAAAACAGAGCAAACTAGAATGCTATTTGGCCTTAAACAGAGAGTACGCAGTGGCAGTGACCACTGTGACTGACCCAAACTTAAGGAAAGCTTTGACTATGTACAGACTCAGTGAGCATAGCCTTGCTATTGAGAAAGGCCGCCGTAGGCAGACCTGGCTCTCAAGAGAAGACAGGCTATGTGCACACTGCCAAAAAAATTAGATGGAAACTGAGCTGCACTTCCTAACCTGCTGCCAAATGTATGACCATATATGACCAAATTTTGAAAAACTCCCATATCTACTGGGTGAAATACCACAGTGTGCCATCACAGCAGCAAGATTTGTGACCTGTTGCCACAAGAAAAGGGCAAACAGTGAAGAACAAACACCATTGTAAATACAACCAATTCTCTTGTTTATTTATTTTCCCTTTTATACTTTGCTCCTGGCAGCCGAGCGGAAATGGAGGAAATGGAGGAAAACTCGCCTCCCTGCGGACCTGGCATCCTTTCACTCCCTCCTCTCTACATTTTCCTCCTCTGTCTCTGCTGCTAAAGCCACTTTCTTCCACTCTAAATTCCAAGCATCTGCCTCTAACCCTAGGAAGCTCTTTGCCACCTTCTCCTCCCTCCTGAATCCTCCTCCCCCTCCCCCCTCCTCCCTCTCTGCAGATGACTTCGTCAACCATTTTGAAAAGAAGGTCGACGACATCCGATCCTCGTTTGCTAAGTCAAACGACACCGCTGGTTCTGCTCACACTGCCCTACCCTGTGCTCTGACCTCTTTCTCCCCTCTCTCTCCAGATGAAATCTCGCTTCTTGTGATGGCCGGCCGCCCAACAACGTGCCCGCTTGACCCTATCCCCTCCTCTCTTCTCCAGACCATTTCCGGAGACCTTCTCCCTTACCTCACCTCGCTCATCAACTCATCCCTGACCGCTGGCTACGTCCCTTCCGTCTTCAAGAGAGCGAGAGTTGCACCCCTTCTGAAAAAACCTACACTCGATCCCTCCGATGTCAACAACTACAGACCAGTATCCCTTCTTTCTTTTCTCTCCAAAACTCTTGAACGTGCCATCCTTGGCCAGCTCTCCCGCTATCTCTCTCAGAATGACCTTCTTGATCCAAATCAGTCAGGTTTCAAGACTAGTCATTCAACTGAGACTGCTCTTCTCTGTATCACGGAGGCGCTCCGCACTGCTAAAGCTAACTCTCTCTCCTCTGCTCTCATCCTTCTAGACCTATCGGCTGCCTTCGATACTGTGAACCATCAGATCCTCCTCTCCACCCTCTCCGAGTTGGGCATCTCCGGCGCGGCCCACGCTTGGATTGCGTCCTACCTGACAGGTCGCTCCTACCAGGTGGCGTGGCGAGAATCTGTCTCCTCGCCACGCGCTCTCACCACTGGTGTCCCCCAGGGCTCTGTTCTAGGCCCTCTCCTATTCTCGCTATACACCAAGTCACTTGGCTCTGTCATAACCTCACATGGTCTCTCCTATCATTGCTATGCAGACGACACACAATTAATCTTCTCCTTTCCCCCTTCTGATGACCAGGTGGCGAATCGCATCTCTGCATGTCTGGCAGACATATCAGTGTGGATGACGGATCACCACCTCAAGCTGAACCTCGGCAAGACGGAGCTGCTCTTCCTCCCGGGGAAGGACTGCCCGTTCCATGATCTCGCCATCACGGTTGACAACTCCATTGTGTCCTCCTCCCAGAGCGCTAAGAACCTTGCCGTGATCCTGGACAACACCCTGTCGTTCTCAACTAACATCAAGGCGGTGGCCCGTTCCTGTAGGTTCATGCTCTACAACATCCGCAGAGTACGACCCTGCCTCACACAGGAAGCGGCGCAGGTCCTAATCCAGGCACTTGTCATCTCCCGTCTGGATTACTGCAACTCGCTGTTGGCTGGGCTCCCTGCCTGTGCCATTAACCTGTTGAAACTCCCCATCCCGGATCCGGGATCGTGACTAAAGCCTCAGGCTCATTAGCATAACGCAACGTTAACGATTTCTGAAAATCACAAATAAAATTAAAATAATGCGTTTGCTCTCAAGCTTAGCCTTTTCTTAACAACACTGTCATCTCAGATTTTCAAAATATGCTTTTGAACCATAGAAATTGACTAATTTGTGTAAGAGTATGCAAAGCTAGCATAGCATTTTGTGTAGCATGTAGCACGCAACATTTTCACAAAAGCCAGATAACCAAATAAATAAAATCATTAACTTTGAAGAGCTTCGGATGTTTTCAATGAGGAGACTCTCAGTTACATAGCAAATGTGCAGTTTTTCAAAAAAATATTATTTGTGTAGGACAAATCGCTCCGTTTTGTTCACGTTTGGCTATGAAAAAACCCTGTATACAGTTATAGCCTGAAGCTCATTAGCATAATGTAACGTTAACGATTTCTGAAAATCGCAAATAAAATGAAAATAATGCATCTGCTCTCAAGCTTAGCCTTTTCTTAACAACACTGTCATCTCAGATTTTCAAAATATGCTTTTGAACCATAGAAATTGACTAATTTGTGTAAGAGTATGCAAAGCTAGCAATGCATTTTGAATAACATGTAGCACGCAACATTTTCACAAAAACCAGATAACCAAATAAATAAAATCATTTACCTTTGAAGAGCTTCTGATGTTTTCAATGAGGAGACTCTCAGTTACACACCAAATGCGCAGTGTTTCCTGAAAGCGTCTGTGTGTAGGAGAAATCGTTCCGTTTTCTACATTGCGCCTGGCTACTGAAACGAACCGAAAATGCAGTCACCTACAACGTAAAACTTTTTCCGGATTAACTACATAATATCGACCGAAACATGGCAAACGTTGTTTGGAATCAGTCCTCAAGGTGTTTTTTCACATATCTCTTCATTGACATGCAGTTCGTGGAAGCTTGCTTTACTCTCTGTATTGTTTGGAAAAATACTGGCAGGTGACTTTTGCGCACCAATTTCGGCGCAGGACACCGGGCGGACACGTGGTCTCTTATGGTCAATCTTCCAATGATCTGCCTACAAATACGTCACAATGCTGCAGACACCTTGGGGAAACGACAGAAAGGGCAGACTCATTCCTCTTGCGTTCACAGCCATATAAGGAGATCATGACAAACAGAGCCTCAAAAATCCTTGTCATTTCCTGGATGCCATCTCATCTTGGTTTTGCCTGAAGCTCACGTTAAAGGGCACGCACAGAGAAGATCTTTGTATTTCTGGACACGTCAGAGTGTTTTCTTTCGAACAGTGGCAATTATATGCATAGTCGAGCATCTTTTTGTGACAAAATATCTTGTTTAAAACGGGAACGTTTTTCATCCAAAAATGAAATTGCGCCCCTAGAGTTCCAAAAGGTTAAACCCCTACAACTCATCCAGAACGCAGCAGCCCGTCTGGTGTTCAACCTTCCCAAGTTCTCTCACGTCACCCCGCTCCTCCGCTCTCTCCACTGGCTTCCAGTTGAAGCTCGCATCCGCTACAAGACCATGGTGCTTGCCTACGGAGCTGTGAGGGGAACGGCACCGCAGTACCTCCAGGCTCTGATCAGGCCCTACACCCAAACAAGGGCACTGCGTTCATCCACCTCTGGCCTGCTCGCCTCCCTACCACTGAGGAAGTACAGTTCCCGCTCAGCCCAGTCAAAACTGTTCGCTGCTCTGGCCCCCAATGGTGGAACAAACTCCCTCACGACGCCAGGACAGCGGAGTCAATCACCACCTTCCGGAGACACCTGAAACCCCACCTCTTCAAGGAATACCTAGGATAGGATAAAGTAATCCTTCTCACCCCCTCCCTTAAATGATTTAGATGCACTATTGTAAAGTGGCTGTTCCACTGGATGTCAGAAGGTGAATTCACCAATTTGTAAGTCGTTCTGGATAAGAGCGTCTGCTAAATGACTTAAATGTAAATGTAAATACTTTAACCATTTGCACATCATTGTAACCCTACATAACCACAATAGGACATTTTAAATGTGTCTATTCATTTGACACTTGTGAGAGTAATGGTTACTGTAAAGTTTTTATTGTTTATTTCACATTTGTTTATAATCTATTGCACTTGCTTTGGCAATGTAAACATATGTTTCCCATGTCTATAAAGCCCTTCATTTGAATTGAATTGATAGAGAGGCAGAGACAGAGGGGGGTATAGACAGAGAGAGGGAGAACAGGGGAGAGGTGTAGAGAGAGAGAGAGAGAGACAGAGAGGGAGGGAGAAAGGAAGACCGAGAGGGGTGGGAGTGGCAGAGAGAGGGAGAGGATTATGGTAATGTGAACTAATCGCATCGCTCCCTCATGAATTTTCATTCACGAGACCCCATTTTTCCAATGTCATTGCATCAAAACACAATTGATTTGTGTAGCTAAATCTCTCTCTCGCTTATCTGCCTCCCAGCCACCCTCACTTTCTTTTTCTGCCTCTCTCCTTCTGTCCCTCTCTCCATCTCTCTCCCCCCTCTATCCATCTCATTATCTCCCCGCTCTCTCGTTACTCGCTCTCTCTTGCTCCCCCTCTATCCCTCTCAATCTCGACTCTCTCTCCACTCTCCCTCCTTCTCTCTCCCCTCTCCCTTCCTCTCTCCCCCTCTATCCCTCTCAATCCTGACCCCCTCTCTCCACTCTCACTCCTTCTCTCTCCCCTCTCCCTTCCTCTCTCTCCCCTCTCCCTCCATCTCTCATTTAACTGCATAACCTGCTGTTAAATCCAAAACCAACAGGGTTGAATGAGAGTGATGATGCTAGGAGTTTTGCTGTGATTCATACAGTCTAAATATAGGGATAAATGATGTTGACACAATGCCAGTCTAAGGGTAAGTATCAAATGCCATCCTATTCCATATGTAGTGCTCTATTTTTGATCACTTCCCATAGGGCTCTGGTCAAAAGTAGTGCACGACAAGGGGGATAGGGGTGCCAGGTAGCCTAGTGGTTAGAGCATTGGACTAGTAACCGAAAGGTTGCAAGCTCGAATCCCTAAGCTTACAAGGTAAAAATGTGTCGTTCTGCCACTGAACAAGGCAGTTAACCCACTGTTCCTAGGCCGTCATTGTAAATAAGAACTTGTTCTTAAATGCCTTGCCCAGTTCAACAAATAACAAATAAAAATAGGGTGCCATTAGAGACGACGCCTGAAAACCTCAGACACGGCAGTAATGGCAGACGCTACTCAGATGAACAAGATGGGACAGGGCACACACACACACCTCAACCCTGTGTATCTTTGATCTGCTACAGACCAGACTAATTCAGCCATGGTAGTATAGAGACACTAAAGCCTGCTCAGCAGACAGACCTGCTGCAGAAACACTGGAACTCCTGGGTTTTTCTCTGACATTGTTACTCTCTCTCATCTCTCTGGTTTTCTGTCTATTTCTCTCTCTCATCTCTCTGGTAACTCTCTCATCTCTTAGTTTTCTGTCTATTTCTCTCTCTCATCTCTCTGGTTACTCTCTCTCATCTCTCTGGTTACTCTCTCTCATCTCTTTGGTTCTGTCTATTTCTCTCTCTCATCTCTCTGGTTACTCTCTCTCATCTCTCTGGTTACTCTCTCTCATCTCTCTGGTTTTCTGTCTATTTCTCTCTCTCATCTCTCTGGTTACTCTCTCTCATCTCTCTGGTTATGTCTATTTCTCTCTCTCATCTCTCTGGTTACTCTCTCTCATCTCTCTGGTTCTGTCTATTTCTCTCTATCATCTCTCTGGTTACTCTCTATCATCTCTCTGGTTTTCTGTCTATTTCTCTCTCTCATCTCTCTGGTTACTCTCTCTCATCTCTCTGGTTTTCTGTCTATTTCTCTCTCTCATCTCTCTGGTTACTCTCTCTCATCTCTCTGGTTACTCTCTCTCATCTCTTTGGTTCTGTCTATTTCTCTCTCTCATCTCTCTGGTTACTCTCTCTCATCTCTCTGGTTACTCTCTCTCATCTCTCTGGTTTTCTGTCTATTTCTCTCTCTCATCTCTCTGGTTACTCTCTCTCATCTCTCTGGTTATGTCTATTTCTCTCTCTCATCTCTCTGGTTACTCTCTCTCATCTCTCTGGTTTTCTGTCTATTTCTCTCTCTCATCTCTCTGGTTACTCTCTCTCATCTCTCTGGTTTTCTGTCTATTTCTCTCTCTCATCTCTCTGGTTACTCTCTCTCATCTCTCTGGTTTTGTCATTTCTCACTCTCATCTCTCTGGTTTTGTCTATTTCTCTCTCTCATCTCTCTGGTTACCCTCTCTCATCTCTCTGGTTCTGTCTATTCCTCTCTCTCATCTCTCTTGTTCTCTGTCCTTTCCCCTCTCCCATCTCTCTGGTTCTCAGTCCATTCCTCTCTCTGGTTCTCTGTCTATCATCTCTCTCTCATCTCTCTGGTTTTCTGTAATTTCCCCTCACTCATCTCTCTGGTTCTCTTTCCATTCCTCTCTCGAATCTTTCTGGTTGTCTGTCCATTCCGTTCTCTCATCTTTCTGGGTCTCCGTCCATTTCTCTCTCTGGTTCTCTGTTCGTTCCTATATCTAATCTCTCTGGTAATCTATCCATTCCTCTCTCTGGTTCTCTGTCGATTCCTCTCTCTCTTCTCTCTGGTTCTCTTTCCATTCCTTTCTCTGGTTCTCTGTCCATTCCTCTCTCTGGTTCTCTGTCCATTCCTCTCTCTGGTTCTCTGTCCATTCCTCTCTCTGGTTCTCTGTTCATTCCTCTGTCTGGTTCTCTTTCCATTCCTCTCTCTGAATCTCTGTTCATTCCTCTCTCTGGTTCTCTGTCCATTCCTCTCTCTGGATCTCTGTTCATTCCTCTCTCTGGTTCTCTGTCCATTTCTCTCTCTGGTTTTCTGTCCATTCCTCTCTCTGGATCTCTGTTCATTCCTCTCTCTGGTTCTCTGTTCATTCCTCTCTCTGGTTCTCTTTCCATTCCTTTCTCTCATCTCTCTGGTTCTCTGTCCATTCCTCTCTCTTGTTCTCTGTCCATTCCTTTCTCTAATCTCTCTGGTTCTCTGTTCATTCCTCTCTCTGGTTCTCTGTCTATTCCTCTCTCCCATCTATCTGGTTCTCTGTCCATTCCTCTCTCCCATCTCTCTGGTTCTCTGTGCATTCCTCTCTCCCATCTTTCTGGTTCTCTGTCCATTCCCCTCTCTCATCTCTCTGGTTCACTGTCCATTCCTATCACCCATCTTTCTGGGTCTCTTTAACCTGTTGATACTCCCCATCCCGTATCCGGGATCGTGAATAAAGCCTCAGGCTCATTAGCATAACGCAACGTTAACGATTTCTGAAAATCGCAAATAAAATGAAAATAATGTGCCTGCCTGCTCTCAAGCTTAGACTTTTCTTAACAACACTGTCATCTCAGATTTTCAAAATATGCTTTTGAACCATAGCAAATCACTAATTTGTGTAAGAGTATGCTAAGCTAGCTTAGCATTTTGAGTAGCATTTAGCACGCAACATTTTCACAAAAACCAGATAACCAAATAAATAAAATCATTTACCTTTGAAGAGCTTCAGATGTTTTCAATGAGGAGACTCTCAGTTACATAGCAAATGTTCAGTTTTTCCTGAAAGAATCTTTGTGTAGGAGAAATTGCTCCGTTTTGTACATCACATTTGGTTACCGAAACGAACCGAAAATTCAGTCACCAAAACGTCAAACTTTTTCCGAATGAACTCCATAATATCGACCGAAACATGGCAAACGTTGTTTAGAATCAATCCTCAAGGTGTTTTTTCGCATATCTCTTCATTGATATGCAGTTCGTGGAAGCCTGCTTTCCCCTCAGAATCGCATGGAAAAATACCAGCAGCTGAAAAAGACGCACCAATTTCGACGGAGGACACCGGGCGGACACCTGGAAAATGTAGTCTCTTATGGTCAATCTTCCATTGATATGCCTACAAATACGTCACAATGCTGCAGACACCTTGGGGAAACGACAGAAAGGGCAGGCTCATTCCTCTTGCATTCACAGCCATATAAGGAGACAATGGAAAACGGAGCCTCAAAAATCCTGCTGGTTTCCTGGTTGCCGTTTCATCTTGGTTTTGCCTGTAGCTCCCGTTCTAGGGCACCCACAGACAATATCTTTGCAGTTCTGGAGAATTCAGAGTGTTTTTTTCCAAAGCTATCAATTATATGCATAGACGAGCATCTTTTTGTGACAAAATATCTTGTTTAAAACGGGAATGTTTTTCATCCAAAAATGAAATAGCGCCCCCAGAGTTTCAAGAGGTTAAAACCCTCTCTCTTATCTCTCTGGTTCTCTGTCCATTCCTCTCTCTGGTTCTTTGTCTATTTCCCCTCTCTCATCTCTCTGGTTCTCTTTCCATTCCTCTCTCGAATCTTTCTGGTTGTCTGTCCATTCCGTTCTCTCATCTTTCTGGGTCTCTGTCCATTTCTCTCTCTGGTTCTTTGTTCGTTCCTATCTCTAATCTCTCTGGTAATCTGTCCATTCCTCTCTCTGGTTTTCTGTCAGTTCCCCTCTCTCATCTCTCTGGTTCTCTGATCATTCCTGCCTCATCTCTCTGGTTGTCTTTCCATTCCTGTCTCTAATCTCTCTGGTTCTCGGGCCATTCCTCTCTCTGGATCTCTGTTCATTCCTCTCTCTGGTTCTCTGTCCATTCCTCTCTCTGGATCTCTGTCCATTCCTCTCTCTGGATCTCTGTTCATTCCTCTCTCTGGTTCTCTGTCCATTCCTCTCTCTAGTTTCCTGTCCATTCCTCTCTCTGGGTCTCTGTCCATTCCTCTCTCTCATCTCTCTGGTTCTCTGTTCATTCCTCTCTCCCATCTCTCTGGTTCTCTGTTCATTCCTCTCTCTGGTTCGCTGTCCATTCCTCTCTCCCATCTATCTGGTTCTCTGTCCATTCCTCTCTCCCATCTCTCTGGTTCTCTGTCCATTCCTCTCTCCAATCTCTCTGGTTCTCTGTCCATTCCTCTCTCCCATCTATATGGTTCTCTGTTCATTCCTCTCTCTCATCTCTCTGGTTCTCTGTCCATTCCTCTCTCCCATCTCTCTGGTTCTCTGTCCATTCCTCTCTCCCATCTTTCTGGTTCTCTGTCTATTTCTCTCTCTCATCTCTCTGGTTCTGTCTTTTCTTCTCTCTCTCTCATCTCTCTGGTTCTCTGTCTATTTCTCTCTCGCATCTCTCTGGTTTTCTGTCTATTCCTCTCTCTCATCTCTTTTGTTCTCTGTCATTTCCCCTCTCTCATCTCTCTGGTTCTCTGTTAATTCCTATCTCTAATCTCTCTGGTGCTCTGTCCATTCATCTCTCTGGTTCTCTGTTCATTCCTCTCTCCCATCTATCTGGTTCTCTGTCCATTCCTCTCTCCCATCTTTCTGGTTCTCTGCCCATTCCTCTCTCCCATCTCTCTGGTTCTCTGTTCATTCTTATCTCTCTCTCTCATCTCTCTGGTTCTGTCCATTCCTGTCTCTCATCTCTCTGGTTCTCTGTCCATTCCTCTCTCTGGTTCTTTGTCTATTTCCCCTCTCTCATCTCTCTGGTTCTCTTTCCATTCCTCTCTCGAATCTTTCTGGTTGTCTGTCCATTCCGTTCTCTCATCTTTCTGGGTCTCTGTCCATTTCTCTCTCTGGTTCTTTGTTCGTTCCTATCTCTAATCTCTCTGGTAATCTGTCCATTCCTCTCTCTGGTTTTCTGTCAGTTCCCCTCTCTCATCTCTCTGGTTCTCTGATCATTCCTGCCTCATCTCTCTGGTTGTCTTTCCATTCCTGTCTCTAATCTCTCTGGTTCTCGGGCCATTCCTCTCTCTGGATCTTTGTTCATTCCTCTCTCTGGTTCTCTGTCCATTCCTCTCTCTGGATCTCTGTCCATTCCTCTCTGGATCTCTGTTCATTCCTCTCTCTGGTTCTCTGTCCATTCCTGTCTCTAGTTTCCTGTCCATTCCTCTCTCTGGTTCTCTGTCCATTCCTCTCTCCCATCTCTCTGGTTCTCTGTTCATTCCTCTCTCTGGTTCGCTGTCCATTCCTCTCTCTCATCTATCTGGTTCTCTGTCCATTCCTCTCTCCCATCTCTCTGGTTCTCTGTCCATTCCTCTCTCTCATCTCTCTGGTTCTCTGTCTATTTCTCTCTCGCATCTCTCTGGTTTTCTGTCTATTCCTCTCTCTCATCTCTTTTGTTCTCTGTCATTTCCCCTCTCTCATCTCTCTGGTTCTCTTTCCATTCCTCTCTCTCATCTCTCTGGTTCTCTGTCCATTCCTCTCTCTGGTTCTCTGTCGATTTCTCTCTCTCATCTCTCTGGTTTTCTGTCATTTCCCCTCTCTCATCTCTCTGTTTCTCTTTCCATTCCTCTCTCTCATCTTTCTGAGTCTCTGTCCATTCCTCTCTCTGGTTCTCTGTTAATTCCTATCTCTAATCTCTCTGGTAATCTGTCCATTCCTCTCTCTGGTTTTCTGTCTATTCCTCTCTCTCATCTCTTTTGTTCTCTGTCATTTCCCCTCTCTCATCTCTCTGGTTCTCTGTCCATTCCTGTCTCATCTCTCTGGTTTTCTGTAATTTCCCCTCTCTCTCATCTCTCTGGTTCTCTTTCCATTCCTCTCTCTAATCTTTCTGGTTGTCTGTCCATTCTGTTCTCTCATCTTTCTGGGTCTCTGTCCATTTATCTCTCTGGTTCTCTGTTCGTTCCTATCTCTAATCTCTCTGGTAATCTGTCCATTCCTCTCTCTGGTTCTATATCATTTCCCCTCTCTCATCTCTCTGGTTCTCTGGCCATTCCTGTCTCATCTCTCTGGTTCTCTGTCCATTCCTCTCTCTCTTCTCTCTGGTTCTCTGTCCATTCCTCTCTCTGGATCTCTGTTCATCCCTCTCTCTGGATCTCTGTCCATTCCTCTCTCTGGTTCTCTGTCCATTCCTCTCTCTGGATCTCTGTTCATTCCTCTCTCTGGTTCTCTGTCCATTCCTCTCTCTGGTTCTCTGTCTATTTTTCTCTCGCATCTCTATGGTTTTCTGTAATTTCCCCTCTCTCATCTCTCTGGTTCTCTTTCCTTTCCTCTCTCTAATCTTTCTGGTTGTCTGTCCATTCCGTTCTCTCGTCTTTCTGGGTCTCTGTCCATTCCTCTCTCTGGTTCTCTGTCCATTACTCTCTCTCTTCTCTCTGGTTCTCTGTCCATTCCTCTCTCTGGTTCTCTGTCCATTCCTCTCTCTGGTTCTCTGTCCATTCCTCTCTCTGGTTCTCTTTCCATTCCTTTCTCTGGTTCTCTGTCCATTCCTCTCTCTGGATCTCAGTTCATTCCTCTCTCTGGTTCTCTGTCCATTCCACTTTCTGGTTCTCTGTCCGTTCCTCTCTCTGGATCTCTGTTCATTCCTCTCTCTGGTTCTCTGTCCATTCCTGTCTCATCTCTCTGGTTCTCTTTCCATTCCTGTCTCTAATCTCTCTGTTTCTCTGTTCATTCCTCTCTCTGGTTCTGTGTCCATTCCTCTCTCCCAACTTTCTGGTTCTCTGTCTATTTCTCTCTCTCATCTCTCTGGTTCTGTCCATTCTTCTCTCTCTCTCATCTCTCTTGTTCTCTTTCCATTCCTGTCTCTCATCTCTCTGGTTCTCTGTCCATTCCTCTCTCTGGTTCTCTGTCAATTTCTCTCTTTCATCTCTCTGGTTCTCTGTCCATTCCTCTCTCTCATCTCTCTGGTTCTCTGTCCATTCCTCTCTCTGGTTTCCTGTTCATTCCTCTCTCTCATCTCTCTGGTTCTCTGTCCATTCCTCTCTCCCATCTCTCTGGTTCTCTGTCCATTCCTCTCTCCGATCTTTCTGGTTCTCTGTCCATTCCTCTCTCTCATCTCTCAGGTTCTCTGTACATGCCTCTCTCCCATCTATCTGGTTCTCTGTCCATTCCTCTCTCTCATCTCTCTGGTTCTCTGTCCATTCCTCTCTCATCTCTCTGGTTCTCTGTCCATTGCTCTCTCTCTGGATCTCTTTCCATTTCTCTCTTTCATCATTCTGGTTCTCTGTTCATTCCTCTCTCTCATCTTTCTGGTTCTCTGTCCATTCCTCTCTCTCATCTCTCTGGTTCTCTGTCCATTCCTCTCTCTCATCTCTCTGGTTCTCTGTCCATTCCTGTCTCATCTCTCTGGTTCTCTGTCCGTTCCTGTCTCATCTTTCTGGTTTTCTGTCCATTCCTCTCTCTGGTTCTCTGTCCATTTCTCTCTTTCATCGTTCTGGTTCTCTGTTCATTCCTATCTCTAATCTCTCTGGTAATCTGTCCATTCCGCTCTCTGGTTCTCTTGTTCATTCCTCTCTCTCATCTTTCTGGGTCTCTGTCTATTCCTCTGGTTCTCTGTTCATTCCTCTCTCTCATCCCTCTGGTTCTCTGTCCATTCCTGTCTCTCATCTCTCTGGTTCTCTGTCCATTCCTCTCTCTGGTTCTCTGTCCATTCCTGTCTCTCATCTCTCTGGTTCTCTGTCCATTCCTCTCTCTGGTTCTCTGTCCATTCCTCTCTCTCATCTCTCTGGTTCTCTGTCCAGTCACCCCTCTGTGCTCTCACTACAGCTCTCTCGCATTCTCTTTCCCTTACTTTCTCCTCATTCCTCCTCTCTCTGTCTCTCTCTCTCCTTTCTTTACCCTCTATCTCGCATTCCCTCTCCCCCAGGCTCAATACAGGCTTACCTTGGACCCATTCCTGACCAGGGGCCATACTGTGTGTATTAAGCATCTCAGGGTAAGAGTTCTGATCTTGGATCACGTTTTAATTTTCACGTTTTAATGTCATGTGCACAATTACAGTGAAATGCCTTTCTTGCAGCTCTCATCCCAACAATGCAGTAATCAATAACAATGTGGCACTAAAAATAACAAGGTAGAACAAAAACACAGGAGAAATAAAAACAAGATCTTGAGAAAATAAGTTAGCATACCATATACAGTCCCCTGTCCCCCCCGTCCAGGTCCCCCCCGTCCACGTCCCCCCCGTCACCGTCCCCCCCGTTCACGTCCCCCCCGTCACCGTCCCCCCCGTCCACGTCCCCCCGTCCAGGTCCCCCCCGTCCACGTCCCCCGTCACCGTCCCCCCCGTCCACGTCCCCCGTCACCGTCCCCCGTCACCGTCCCCCCCGTCCAGGTCCACCCCGTCACCGTCCCCCGTCCACGTCCCCCCGTCACCGTCCCCCCGTCCCCTGTCCCCCCCGTCCACGTCCTGTATTAGAGTAGAGGACCAGGGTCCTGTATTAGAGTAGAGGACCAGGGTCCTGTATTAGAGTAGAGGACCAGGGTCCTGTATTAGAGTAGAGGACCAGGGCCTTGTATTAGAGTATAGGACCAGGGCCCTGTATTAGAGTAGAGGACCAGGGCCCTGTATTAGAGTAGAGAACCAGGGCCCTGTATTAAAGTAGAGGACCAGGGCCCTGTATTAGAGTAGAGGACCAGGGCCCTGTATTAGAGTAGAGGACCAGGGCCCTGTATTAGAGTAGAGGACCAGTGTCATGTCTTGTTATGTCTGTTCCTGTCCTTTCTCTTCACTCTGTCTCTCTCTGCTGGTCTTTTTAGGTTACCTTCTCTGTCTCTCATTCCTCAGCTGTTCTACATCTTCCCTAACTAGCTCATTCACTCGTTCCCACCTGTTCTCTCTTCCCCCTCTGATTAGGTCTCTATTTCTTTCTCTGTTCCTGCTACTTTCAGTGTCTGATTCTTGTTTGTGTTTTTTGATGCCAGAAGCAAGCTGTCGTCTCGTTTGCTTCCACCTTGTCCTGTCCTGTCGGAGTCTGCCTGGCAGGTGCATCCTGCACTATACTAACGTTCTTTTTGTTCCGCTGACAACGTTGGAAGAGGATTTATGCCATTCCTGTTTTTTCATTAAAGAACTCTGTTTTCTGTTAAAACCGCTTTTGGGTCTTCACTCAAGTTCATAACAGAAGAATCAGACCAAGAATGGACCCAGCGGCTCCGGACCCTTTTCACTCCGCCGTCGAGATCCAGGGAGCGATGCTAGGCAGACATGAGGAGGAATTGTCTGCTGCTCAACATGCCGTTGAGACCCTGGCCGTCCAAGTCTCCGACCTCACAAGACAGGTTCACCAACTCCACCTCGATCCACCGCCCACTTCCAGGGTTTCCGAGTCTCCGGAGCCCAGGATCAACAACCCGCCGTGTTACTCTGGGGAGCCCACTGAGTGCCGCTCATTCCTCACTCAGTGTGATGTGGTGTTCTCTCTCCAGCCCAACACTTACTCCAGGAGCGCAGCCCGCATCGCCTACGTCATTTCTCTCCTTACCGGACGGGCGCGTGAGTGGGGCACGGCAGTCTGGGAGGCGAGGGCTGAGTGTATTAACCAGTATCAGGACTTTAAGGAGGAGATGATACGGGTTTTTGACCGTTCTGTTTTTGGCGAGGAGGCTTCCAGGGCCCTGTCTTCCCTATGTCAGGGGAATCGATCCATAACGGATTATTCTATTGAGTTTCGCACTCTCGCTGCCTCTAGTGACTGGAACGAGCCGGCTTTGCTCGCTCGTTTTCTGGAGGGTCTCCTCGTCGAGGTTAAGGATGAGATCCTCTCCCGGGAGGTTCCTTCCAGTCTGGACTCCTTAATAGCTCTCGCTATTCGCATAGAGCGACGGTTTGATCTTCGTCGCCGAGCTCGTGGAAAGGAGCTCACGTTCTCCGTTGCTCCCCTCTCCACATCACTGCCACCTGCCGCATCACTGCCACCCTCCTCCGCCGGCTCGGATGCTGAGCCTATGCAGCTGGGGGTATTCGCATCTCGGCCAAGGAGAGGGAACGGAGAATCACCAATCGCCTCTGTCTCTACTGCGGCTCCGCTGGTCATTTTGTCACCTCATGTCCAGTAAAAGCCAGAGCTCATCAGTAAGAGGAGGGCTACTGGTGAGCGCAACTACTCAGGCCTCTCCTTCTGGATCACGCACTACCTTTCCGGTCCATCTCCGCTGGCCCGGTTCATCTGCTTCCTGCAGTGCCTTGATAGACTCTGGGGCGGAGGGCTGTTTTATGGACGAGACCTGGGCTCGGGAACATGACATTCCTCTCAGACAGTTAGGGAGCCCAGGGCCTTGTTCGCTTTAGATGGTAGTTCTCTCCCCAAGATTCAGCGTGAGACGCTGCCTTTAACCCTCACTGTCTCTGGTAATCATAGCGAAACCATTTCTTTTTTAATTTTTCGTTCACCTTTTACACCTGTTGTTTTGGGTCATCCCTGGCTAGTGCGCCATAACCCTTCTATTAATTGGTCTAGTAATACTATCCTATCCTGGAATGTTTCTTGTCATGTAACCTGTTTAATGTCTGCTATCCCTCCTGTTTCCTCTGTCTCTTCTTCACAGGAGGAGCCTGGCGATTTGACAGGGGTGCCGGAGGAGTATCACGATCTGCGCACGGTGTTCAGTCGTTCCAAGGCCACTTCTCTCCCTCCACACCGGTCGTATGACTGTAGTATTGATCTCCTTCCGGGAACTACTCCCCCGGGGTAGATTATACTCTCTGTCGGCTCCCGAACGTAAGGCTCTCGAGGATTATTTGTCGGTTTCGCTCGACGCCGGTACCATAGTCTCCTCCTCCTCCCCCGCCGGAGCGGGGTTTTTTTGTTCAGAAGAAGGACGGGTCCCTGCGCCCATGCGTGGATTATCGAGGGCTGAATGACATAACAGTTAAGAATCGTTATCCGCTTCCTCTTATGTCTTCAGCCTTCGAGATCCTGCAGGGAGCCAGGTTTTTCACCAAATTGGACCTTCGTAATGCCTACCATCTCGTGCGCATCAGGGAGGGGGACGAGTGGAAGACGGCGTTTAACACTCCGTTAGGGCACTTTGAATACCGGGTTCTTCCTTTCGGCCTCGTTAACGCTCCAGCTGTCTTTCAGGCACTAGTTAACGACGTCCTGAGAGACATGCTGAACATTTTTGTTTTCGTTTACATGGACGATATCCTGATTTTTTCACCGTCTCTCTCGATTCATGTTCAGCACGTGCGACGCGTCCTCCAGCGCCTTTTGGAGAACTGTCTTTATGTGAAGGCTGAGAAGTGCACTTTTCATGCCGCCTCTGTCCCTTTTCTCGGTTCCGTTATTTCCGCTGAGGGCATTAAGATGGATCCCGCTAAGGTCCAGGCTGTCATTGATTGGCCCGTTCCTAAGTCACGCGTCGAGCTGCAGCGCTTTCTGGGCTTCGCTAATTTCTACCGTCGTTTCATCCGTAATTTCGGTCAGGTGGCAGCTCCTCTCACAGCCCTTACTTCTGTTAAGACGTGCTTTAAGTGGTCCGTTTCCGCCCAGGGAGCTTTTGATCTTCTTAAGAATCGTTTTACATCCGCTCCTATTCTTGTTACACCTGACATCTCTAGACAGTTTGTTGTTGAGGTTGACGCGTCAGAGGTGGGCGTGGGAGCCATTCTTTCTCAGCGCTCTCTCTGACGGCAAGGTCCATCCTTGCGCGTTTTCTCTCATCGCTTATCGCCGTCAGAACGTAACTATGATGTTGGTAATCGCGAACTGCTCGCCATCCGCTTAGCCCTAGGCGAATGGCGACAGTGGTTGGAGGGGGCGACCGTTCCTTTTGTCGTTTGGACTGACCATAGGAACCTTGAGTACATCCGTTCAGCCAAACGACTTAATGCGCGTCAGGCTCGTTGGGCTCTGTTTTTCGCTCGTTTCGAGTTTGTTATTTCTTATCGTCAGGGCTCAAAAACACCAAACCTGATGCTTTATCTCGTCTCTTCAGTTCTTCTGAGGTCTCCACCGACCCCGATGGGATTCTCCCTGAGGGGCGTGTTGTCGGGTTGACTGTCTGGGGAATTGAGAGGCAGGTAAAGCAAGCACTCGCTCACACTCCGTCGCCGCGAGCTTGTTCTAGGAACCTTCTGTTCGTTCCCGTTCCTACTCGTCCGGCCGTTCTTCAGTGGGCCCACTCTGCCAAGTTAGCCGGCCACCCCGGCGTTCGGGGTACGCTCGCTTCCATTCGCCAGCGTTTCTGGTGGCCCACTCGGGAACGTGACGCGCGTCGATTTGTCGCCGCTTGTTCGGTCTGCGCGCAGACTAAATCTGGGAACTCTCCTCCTGCCGGCCGTCTCAGACCGCTTCCCATTCCCTCTCGACCGTGGTCTCACATCGCTTTAGATTTTATCACCGGACTGCCTTCATCAGCGGGGAAGACAGTTATTCTTACGGTTGTCGATAGATTCTCTAAGGCGGCTCATTTCATTCCTCTCGATAAGCTCCCTTCTGCTAAGGAGACGGCTCAGATCATTATCGAGAATGTTTTCCGAATTCATGGCCTTCCGTCTGACGTCGTTTCCGACAGAGGCCCGCAGTTCACGTCTCAATTTTGGAGGGAGTTTTGCCGTTTGATTGGGGCTTCCGTCAGTCTCTCGTCCGGCTTTCATCCCCAGTCTAACGGTCAAGCCGAACGGGCCAATCAGACTGTTGGTCACATTTTACGCAGTCTTTCTTTTCGTAACCCTGCGTCTTGGTCAGAACAGCTCCCTGGGCAGAGTACGCCCACAACTCGCTTCCCTCGTCTGCTACCGGTCTATCCCCTTTTCAGAGTAGCCTCGGGTACCAGCCTCCGCTGTTCTCATCTCAGCTCGCCGAGTCCTGCGTCCCCTCCGCTCAGGCTTTTGTCCAGCGTTGCGCGCACCTGGAAGGGGGTCAGGTCGGCACTTTGCCGTAATAGGGCGCAGACTGTGAGGGCCGCTAATAAGCGTAGGACCAAGAGTCCTAGATATTGTTGCGGTCAGAGAGTATGGCTCTCCACTCAGAACCTTCCCCTTAAGACAGCTTCTCGCAAGTTGGCCCCGCGGTTCATTGGTCCGTTCCGTATTTCTCAGGTCATTAATCCTGTCGCAGTGCGACTTCTTCTCCCGCGCTATCTTCGTCGCGTTCACCCGGTCTTCCATGTCTCCTGTGTTAAGCCCGTTCTTCGCGCCCCCGCTCGTCCCTCCCCCCCCCCATCCTTGTCGAGGCGCACCCATCTACAGGGTTCGTAAGATTTTGGACATGCGCCCTCGGGGCCGTGGTCATCAGTACCTAGTGGATTGGGAGGGGTACGGTCCTGAGGAGAGGAGTTGGGTTCCCTCTCGGGACGTGCTGGACCGTTCGCTGATCGATGATTTCCTCCGTTGCCGCCAGGTTTCCTCCTCGAGTGCGCCAGGAGGCGCTCGGTGAGTGGGGGGGGGTACTGTCATGTCTTGTTATGTCTGTTCCTGTCCTTTCTCTTCACTCTGTCTCTCTCTGCTGGTCTTTTTAGGTTACCTTCTCTGTCTCTCATTCTTCAGCTGTTCTACATTTTCCCTAACTAGCTCATTCACTCGTTCCCACCTGTTCTCTCTTCCCCCTCTGATTAGGTCTCTATTTCTCTCTCTGTTCCTGCTACTTTCAGTGTCTGATTCTTGTTTGTGTTTTTTGATGCCAGAAGCAAGCTGTCGTCTCGTTTGCTTCCACCTTGTCCTGTCCTGTCGGAGTCTGCCTGGCAGGTGCATCCTGCACTATACTAACGTTCTTTTTGTTCCGCTGACAACGTTGGAAGAGGATTTATGCCATTCCTGTTTTTTCATTAAAGAACTCTGTTTTCTGTTAAAACCGCTTTTGGGTCTTCACTTAAGTTCATAACAACCAGAGCCCTGTATTGGAGTAGAGGACCAGGGCCCTGTATTAGAGTAGAGGACCAGGGCCCTGTATTAGAGTAGGGGACCAGAGCCCTGTATTAGAGTAGAGGACCAGGGCCCTGTATTAGAGTTGAGGACTAGAGCCCTGTATTAGAGTAGGAAAGTGTTTCCCAACTCCTTGAGTGGCCCCCAACAGATGCACCACACACATTACCATGTAATACAAACACACACTATACACACACAATACACATACACACACATACACACTTGAAATAACTTATATTATCTATCCTGATACCTAGTGACTTTACCCTGCCTTGAAGTCGGAAGTTTACATACACCTTAGCCAAATACATTTAAACTCAGTTTTTCACTATTCCTGACATTTAATCCTAGTAACAATTCCCTGTTTTAGGTCAGTTAGGATAACCACTTTATTTTAAGAATGTGAAATGTCAAAATAATAGTAGAGAGAATTATTTATTTCAGTTTTTATTACTTTCATCACATTTCCAGTGGGTCAGAAGTTTACATACACTCAATTAGTATTTGGTAGCATTGCCTTTAAATTGATGAACTTGGGTCAAACGTTTTGGGTGGCCTTCCACAAGCTTCCCACAATAAGTTGGGTGAATGTTGGCCCATTCCTCCTGACAGAGCTGGTGTAACTGTGTCAGGTTTGAAGGCCTCCTTGCTCGCACACGCTTTTTCAGTTCTGCCCACAGATTTTCTATAGGATTGAGGTCAGGGCTTTGTGATGGCCACTCCAATACCTTGACTTTGTTGTCCTTAAAAAAACTTCTTATGGCTGAAATCCCGTTAACGGGATCGGTTTGACAACAGCCAGTGAAAGTGCAGGGCGCCAAATTCAAACAACAGAAATCTCATAATTTAAGTTCCTCGAACATACAAGTATTATACTCCATTTTAAAGATACACTTGTTGTTAATCTCACCACAGTGTCCGATTTCAAAAAGTCTTTATGAGAAAAGCATACCATGCGATTATGTTAGGACAGTGCCTAGTCACAGAAAAACACAGCCATTTTTCCAGCCAAAGAGAGGAGTCACAAAAAGCAGAAATAGAGATACAACTAATCACTAACCTTTGATGATCTTTATCAGATGGCACTCATAGGACTTCATGTTACACAATACATGTATGTTTTGTTCGATAACGTTCATATTTATATCCAAAAATCTCAGTTTACATTGGCGCGTTATGTTCAGAAATGCATTCTCAAACAAATATCCGTTGAAAGTGCAGAGCCACATCAAATTACAGAAATACTCATCATAAATACAACTGATATGCATGGAATTAAAGATATACTTCTCCTTAATGCAACCGCTGTGTCAGATTTTAAAAAAGCTTTATGAAAAAAGCACACCATGTAATAATCTGAGTACAGCGCTCAGGCACCAAAACAAGCCATACAGATACCCGCCATGTTGTGGAGTCAGAAAGAGCATTATAAATATTCACTTACCTTTGATGATCTTCATCGGAATGCACTCTCAGGAATCTCAGTTCCACAATATTGTTTGATTTGTTCGATAAAGTCCATCATTTATGTCCAAATACCTCCTACTTGTTCGCGCGTTTAGTTCACAAATCCAAATTCACGAGGCGCAGGCACTTAGTCCAGGCAATAGTTCAGACGAAAAGCCAAAACATTTATATTACAGTTCGTAGAAACATGTCAAACGATGTATAGAATCAATCTTTAGGATGTTTTTCACATAAATCTTCAAAAATGTTTCAACCGGACAATTCCTTTGTCTTTAGAAATGAAAAGGAACGCAGCTCGCTCTCACGGCCATGCGCATGTCTTAGCTCATGGTATTCTGCCAGACCGCTTAGTCAAACAGCTCTTATTCGCTCCCCCTTCACAGTAGAAGCCTGAAAGAAGGTTCTAAAGACTGTTGACATCTAGTGGAAGCCTTGGGAAGTGCAATCGGACACTGTATCTTGGATAGGCAAAGACTTGAAAACCTACAAACCTCATTTTTCCCACTTCCTGTTTTGATTTTTTCTCAGATTTTTGCCTGCCATATGAGTTCTGTTATACACAGACATCAGTCAAACAGTTTTAGAAACTTCAGAGTGGGTGCCAGGTTTCATCCAGAAGTGATGCTTGGCATTCAGGCCAAAGAGTTCAATCTTGGTTTCATCAGACCAGAGAATCTTGTTTCTAATGGTCTGAGTCTTCAGGTGCCTTTTGGCAAATGTTTTATTGATGAGTGATTTCCATATGGCCACTCTACCATAAAGGCCTGATTGGTGGAGGGCTGTAGAGCTGGTTGTCCTTATTGAAGGTTTTCCCATCTCTTAGTCACCTCCCTGACCAAGGCCAGCTCTTGGAAGAGTCTTGGTGGTTTCCAACTTCTTCAATTTAAGAATGATGGAGGCCACTGTGTTCTTTGGGACCTTCAATGCTGTAGAAATGTTTTGGTACCCTTCCCCAGATCTGTGCCTCGACACAAACCTGTCTCGGAGCGCTACGGTCAATTCCTTCAACCTCATAGCTTGGTGTGACCTCATATATACAAGTGTGGGCCTTTCCAAATCATGACCAATCATTTGAATTTACCACAGGTGGACTCCAATCAAGTTATGTAAGCATCTCAAGGATGATCAATGAAAAAAGGATGCACCTTGGCTCAATTTCGATTCTCATAGCAAAGGGTATGAATACTTATGTAAATACTGTATTTCTGTTTTTTATTTTTACATTTGCACACAAAAAATAAAACCTGTTTTCACTTGGTCATTATGGGGTATTGTGTGTAAATTGCTGAGGATTTTTAAAATTGTATTTAATCCATTTCAGAACAAGGCTGTAACGTAACAAAATGTGAAGGCACTGTACCTCAAATAACTTATCTATCCTGATGACTAATGACTGTACCCTGCCTTCTGGAAAATATCTACCTCAAATACCTTATTATCAATCCTGATGCCTAGTCACTTTAGTCCACTGACTGCAGTTGATGTGGGTACTGGAGTTGTGAACCACTGGAGTAGGGGATCAGTTTTGGACCTGGTCCTAGATTACCACTCCTACTTTAGAGAAACTGAATCCAGGGATTGGACTTTAATTGAAGGGATTATTTGGGGGAGAAAAAAAACAAACATTTTATGCAAATCTACCATTTAGCAGCAGCCCTCCTGCAGTAGATATTCAAGTGTTTTTTTATTAGAAATTGTTTAGATAACTGAAAGGTGTAATTATATTAATTGAATTCATGATCAAATTAAATTACTTTTATCAAGATCCAGATTTATGCAATTTGTCAGTTCCTTGACCATTCCCACTCAGTTAATAAGTGTTTGTGGGCTGAAGAGGGGCTTCTAGTACCTGAAGATTATTAAACATGGATCAAAGTTTAAATGTACTTATGGAATGCAAATCATCAACAGTGAATTCACGGAATAATACGTATGAAGGAAATGAGTGAATCCTCTTGGGTGATTTGTTAATATCTGACACTAAATACACAAGATGGACACCAGAGTAAAGAAATACATTTTATTATCACATAAAAATGGATTAAAACCTTGTCATGTTTATAACTTGGGAGATATTCATTTCAGTTTAAAAATAATTTACTTAAAAGTTCATGTTTATACACATACATTTATGTAAGATTTCATACTATAAATTAAGATTCATACATTTATGCGTATTCAATTCTATTACAATGACACAGTACTTTGAGAGAATTTAAAAAGTGTTGACAGTTTGATGAATATCATAATTTCTATCCAAATAGTTCAGTGTCTATATAAAGACGCATCAGTCATGTTTCATGATGGAACATTACACTTCGATTACATTACTGTCCCAATGTCAAGAGAATCTAAAGTTCTACTTCTTTACTCTTTTTACAACACTGGTGTCTCTTTAGATGTCCTGACTGACTGAAACTCTTCCCACACTGAGAGCAGTGAAACGGCTTCTCTCCTGTGTGAGTGAGCTGGTGTGTTCTGAGACTACCCCCTGTACTGAAACTCTTCCCACACTGAGAGCAGTGAAATGGCTTCTCTCCTGTGTGAGTGAGCTGGTGTGTTCTGAGATTACTCCCTGTACTGAAACTCTTCCCACACTGAGAGCAGTGAAATGGCTTCTCTCCTGTGTGAGTGAGCTGGTGTGTTCTGAGACTACCCCCTGTACTGAAACTCTTCCCACACTGAGAGCAGTGAAATGGCTTCTCTCCTGTGTGAGTGAGCTGGTGTGTTCTGAGATTACTCCCTGTACTGAAACTCTTCCCACACTGAGAGCAGTGAAATGGCTTCTCTCCTGTGTGAGTGCGCTGGTGTATCTTTAAGTCTCTTGACTGAATGAAACTCTTCCCACACTGAGAGCAGTGAAACGGCTTCTCTCCTGTGTGAGTGAGCTGGTGTGTTCTGAGATGATCCCCTCTACTGAAACTCTTCCCACACTGAGAGCAGTGAAATGGCTTCTCTCCTGTGTGAGTGCGCTGGTGTATCTTTAAGTCACTTGACTGACTGAAACTCTTCCCACACTGAGAGCAGTGAAATGGCTTCTCTCCTGTGTGAGTGAGCTGGTGTGTTCTGAGACTACCCCCTGTACTGAAACTCTTCCCACACTGGGAGCAGTGAAATGGCTTCTCTCCTGTGTGAGTGAGCTGGTGTGTTCTGAGACTACCCCCTGTACTGAAACTCTTCCCACACTGAGAGCAGTGAAATGGCTTCTCTCCTGTGTGAGTGCGCTGGTGTGTTCTGAGACTACTCCCTGTACTGAAACTCTTCCCACACTGGGAGCAGTGGTTTGATCGTGGCTTGTCCATCTCGCTCTGTTTCCTGGTGGGAGCTGGGTTGGAGGAACTTGAGGTGGTTCCATGGTGCTGTGTTGAGTTGCTGGAGGACATGAGATTCTCTGATCTGATCTCTCCACTCCTCAACAGTCTGACATACTCATCATGGTGACTTCTCTTTATGTGCTTGTGGAGGAAGATCTGAGAGGTGAAGGAGAACGGACAGCCAGAGCACGAGAAGATCTGGACCTGGGACGACTCAGCATTCACATCTGAGAGAGATGAAGGAGAGAAAGAAAGAAGAGAAATCAAGATCACAAGGTGCATGATCATTATTGTTCCAGACAACTTGACATGAACAGAGAAAACTCAGGACCAGTATGATAATACACCACAGAAATCATATTTAAAATCAATGAGTTTCAATTGAGAAATTAGTAATAGTAAGGGCAGAGAGAGAGGGATGAAGAGGGGAGGAAGAGAGGAGAAATGACCTTTAGCAGAGCTCTTTTTGTCCCAGAGGTAGTCGAAGACAATGCCCAGGTCTCTGGCGTACTCCTCTCCGTACCAAACCAACAGCTCCTCTCCAACAGCTATGGGCTTACAGCAGCGGTACAGAATCCCTCCTCTGTACTGGAAGGACACCAGATTCTGCTCTTCTTCACGACGAGCACAGTTCACATACCTGAGAAGAGAGAGGGAGAGACAGAGAAAGAGAGAGCAGTCGGGGGTTAATTATGTACAAGAGATTGAGGTCTTCAATTGTCAAATAGAAACAGGTAGGTGCAGTGGTTCCTCGCAATGGCGGAATGACGCAATTTACCACAATCTGCCACTAAGTGTTGCGGCATAAAGCTCAAAACTTTTAATTGAGGAACCACTGTAGATACAGAGAGAAACAGAAGGAGGAAGAGGACTGTGAGACTTCCTCTGTACTTCAGTGTTGCTCACCTCATCCAGTTGGAGTGAGTGTCTCTCCCAGCATCGATGTAGTCGTCCCAGTGTCTGCTCTTG
Source organism: Oncorhynchus masou masou (assembly GCF_036934945.1). Classification (NCBI taxonomy): domain Eukaryota; kingdom Metazoa; phylum Chordata; class Actinopteri; order Salmoniformes; family Salmonidae; genus Oncorhynchus; species Oncorhynchus masou. Next base: position 12,164,896 of record NC_088220.1, read on the forward strand.
TTGATCTGAGGAAAACAACTATTCATATTTAGTTTATTTTTTACCCCTTTTTCTCCCCAATTTCATGGTATCCAATTGTTTAAGTAGCTACTATCTTGTCTCATCGCTACACACACACACACACACACACTTCTCTCACCACCCAGGAGTAGCCACTCTCCATGGCTTGTTCCTTGTCTGTGATCTCTCCTTCATAAGGTCCATAGTGGGCTCCTGCAGGCACAGTGTTTCCATGGTTGAAAACCCCCAGTCCTGCTTCAGGGATGCTTGATGTCCTGATCTCCAGGCCGGACGGGAGGGTGAGTCTGGCCCTGTCAGAGGTTCCTAGAGGGGCAGGGATGTCCGGGACGAAGAGGGGAGGACCATGGACCCCACACTCCTCCATGAAGAAAGACTTGCAGTCCTCACAGTCTGGGAGAGAGAAAGAAAAACAGAACATGTTAAACGTCCAGTTATTATGATGATGATGAAGACATGCATTCAAAATGTTTAAAAAAAACAACTAGGTTGAGTGAAAGAGAGCACACAAAAAACTATTCATACCTCAGCTTAAACATCAGCGCCACAGGTAAGCTGTGAACGATCTGAGAGACAAGGCAAGAAGGGTCTTCTACGCCATCAAAAGGAACATAAAATTTGACAGACCAATTAGGATCTGGCTAAAAATACTTGAATCAGTTATAGAACCCATTGCCCTTTATGGTTGTGAGGTCTGGGGTCTGCTCACCAACCATAATTTCACAAAATGGGACAAAGACCAAATTGAGACTCTGCACGCAGAATTCTGCAAAAAAAAATATACAACGTAAAATACCAAATAATGCAAAAGAGAATTAAGCCGATACCCGCTAATTATCAAAATCCAGAAAAGAGGCATTCAATACCACAACCACCTACAGAGATGAACCCTAAGCAAGCTGGTCCTAGGGCTCTGTTCACAAACACAATTGTATTTTTATTTAACTAGGCAAGTCAGTTAAGAACAAATTCTTATTTACAATGATGCCTCCCGGGGAACAGTTAACTGCCTTGTTCAGGGGGAGAACAACATATTTTTACCTTGTCAGCTCAGGGATTCGATCCAGCAACCATTCAGTTACTGGCCCAATGCTCTAACCACTAGGCTACCTGCTGCCTGAAAAACAGACCCCATAGAGCCCCAGGACAGCAACACAATTAGACCCAACCAAATCATGAGTAAACAAAAATATAATTACTTGACACATTGGAAATGATTAACAAATAAACAGAGCAAACTAGAATGCTATTTGGCCCTAAACAGAGAGTACACAGCGGCAGAATACCTGACCACTGTGACTGACCCAAACTTAAGGAAAGCTTTGACTATGTACAGACTCAGTGAGCATAGCCTTGCTATTGAGAAAGGCCGCCGTAGGCAGACATGGCTCTCAAAAGAAGACAGGCTATGTTCACACTGCCCACAAAATGAGGTGGAAACTGAGCTGCACTTCCTAACCCCCTGCCCAATGTATGACCATATTAGAGATACATATTTCCCTCAGATTACACAGATCCACAAATAATTCCAAAACAAATCAAATTTTGATAAACTCCCATATCTACTGGGTGAAATACCAAAGTGTGACATCACAGAGGCTTCAGCAAGATTTGTGACCTGTTGCCACAAGAAAAGGGCAACCAGTGAAGAACAAACACCATTGTAAATACAACTAGGATGTTGACCGATTAATCGAAATGGCCGATTAATTAGGGCTGATTTCAAGTTTTCATAACAATCGGAAATCTGTCTTTTTTTATACCTTTTATTTAACTAGTCAAGTCAGCTAAGAACACATTCTTATTTACGATGACGGCCTAGGAACGGTGGGTTAACTGCCTTGTTCAGGGGCAGAACGACAGATTTTCACCTTGTCAGCTCGGGGGATCCAATCTTGCAACCTTACAGTTAACTAGTCCAATGCTCTAACCACCTCCCTCTCGTTGCATTCCACGAGGAGCCTGCCTGTTACACAAATGCAGGCAGTTAACCCACTGTTCCTAGGCCGTCATTGAAAATAAGAATTTGTTCTTAACTGACCTGCCTGGTTAAATAAAAGTAAAATAAAATAAAAAATAAATAAAATCATAATCACTAGTTAACTACACATGGTTGATGATATTACTCGTTTATCTAGCGTGTCCTGCGTTGCATATAATCGATTCAACGCTGGGGGATGATTTAACAAAAGTGCATTTGCAAAAAAAGCACAATCGTTGGACCACTGTACCTAACCATAAACACCAATGCATTTCTTAAAATAAATACACAGAAGTATATATTTTTAAACCTGCATATTTAGCTAAAAGAAATCCAGGTTAGCAGGCAATATTAACCAGGTGAAATTGTGTTATTTCTCTTGCGTTCATTGCACGCAGAGTCAGTGTATATGCAACATTTACTGCTGCCTAATTTGCCAGAATTTTATGTAATTATGGCATAACATTGAAGGTTGTGCAATGTAACAAGAATATTTAGACTTAGGGATGCCACCCATTAGATAAAATACGTAACGGTTACGTATTTCACTGAAAGAATAAATGTTTTGTTTTCGAAATGATAGCTTCCGGATTCGATCATATTAATGACAAAAGGCTCATATTTCTGTGTGTTATTATGTAATTAAGTCTATGATTTGATAGAGCAGTCTGACTGAGCAGCAGCAGGCTCGTAAGCATCCATTCAAACAGCACTTTCGTATGTTTTGCCAACAGCTCTTCGCAAGCACAGCGCTGTGTATGGCTTCAAGCCTATCAGCCTAATGGCTGGTGTAACCAATGTGAAATGGCTAGCTAGTTAGCTGGGTGTGCGCTAATAGCGTTTCAAACGTCACTTGCTCTGAGACTTGGAGTAGTTATTCCCCTTGCTCTGCAAGGGCCGCGGCTTTTGTGGAGCGATGGGTAACGCTGCTTTGAGTGTGGCTGTTGTCGATGTGTTCCTGGTTCAAGCCCAGGTTGGAGCGAGGAGAGGGACAGAAGCTATACTGTTACACTGGCAATACTATAATGCCTATAAGAACATCCAATAGTCAGGTATATGAAATACAAATGGTATAGAGATAAATAGTCCTATAAATACTATATTAACTTCAACCTAAAACCTCTTACCTTGGAATATTGAAGTCTCATGTTAAAAGGAACCACCAGCTTTCATATGTTCTCATGTTCTGAGCAAGGAACTGAAACGTTAGCTTTTTTACATGGCACATATTGCACTTTTACTTTCTTCTCCAACACTTTGTTTTTGCATCATTTAAACCAAATTGAACATGCTTCATTATTTATTTGAGGCTAAATTGATTTTTATTGATGTATTATATTAAGTTAAAATAAGTGTTGTAATTGTCATTAAAAATCGTCCGATTAATCGGTATCGGCTTTTTTGGTCCTCCAATAAATCGGTATCGGCGTGGAAAAAGCATAATCGGTCGACCTCTAAATACACCCATATTTATGCTTATTTATTTTCCCTTTGGTACTTTAACTATTTGCACATCATTACAACACTGTATATATACATACTATGACATTTGAAATGTCTTTATTCCGAGAGAGAGCTAGAAAGCGATAGATACACAGAGAGAGACAGAGAGAGGTAATGACTCACAGAGGTAGTGATCATCTTTGGGGACCTCCTCCTCTGTGTAAGTGATTCTTGGTCTGTCTCTCAGATTTCTGCTGCGCGTGTATGTGTTCAGCTCTGCTTTCTGCCTTTCCAGCCACTCTCTCTTAGACGGGCCTGGTACAAACACAAAATAAGCTATTTTCTCTGAAGCCAAATGAAACAAACAGGTTTTAAATCACCATCTCAAACTCTAACAGTCTATTCTTGTCTGTCTCTGTTACCTGAGGTTGATGGTTTGGGGTGCAACAAATGAGCCCCTTGCTGTGTGGAACTCCCTGCCTCCCCTCCACTGGTGCTGGGGGTCGCTTCACTCTGACCCTCCTGGAAAAAGACAAGAGGAGAGTTCAAACTGACCACTTGGTCTGTGTGGCATCATGACCTTTGATTTGAAACAACATGAATTAATATATATTGTGTGTTGTGTTATGTGTATGACAGTAACACACACCATGGCTCCTAGCCCCTCCTGTACTCCACTGTGGGTGTCTGCTGGGCTGCCGTCTCTGAGGAAGGCCACTTCTTCTTCTGTCAGCTCCTCAATTAATGGCTGGGCGGGTTCTGTCCCCATATTACTGGGTCCTGCCTCCTCGCCACTGGGGGGCTGCTGAGGATCAAAGGAGAGGGGTGGGGGGGGGGACAGAGCGTTATATGACAAATATGACAATGAACAGACAAGAGTTGTCAGCCCTCTTTATCTACAGTAGAGCAATTACATACCGAACATGATACACATGTTCAATTCAGGGCTGTAACACAACAAAATATGGAATAAGTCAAGGGGTATGAATACTTTCTGAAGACACTTTATAACCATAATTTAATTAATTGGTTCACACTTCACAGCTCCAGTCATTGAGAGGACTAGTATCTGCTAGCGTAGTGAAGAGAAACAAAAACTCACAAGATGTATTACATGCACCTGTGCAGGTGTTTAAAAAAAAGTTACCTGTACTGTAAGTGTAGCAGGTGTGGCAGGTTTGTCAGGCTGAGGGACTCCCTGAGATGCTGCTGGTCTCCTGGTTGGGCGTCGGAAGCTCCGGGATGCTGTGGGGAAAGATCAGAAAATGAAAATAAGTCCTACCTAGCTACTAACAGACCTCTTCTATTAGGAACGTTCAGCCTGCTGCACAAACCTTAACCTAGAGCGCCTGGTTAAATTGTCTTTAGGACCATTTTTTTAAAATTCATCTCTAAAATGGTTAAACTAATGAGAAATATATGTGATTATATAAAAAAAATCTGTGAGTTTGCTTAATTTACTATCATCCTAACTTAAGATATTTAATTATGTGAATTAATGTATTTTACACTACTTTCCATGAAGTGGACAGTATGTGTTACTACTTTAAACAACCCCATGTTTTGAATGCATCGAATTGGGGGGAAATAACCTCCCTTTGACCTCAGATTGATGATTTCAGGATAAAAGTTTATAGTCAAAATGGCACAGAATGGATTAATTACTTTATTTACATACGTTTTCAGACCCTATGAGACTTGAAGGTGCATCCTGTTTCCATTGATCAGCCTTGAGATCTTTCTACAACTTGATTGGAGTCCACCTGTGGTAAATTCAATTGATTGGACATGATTTGGAAAGAAACACACCTGTCTATATAAGGTCCCACAGTTGACAGTGCATGTCAGAGCAAAAACCCAAGCTATGAGGTGGAAGGAATTGTCCGTAGAGCTCCAAGACAAGATTGTGTCGAGGCACAGATCTGGGGAAGGGGAAAAAAATGTCTGCAGCATTGAAGGTCCCCAAGAACAGTGGCCTCCATCATTCTTAAATGCAAGGAGTTTGGAACCATCAAGACTCTGGCCGCCCGGCCAAACTGAACAATCGGGGGAGAAGGGCCTTGGTCGGGGAGGTGACCAAGAACCCGATGGTCACTCTGACAAAGCTCTAGAGTTCTGCTGTGGAGATGGGAGAACCTTCCAACAGTACAACTATCTCTGCAGCACTCCACCAATCAGGCCTTTATGGTAGAGTGGCCAAACAGAAGCCACTCCTCAAAAAATGGCACATGACAGCCTGCTTGGAGTTTTCCAAAAGGCACCTAAAGGACTCCGACAATGAGAAACAAGATTCTCTGGTCTGATGATACCAAGATGGAACTCTTTGGCCTGAATGCCAAGTGTCACGTCTGGAGGAAACCTGGCACCATCCCTACGGTGAAGCAGGGTGGTGGCAGCATCATGCTGTGGGGATGTTTTTCAGCAGCAGGGACTGGGAGACTAGTCTGGATTGAGGGAAAGATGAATAGAGAAAATTACAGAGAGATCCTTGATGAAAACCTGCTCCAGAGCACTCAGGACCTCAGACTGGGGCGATGGTTCACCTTCCAACAGAACAACAACCCTAAACACACAGCCAAGACAATGCAGGAGTGGCTTAAGGACAAGTCTCTGGAAAATAGCTGTGCAGCGACGCTCCCCATCCAACCTGACAGAGCTTGAGATAATCTACAGAGAAGAATGGGAGAAACTCCCCAAATACAGGTGTGCCACGCTTGTAGCTTTATACCCAAGAAGACTTGAGGCTGTAGTTGCTGCCAAAGGTTTTTCAACAAAGTACTGAGTAAAGGGTCTGAATACATATGTAAATGTGATATTTCAGTTTTTATTATTTTTTAATAAATTTGCAAAAATGAATAAAAACCTGTTTTTGCTTTGTCATTATGGGTTATTGTGTGTAGATTGATGAGGGGGAAAAATACATTTAATCAATTTTAGAATAAGGCTGTGATAAACAAAATGTGGAAAAAGTTAAGGGGTCTTTACGAATGCCCTGTACACAATATTCCTATTTGTTTTTTGAGCTGTGTTAGATGTAACAGGACATACAACCTGATAATCGATGAGTGATAAGATACTCTTTCTGTTTTGGCGATCCCGTATAAAAATGAAGCACTCCAAAATGTAAAAGAATGTGTTCTGCAGGTTGTCCTCTAATATGATACGTCTTACAACATCCTCGTTTACTACTACAGCTATACCTGGTGGGCATCTCTCCAGTCGAGGGGTCCACTCATCCTCCTCTGAGTCGCTGGGTGCAAAAAGCGGAGCAGTGTTCAACAATTTAGGCCTGCTTCTCCTCATAAACGCAGGTACTGGGGAGTTCAGCCCTGAGGGACACATTAGCACACACAGTAGATTCTCTGATCAATACAACACACAGTAGAGAGAGAGGTGTAGAACAGTTTTGCGGGGACCAGCAAGGTCTGAGCAGAAATGTTGATGTTTTACAGTAAATTTCCTATAATTCTAAAAAACAAATGCCAGGGCTTTATTGTGTTCATATTCATATGCTATAAGGGGCGGGGGGTAACCTCCAGGGTATTTTGGAGGGATGAGGCCCTAAGAGAAACCACGCCTTGCGGGAGCTGCTGGTTGGGTATGTGGTATGCCAGTGAGTGGAGACATGGCACAATACAACACAAAGGCAGAGAGACTCCGCTATGACAGGAGTTTAAAATAAACGAAAGTAATACTGATAAATGTCAAATGTCCTTTTGTCTCTATTCAAATCTCGGACACTTACCTATAGTAAGCATAGCCAGGTGGTTCCTCTTCAAGTTTCTGTACCGCACTTTCTCACATTTCACGAGATGGGTCCATTCCATCTTTGAGAAATAGGTCTTCAAATCATGGAAATCATCCTAGTGCGAGTCCACAGGTGTATGACATTGGCCCAGGTATAAATGCCACAAGCAGGAATCACCTGAACATCTCAGATAGCTACATAGCTCGATAGGTGGCTAAATGTTATAATATTAGTAACGTTAAGTTACCTCTCCATCATCAGTATCTTTGATTATGCCAGTTAGTTACCGTTAGCTGATAGGATAGCTAGGCATTTTTCAACTCACCTCATCCGAAGAACTCATCCTTGCCTGTTGTTGAGGTCCCTGAAGTCTTTTGACCCTGAACTTGTAGCTACAGTAACTTATTGCTAGTCAAATTCGAAATATAGGAAAATTGTTAGATAATATCATTATCAACTGTTAATTTGTCAGCAAGTTGCTAATTTAACTATTTTGGTAAACTAGCTCAAGTTAGCGTTACCCTTTTAGCTAGATAGCTACCACTAGCTATACATTTATTTCAGTACAGTAACGTTGAAGTAGCTAGCTAATTTAGCACTGGCGAACTTGTTGATGGTAATTTAGCTTTCTACATTACCGAGCTAAAAAATTATTCTAAATATAGCCGATAAAATAGCAATGTTGTACAATGTTGAGCCTGTTATTCTTGTTAGCTAGCTAAATTACCTGCCTTTTGAAACCGTTGTTTGGGGAAAACTTTAAACTGAGGTAAATTGTGAGAGCAACTGAGCACGAGAACTTCTGGCGCCAAACATACAACCGCGCGAAAGAAGGTGGAAAATCACTGCCTGAACTCCCTCTGCCCAGGTTTCCCTGGTGCTGCACGACGCCGGGATTTCTGGAGTCGACTCCGACTTCTGTTGTTGGATTCATTAGAGTCGACTCTGGCTTCTGTGGTTACATTCATTGGAGTCGACTCTTGTTCGACTCCCAGAACACGCTGAAGCGGATGTGTACGCACAACCAACCTAATATTGCAGAGTCCGACTAGGAATACTGCGTTTACGTTCTAGAGGACTGGCATGGTGCATGATGCTGACCATTTGCCTATAAATTGCGTATTTTGTTTGAATATAGACGGTAAAATGTAGGAACTATAATTTTTCAGTGATATTTCTACTGTGCTCTGCTTTGACGGATCCCATGAGATGATGCTGTGATTAACCTATTATCTGCTATGTTTATAGCCCTATTCGGACGGATATTACTAGAGACGTTGGTTTTGCAATTATTATCCAAGCATGTGCGTTATTCCAGATAATTTTCACACAGTATTAGTTTTCCAAACTGCCCCCTGTAATTCTTAATTTGTTGTTATTCAAATCAAATTGTATTGGTCACATACACATTTAGCAATGTTATTGTGGGTGTAGCGAAATGCTTGTGTTCCTACCACCAACAATTGAATTGACTCCTATTGATAGCCCCTACTTTAGTGAACTTGAGTGAGACATTGCAGCCAAGATATTGCGAAATACAGCATTGCATATAGCCTACCTCTTTTGAACTACCGATGCACTGTCCCGACTGCCTTGTGGCCGAGATGCCTACAAATTCCTGGCTATGCCCCTTACATCTCTCATGCTAGCTTGCTTTGCTCTTCCTTTGTTGTAAAATGCAAGAGTTTGTGTTCTCTAAATAGACTACAGAAAATTGTTTCCTTCCTAGTGGAATCGAAGCTTGACACCCAGAAATGGGAGTCTAGGAATCTATTATTTTGGATTCAAGACTCCCCACCTCTAGTTGCAACTTGCCAGTGTTGCTGTTGTTGCTGTCCATGGCGCTGACAGTCCAGCCCGTATGTCTCTTCATTATCTGATAGAGCTCAACGGTTGACTGTTTCTAGGTAGAATTATTAGCTGTACCCACAATGGTCTAAAATAGGTTTCTGAAATGAATGACTATTCAGACATAAATCCATTGCTTTTAGGCTACAGACTACTGGACAGATGTTATTGCACCAAGACCTAGGGGAGGGAAAGGGGATACCTGGTCCATTGCAAGACTGAACTCATTCAACCAAAATGTGTTTTTTCCCAACTCTGAATCAGAGAGGTGAGAGGACTGCTTTAATGGATGTAATTGGCACACCAGGAGCAGTTGTTAACTGTCATGTTCAAGGGAAGAACAGCAGAAAGTGATGAATTATAGGCCTGTATCTATCCTCTGTGTAACATCAAAGATCCTGGAGAGAATTGTCCACGAGCAAATGTATGAATATGTTGACAAACAGGGCCTAATGTCGGGTTTTAGAAAAACATACTCCACTGATTCATGTCTACTTTACTTGACTGACTTCATCAGGAAAGAGATTGATGAGGGAAATCTGTGTGGAATGCTACTGCTTGACCTACAGAAGGCCTTTGATACAGTTAACCACTGTCTCTTAATCTCCAAACTGGAGGCACTGGGGTTAAGCTACAGAAGGCCTTTGATACAGTTAACCACTGTCTCCTAATCTCCAAACTGGAGGCACTGGGGTTAAGCTACAGAAGGCCTTTGATACAGTTAACCACTGTCTCCTAATCTCCAAACTGGAGGCACTGGGGTTAAGCTACAGAAGGCCTTTGATACAGTTAACCACTGTCTCCTAATCTCCAAACTGGAGGCACTGGGGTTAAGCTACAGAAGGCCTTTGATACAGTTAACCACTGTCTCCTAATCTCCAAACTGGAGGCACTGGGGTTAAGCTACAGAAGGCCTTTGATACAGTTAACCACTGTCTCCTAATCTCCAAACTGGAGGCACTGGGGTTAAGATACAGAAGGCCTTTGATACTGTTAACCACTGTCTCCTAATCTCCAAACTGGAGGCACTGGGGTTAAGCTACAGAAGGCCTTTGATACAGTTAACCACTGTCTCCTAATCTCCAAACTGGAGGCACTGGGGTTAAGCTACAGAAGGCCTTTGATACAGTTAACCACTGTCTCCTAATCTCCAAACTGGAGGCACTGGGGTTAAGATACAGAAGGCCTTTGATACTGTTAACCACTGTCTCCTAATCTCCAAACTGGAGGCACTGGGGTTAAGGTACAGAAGGCCTTTGATACAGTTCACCACTGTCTCCTAATCTCCAAACTGGAGGCACTGGGGTTAAACTACAGAAGGCCTTTGATACAGTTCACCACTGTCTCCTAATCTCCAAACTGGAGGCACTGGGGTTAAACTACAGAAGGCCTTTGATACAGTTAACCACTGTCTCCTAATCTCCAAACTGGAGGCACTGGGGTTAAGGTACAGAAGGCCTTTGATACAGTTCACCACTGTCTCCTAATCTCCAAACTGGAGGCACTGGGGTTAAGCTACAGAAGGCCTTTGATACTGTTAACCACTGTCTCCTAATCTCCAAACTGGAGGCACTGGGGTTAAGCTACAGAAGGCATTTGATACTGTAGTGGCTTCCTTTCATAGCCACTGCCCAAGCCTGAAGCGGGGTTGTTTGGTACGCATACAGTCCACACTCAAGGTTTCCAAACGGCCAAACATTCAATGACATCCAGGGATATGGTGCAACAAAAATGTTTATTCTTCTTATATCTAACAAATAAATGATTATCCAATCAACTTAAAGCATAGAATACTTGATATGGAAAATACATATTATGACCTGTCTGTATGGTCAAAAAACTATACCGCTCCCGCATCTAGCAAGGACTCCCTCTCCCAAAGGCCCAACTTCCTGCCTTTATCCTAACACACTTACCACAATACAATGAATAGGCAAGAGGGGGGGCCAAAAACTGAGTTACACAAACAACAAATTAATATATCTCAAATCAGGTAAATATAAATCATAATGGTACGTACCTAATATTTCATCATTTACATTAATATTTAATATATTTACACAAATATACATGGAGCTCCATGTGTTCAGTCTTTTACACAAATATGTCCAAATCGGCTCTACCATACAGGCCCCTAATTGTTGACTGCACTGAATGCACAACAATTACTTAATATTCAAACATAGAGCCAATACACAAAACATTCTATACCAGAGCACTATTACAGTTGATAGCTATATACAAATATACAAGGTGCCATATAGGAAAATAGTCCATAGATCTCAGTCTGAGTTGAAGTGTAAAGGTGTTCAACTTCCATAAATGTCAAGAGTTTGACGTCCAAAAATGTATGACATCAAAGAATGTAAGAGTACGACATCAACGAATCAGAGGTGCACGTGATTCTAAGATGGAGCCCTGTGTGTGTGTGTGTTTCACTCAGTCGCCTCAAGGAGCAGACAGAGTTTATTGATAGGTCTCTGTAAGATATTGGTCTTAGTCTTAACCATGACGCTCCGGACAAGTCATTTGGCCCCTGGTAAAGCCTCCACCACACGCCCCATTAGCCAAGAGTTCCTTGGGGCGGTGTCAACGACGATGACCACGAGGTCACCAGGACTGAAGTTTCTCTTAGTTTTGTTCCACTTGTTCCGCTCCTGCATAAGTGGAAGATACTCCCTGATCCATCTCTTCCAGAAGAGGTCAGTGATATATTGTACTTGCTTCCATCTCCTTCTTGTGTATAGGTTGCTTCTCTGGAATAGTCCTGGTGGCAGGACTGGCTTAGCTTTCAGATGAAGCAGATGGTTCGGAGTCAGGGGTTCTAGATCATTAGGGGCATTTGTTACAGTAGTGATTGGTCTGTCGTTCATAATCGCCTCAACTTCACACAAGGCTGTCTGCAAAGCCTCATCATCCAGGACTTACTCTTTAAGGACTGAATAGAGGATCTTTTTCACCAGTCGGATCAACCTATCCCATACCCTCCCATGATGGGCTCCCGAGGGAGGGTTGAATGACCATGTCACTCCTTCCTTCAGTAATTAATTTTGAATCTTGCTGTGATCCAGTTCTTTCATAGCTTCTCCTCGCTCTCTGTGTGTTCCAACAAAGTTGGTGCCATTGTCTGTTCTGATACTTGTTACTGGGCCCTTTCGACAGATGAACCTGCGCAGGGCATTGATGCAGGAATCAGTATCCAGATAACTAGCAACTTCTAGATGGACAGCTCGACTCACAAGGCAAGTAAAGATCACACCATACCGCTTCACATGAACGTGGCCTCGCTTCACCTCTATGGGGCCGAAGTAATCTATGCCCACATGGGTGAAAGGCGGCAAATCAGGTGGCACCCGATCTTGTGGAAGGTCGGCCATCTTCTGTTCTCCAGCTCTAGCTTGCATCCGCCTGCAAAAGACACAGCTCTTAAGGATCTTCCTTGCTAAAGAGTTGGCACAGGGTATCCAATATCACTGGCGAAGTCTAGAAAGCATGTGACCTCTCCCAGAGTGGCCAACCTGCTCATGGATGTGGAGTAAGATCAGTCTAGAGATGTAGGAGTCTTTTGGCAGGATCATAGGATTCTTTAGTTCCGTAGGCATAGCAGCTTTGCTTAACCTTCCTCCTACTCTCGGAATGCCATTGTCAACAATTGGATCAAGCTTACAGATTGAGCCACTTCTCTTGGCACATTGTTTTCCTTTCACAACTAGTGCAATTTCTTGCTTAAAGTGCTGTCGTTGTTCAAATCGGATGATGACCTTTTCTGCTTCATCTAGGTCATCCACAGACAGACTTTCTTTTCCAAACGTCAGTTTGAAATTGTCAATTTGTTCCTTCAGTGAGTTTGTCAGACTCTGATCTGGATCAGTTTGAGAGAGAAATTTCCTTTTCTGGCTTAACTGTAGAAGACGATTCTTCAGTTTCAGCATCCAGGCAACTGCTTTCTTCAATCTGTTCCATGTTGAATAGGACTCAATCAATTTGCTGGTTGGACTCTTTTCTTCCACGCTTGTACTGTTTACGATTACGTCTTCCCTCACCTCTGGATCATCCGGAGGGATGGAGCTAAGCTCCTCGGTGACTTTCGGCCATTGAGTTTCTGGTTTCTCCAGGAATTCTGGTCCATTGCGCCATCTCTTTGAGTTCAGGAACATTTCAACATGTAATCCTCGAGGCATCATCGGATGGGTTGTGTTTGGAGTTCAAATACCTCCACTGTTTTGCTTTCGATAGGTCACGGATCATAGCAACCCTATTAGCCACAAAGGTATGGAATCTCTTGGTATCATTGCGGATGTATTTTAGCACAGACTGGCTGTCCGTCCAAAAAGTTGACTCCTCAAGTTCAATCTGGAGCTCCAACCTTAACATCCTGTCCACTCACACTGCCAATGTTGCTGCAGCAAGTTCCAGTCTGGGGATTGTCATCTGCTTGAGTGGAGTCACCCTTGATTTCCCCAGTAGGAATGCAATGTGAACCTTTTCCATACAGTTTATGAACCTAAGGTAGCTTGCCGTGCCATAACCTTGTTCACTTGCATCACCGAAGTGATGCAGCTGTGCCGTCTTGACTTGACCAAAGTTCTCAGGCATCATACACCTGTCTATCTGGAATCTGGAGAGCCGGTCCAGCTCTGAGAGCCATCTCTGCCATGAAATAGAGTGTTCTTCAGGGATGACTTCATCCCATCCACACTTTAGCTTGCAGAGCACTTGAAGAATTTGCTTTGCCTTTAATACAAATTGGGCGAGGAAACCTAATGGATCATAAATAGAGCTGACAGTTGAGAGAATTTTTTTTGTGTGAGGGCTATGGCTTGTTCTTCTGTGGCCACTGACTTGAGGCAGTCATCAACATAGAAGTTGGACTTGACTGTTTGAATCACCTCTTCATTGTACCCCTCACAGTTGTCTTCTGCAGTCTTTCGCAGTGCAAAGTTTGCACAACTTGGAGAGGATATAGCACCGAAAAGATGAACCTTCATTATGTACTCCTCCAATCTTTTGTTAGTATCACCGTCCGGCCACCATAGGAATCGCAGGAAGTCTAAGTAATCTTCATGGACACGTACTTGATGGAACATTCCTTCGATGTCTGCCATCATGGCAATGTACTCTTGCCAAAATCTTAGCAAGACTCCTATAAGCGTGTTTACCAGGTCAGGGCCTTGAAGGAGTTCACTGATAAGAGATGTACCTTTATAGGATGATGAACAGTCAAACACTACTCGTATCGTTATTTTGCGCTTATGGTGAACGCCATGGTGTGGTATGTACCATACCTTGCCTTTCTCTCTGAGGAGCTGTTCTTGTGGTACCTTCTCGGCGTAACCTTATGTTATCATCTCTTCCATTAAGCCTTTGTATTCTGCAGCATAACCTTTGTCCTTCTTGAACTTCCTGATAATATTTAGAGCCCGCTGCTTTGCCATGTCACGATTGTTTGGCAGGATTACATCTTTTTAACGAAAGGGCAACGGTAAGTAGTAGTGATGGTCTTTGAGGGTTATGGAGCTTGATACGATCTCCATAAACCTACGATCCTCAGCTGACATCTCACTTTTCTCTTCATACCCTCTCTCAGGGAAGTCATGGTTGTACTGATTTACAAGAAGAACCCCCAGGTCGGCCATTGAGATACAATTGTTAAGAGGACCGTTCATCACCCATCCAAAGAGGGTTTTAACTGCATACGGTCCGTTGCCTTGATTATTTATGAATTTCCAGGGTTCCATTGCCTTTGGAGCATTTACGCCAATCAGGAGTTCGACGTCGGTGTCAATTTCCTTCAACTGAACCTCTTTCAGGTATGGCCACCTTTTGAGGTCTTTCTGAGTGGGAATATTTTCTCTTGTCACTGGGATCTTATTTTGGGTGTAGACCTTTGGTAATGCAAGAAATGAGTCACCTTCCACATTGCCAATCTCTAATCCAGATATCTCAAAGCTCTTGGTAGGACTCTCCTGCCCCATTGT
Source organism: Oncorhynchus masou masou (assembly GCF_036934945.1). NCBI lineage: Eukaryota > Metazoa > Chordata > Actinopteri > Salmoniformes > Salmonidae > Oncorhynchus > Oncorhynchus masou. The sequence continues at coordinate 12,179,912 of NC_088220.1, forward strand.
GCGTAGCAGAATTTCAGTCTCACAGCCTTTAGCTTGCAACTGCCTCATGAGTCTCTTCGTACAAAATGTTGCTGAGCTACCAGAATCGAGAAATGCATAGGTTAACGTAGACCTGCTTCCATTTGCCATCTTTACTTGAACTGGCACAATTGTAAGTGCACAATCTGTACCGGCCCCGGTATCTTCACCAGCTTCCAGTGAAACAAGAGCACTGCTGACAGTCTCCTCCCACTTTACTGCTACACCCCTCGTATCTGCCTTCAGAGGTCTAAATCTCTCTCTTCCTTCAATGTGCAGGATAGTGGGGTGCTTTCTTTGACATTTTTGACAGGTCATCCTTCTTTTACATTCTTTGCTTAAGTGTCCTCTCATCAAACAGCCAAATCTCAGAAACTCAACCTTGGCTTTGTGTGGCTGTGCCTTCACCTGTTGGCAGTCGACCAGGTAATGCTCACCAGCGCAAAATACACATGAGATACTGGGAGAATCAGAAGGGTAGGTGCCTGGTTTCTTGACTTTGAATGTTTGTACTTTTAGAGGTTTTTCAGGGTCACAATCTGCCACTACAGCTACTGCAGTGGCAAAGCTGCTTCCCCTACTCTTGGACTTGAACTGCTGCTTAAAGTCAGCTTCTGTTTTAATAAACCTATTGTTGGTCAGAGGATCTTGGATATCTCCGTACAAAGGATCCTGCAGTATTTTGGCCTGTTTTTCCATGAACGTCACAAGGTCACTGAACTGGGCCCTCAGGTGGCTTCTCTCTAAAATATCACATGCCGTAGACCTACATTTTTCACCTTAGTTTGCAGGGAAGTTTTGACATGATCAACTTTATGTTGGAGGGAAGATTAAGCTCTTCCATGTTCTGTAGGTCTTGCATAGCGTTACAGCATCCTCTAAGATAGAGTGCATAGCCACCCAGTCCCTTTCCATCATCCGGTTTGATGTTTATCCAGTTCCAAGCGTTTTCCATGTAAGCAGTGGTGACTTTGATTTCATTGCCAAAGTGTTCCTTTAACAACCTCTTAGCCTCTGCATAGCCACTTCTGGCTTCCATATGCAGACAACTACGGACCAGATCCTTGAGCTGACCAGAGGTGTACTGTTCCAGGTAATAGAGCCTATCCTGGTGACTGCTTGTCTTATCTTCTATACCATGCTCATATGCACGCATAAATGGCCTAAAGTTTAGAGGATCATCGTCAAACATAGGTATCTCCCTAACAGGGAGTGTGGCCTGTTTATGTTGTAGTACAAGGAGGTCAGCAATTTCATTCTGCCTTTGCATGACAGTAGAGAGCGTGCTTGGGCCTCTGCTGTTTTTATTGTATATTAACGATATGAAAGATGCTTGTTCTTGCCGTCTTTTTCTTTATGCGGATGACTCTACACTTCTGGTGTCTCACAAAAGTAAAACTATGTTGGAGAGCATAATTAGCACAGAGTTTACTAACATTAGCAAATGGCTTGGAGATAATAAGCTATCTCTGCACTTAGGTCAGAGATAGCTTATTATAACTGAAGCAATTATTTTTGGATCCAGACCTAAATTGTGTAGGTTCTCTGAAATCAGAGTGGAGTTAGGGGGTGAGGTTCTGCCTACTAAAACCTCTGTTAGCTACTTGGGATGTATCCTTGATGGAAGCTTGGGAGGTGTGAGCATGGCCAATAAGGTGCTAGGGAAGGTTAATGCCAGGACTAAGTTATTGGCTAGAAAGTCCAAGCTGCTTGATAAGGACTCCATGAAAGTGCTAGCTACTGCCCTCATCCAATGACATTTTGACTATGCTAGTACTTCCTGGTTTGGGTGCTTATCTAAACTTTTGAAGGGGAAGCTCCAGATAGTCCAGAATCAGTTGATCAGGGTAGTATTTAAGGTGAGTCCAGGTACTCACACAGGAAGGAGCTGCTTTCAGGAACTAAACTGGCTGCCTGTTGAGGCTGAGGTGTCCCAGATTAGACTAGGTTTAGTTTACAGGAGTATTTATGGTCCTGCACCCAGATATTTAAGTGAATACTTTTCTCGTGTTAGGGACGCACATAATCACAGCACCAGATCAGGTGTTGCTGAGGTTTGCTTATACAGGTTCAGGAGTAATGCTGGGTAAGGTGCTGTCTTGTATACTGGAGCCTCAGAATGGAATGAGTTACCTAAAAAAAAAGTAAAAAGTAAAAATATGTTTCATGTCCTTTGTGCCCATATGAATAACCCCTATGATGTAACTGGAATGATGAGATAGATGGATTTCTTTTATGTTATTGTTTTATTATTTCACTGTCATACTGTGTTCGATCTTGTCTAGCCATCTTGTCTCAAGAGGACCACAATGGAAACAAGTCCCAGACTTTATTGTGTGTTATCCTCGATGATTTTATTCATGTGCATGTATGGCTGGTTAGACTGTAAACTCTCCTTCCAGACTCACATCAAACATCTCCAATCCAAAATTAAATCTGGAATTGGCTTCCTATTTCGCAACAAAGCATCCTTCACTCATGCTGCATAACATACCCTCGTAAAACTGACCATCCTACCGATCCTTGACTTCAGCGATGTCATTTACAAAATAGCCTCCAACACTCTACTCAATAAATTGGATGCAGTCTATCACAGTGCCATCCGTTTTGTCACCAAAGCCCCATATACTACACACCACTGCGACCTGCACGCTCTCGTTGGCTGGCCCTCGCTTCATACTCGTCGCCAAACCCACTGGCTCCAGGTCATCTACAAGACCCTGCCAGGTAAAGTCCCCCCTTATCTCAGCTCGCTGGTCACCATAGCAGCACCCACCCGTAGCACGCGCTCCAGCAGGTATATCTCTTTGGTCACCTCCAAAACCAATTCTTCCTTTGGCCGCCTCTCCTTCCAGTTCTCTGCTGCCAATGACTGGAACGAACTACAAAAACCTCTGAAACTGGAAACACTTATCTCCCTCACTAGCTTTAAGCACCAGCTGTCAGAGCAGCTCACAGATTACTGCACCTGTACATAGCCCATTTATAATTTAGCCCAAACAACTACCTCTTCTCCTACTGTATTTATTTATTTTGCTCCTTTGCACCCCATTATTTTTATTTCTACTTTGCACATTCTTCCACTGCAAATCTACAATTCCAGTGTTTTACTTGCTATATTGTATTTACTTTGCCACCATGGTCTTTTTTTGCCTTTACCTCCCTTATCTCACCTCATTTGCTCACATCGTATATAGACTTATCTTTCTACTGTATTATTGACTGTATGTTTGTTTTACTCCATGTGTAACTCTGTGTTGTTGTATGTGTCAAACTGCTTTGCTTTATCTTGGCCAGGTCGCAATTGTAAAAGAGAACTTGTTCTCAACTTGCCTACCTGGTTAAATAAAGGTTAAATAAATAAATAAACGGCTTTTAAGTTTTATGTGTACTTGTTTTTTAAAATGGTTGAATTATTAAACTAAACTAATAAATAATTAAAAAACTAAACAGAATTTTTGTTACTGACCCAACACTTAAAACTACTTGGCTACCTGCCGTCCCCAGACAAACACAGGGAGAGATAGAAAGCTGGGGAGGGAGAAAAAATAGAGCAGCAGCAGGGAGACAGAAAGAGCAGGATAGAGAGAGAGAGATAGAGAGGGGGGCCTGTACAGGGTGTATCCATCAGGTGTGGCAGTAGGTTGGAAGGCTAGATGGATAGCTCTTGTCTTCACTCCCACAGCGCTCACCTACCACAGGCACAAAAACATACAAAATGAGGGATAGAGAGAAAGGGAGAGAGCGAGGAGAATCAAGGAGAGAGAAAGTGATGAGAAGTTGGTGTAAGAGCCCAGCCCTGTAGGCAAAGAGGCAATATCCGTCACCATGGCATTAATTATAGTCTGTATTCATTAGAGTGTCCCCCGGGGGCCCGGGTTATTATACAGGCCCCAATTAGGCCTGCGGTGAGCTAATGACGCCGGAGCCTCAGCCTGGGTTGGACAGCGAGCGATGGGATGAATACGGAAGTATACAGGGATGAAATGCCTTCATCAGCCCTTTTCTTACCTATGCATAGTCCATTCTCCCCCACCTACATCAACAGATTACCTCAACTAGCCTGTACCCCTGCACACTGACTCGGTACCGGTGCCCCCTGTATAAAGCCTCGTTATTCTTATTCTTATTGTGTTACTTTTATTATTACGTTTTATTTTAGTCTACCAGGTAAATATTTTCTTCTTCTTGAACGGCACTGTTGGTTAAGGGTTTGTGAATTAACATTTCACTGTAAAGTCTACACTTGTTGTATTCGGCACATGTGACAAATAAAATTAGATTTGATTGGTGTTGTGTAATCTGGTGCTGTGATGTGAATAGGGGCGGTGTAATTTGGTGCTCTGATGTGAATAGGGGCTGTGTAATCTGGTGCTCTGATGTGAATAGGGGCGGTGTAATCTGGTGCTCTGATGTGAATAGGGGCTGTGTAATCTGGTGCTCTGATGTGAATAGGGGCGGTGTAATCTGGTACTGTGATGTGAATAGGGGCGGTGTAATCTGGTACTGTGATGTGAATAGGGGCGGTGTAATCTGGTACTGTGATGTGAATAGGGGCGGTGTAATCTGGTGCTCTGATGTGAATAGGGGCTGTGTAATCTGGTGCTGTGATGTGAATAGGGGCTGTGTAATCTGGTACTGTGATTTGAATAGGGGCTGTGTAATCTGGTGCTGTGATGTGAATAGGGGCTGTGTAATCTGGTGCTGTGATGTGAATAGGGGCTGTGTAATCTGGTACTGTGATTTGAATAGGGGCGGTGTAATCTGGTGCTCTGATGTGAATAGGGGCTGTGTAATCTGGTGCTCTGATGTGAATAGGGGCTGTGTAATCTGGTACTGTGATTTGAATAGGGGCTGTGTAATCTGGTGCTGTGATGTGAATAGGGGCTGTGTAATCTGGTGCTGTGATGTGAATAGGGGCTGTGTAATCTGGTGCTCTGATGTGAATAGGGGCTGTGTAATCTGGTGATCTATAAATCTTTGCTAGGTAATGCTGTGCCTTATCTCAGCTCACTGGTCACCATAGCAACACCCACCCGTAGCAAGCGCTCAAGCAGGTATATTTCACTGGTCATCCCCCAAAGCCAACACCTCTTTTGGCAGCCTTTCCTTCCAGTTCTCTGCTGCCAATGACTGGAACGAATTGCAAAAATCGCTAAAGCTGGAGACTTATAACTCCCTAACTTCAAGCATTAGCTGTCAGAGCAGCTTACCGATCGCTGCAGCTGTACACAGCCCATCTGTAAATAGCCCATCCAACCTAATACCTACCTCATCCCCATATTTGTTTTTGTTTTTCTGCTCTTTTGCACACCAGTATCTCTACTTGCACATCCTCATCTGCACATCTATCACTCCAGAGTTAATTGCTAAACTGTAATTACTTCTCCACTATGGCCTATTTATTGCCTTAACTCCTTACTTAATTTTCACACAGTGTATACAGATTTTCTATTGTGTTATTGACTGTACGTTGGTTTATCCCATGTGTAACTCTGTGTTGTTTTTGTCACACTGCTTTGCTTTATCTTGGCCAGGTCGCAGTTGTAAATGAGAACTTGTTCTCAACTGGCCTACCTGGTTAAATAAAGATTAAATAAAAAATAAAAAATGTGAATGGAGCCCTGTTTTCTTGTGCTGTGCTACCCACTCTGTTAGGTTGAGGTACTACAAGGAGGAAGGGTGTAAGTGTGAGAAAGATTGTCAGGGAAGGCCATGGTTGTTGTGTGTCTGATCTTCCTGTGTCTACAGGCAGTGTCATGACCGGAACTCTTGAGAACCAAGACCTAAAACCCAGTCCAGAAGGTAAGGGGGTGGTGGGGGTGTCCTTCTCCTTTAAACCCAGTCTCCATTCATTTCACTGAAACTGTCGAAACATCTGTCATTGACTAAAGTCCATAAGAGTCTTCAGTAAAGTTACAGTCCGTTGAAGGACAATGATGACATCATCTTTACAGTGCCAACAGGCAACCATAATGAAAGCGAGTGAGACCCACTATAACAACGAAGACAAGAAGACTGGTCTCGGCACCAGTGTAACGCTGCAACCTGGTCTCAGAGCATTTCGTATTATTCTGTATGTATATCCGCAATACTCCATTTCGTATGATATGTTACGTTTCGTATGATACGTATTAATTTGTGGATGTCCATCTTCCATTTCGTATGATATGTTATGAATTAAAATTAGTATGATATATTAGGTTTGGCAGTAGGTTGGAAGGCAAGATGGATGGATCAGGGCAGGCTCCCTGAGGGGCTGAGGAGGTCTTCAGTCCCACTGACACAGCACTGACCTACCGCATTCACACACAGACACAAAAAGTACAGAAGTACCCAACTGTCATACTTGAGTAAGAATACCTTAATAGAAAATGACCCCGGTATTACCCCTGTATAACGGCCCTCACCAGAACTACAGATGGTATTACCCCTGTATAATGGCCCCCACCAGAACTACAGATGATATTACCCCTGTATAACGGCCCCCACCGGAATTACAGATGGTATTACCCCTGTATAACGGCCCCCACTGGAATTGCAGATGGTATTACCCCTGTATAACGGCCCCCACCAGAATTACAGATGATATTACCCCTGTATAACGGCCCCCACCAGAACTACAGATGATATTACCCCTGTATAACGGCCCCACCAGAACTACAGATGGTATTACCCCTGTATAACGGCCCTCACCAGAACTACAGATGGTATTACCCCTGTATAATGGCCCCCACCAGAACTACAGATGATATTACCCCTGTATAACGGCCCCCACCGGAATTACAGATGGTATTACCCCTGTATAACGGCCCCCACTGGAATTGCAGATGGTATTACCCCTGTATAACGGCCCCCACCAGAATTACAGATGATATTACCCCTGTATAACGGCCCCCACCAGAACTACAGATGATATTACCCCTGTATAACGGCCCCACCAGAACTACAGATGGTATTACCCCTGTATAACGGCCCTCACCAGAACTACAGATGGTATTACCCCTGTATAATGGCCCCCACCAGAACTACAGATGGTATTACCCCTGTATAATGGCCCCCACCAGAACTACAGATGGTATTACCCCTGTATAATGGCCCCCACCAGAACTACAGATGGTATTACCCCTGTATAATGGCCCCCACCAGAACTACAGATGGTATTACCCCTGTATAACGGCCCTCACCAGAACTACAGATGATATTACCCCTGTATAATCAAATCAAATTTGATTACTTTATAATATAAGAGTTACCTTTCCAAAAAGGAGATGGATAAATCACTTCTCCAATCTTTTTGGCTCTATAACAAAGAACAAACAGAAAAATCATATTTGATTATCAGAACCCACTGGATTCTTCAATTACATTGAATGAACTACAGGACAAAATACAAATCCTCCAACCCAAAAAGGCATGTGGTGTTGATGGTATCCTAAACGAAATGATAAAATATACAGACCACAAATTCCAATTGCTCTTTAACATCCTCAGCTCTGGCATCTTCCCCAATATTTGGAACCAAGGACTGATCACCCCAATCCACAAAAGTGGAGACAAATTTGACCCCAATAACTACAGTGAGATATGCGTCAACAGCAACCTTGGGAAAATCCTCTGCATTATCATTAACAGTACATTTCCTCAGTGAAAACAATGTACTTAGCAAATGTCAAATTGGCTTCTTACCAAATTATCGTACGACAGACCACGTATTCACCCTGAACACCCTAATTCACAAACAAACAAACCAAAACAAAGGAAAAGTCTTCTCATGCTTTGTTGATTTATAAAAAAAGCTTTTGACTCAATTTGGCATGAGGGTCCGTTGTGTATTTCAGTATTGTTTTAGTGATTCACCATAGTGAAGGCATAGGCTCAGGTTTTCTGGGTCTCTATGTTTTTGGTTGGATTGGTTTTTCAATTTCTTTCTTAAGTTTTTGCGGTCTTCATCTAACCATTTGTCATAGTTTTTTTATTTTCTTAGGTTGTCTGCTTGAAATGTTTAGATTTGATAGGGAAGTTGAGAGGTCAAATATACTGTTTATGTTTTCTACTTCCAAGTTTACACCTTCACTATTGCAGCGAAATGTTTTGTCCAGGAAGTTGTCTAGAAGGGATTGAATTTGTTGTTGCCTAATTTTTTGTGTCAGGTTGTGCGCTACTGGTAAGAAGTCAGGTGCAGGAGAGCGGAGAGTTGTGATCAGGTGCAGGAGAGTGGAGAGTTGTGATCAGGTGCAGGAGAGCGGAGAGTTGTGATCAGGTGCAAGAGAGCAGAGAGTTGTGATCAGGTGATCACCATCCTAACCAACATACACAGACAGTTAGGAAAGCAAAGACTAGCTTTTTAAAACAGACATTTGCATCCTGTAGCACAAACTCAAAAAAGTTCTGGGGCACTGTAAAGTCTATGGAGAATAAGAGCACCTCCTCCCAGCTGCCCACTACACTGAGGCTAGGAAACATTGTCACCACTGATAAATCCATGATAATTGAGAATTTCAATAAGTATTTTTCTACGGCTGGCCATGCTTTCCACCTGGCTACCCCTACCCCGATCAACAGCCTTGCACCCCGCACAGCAACTCGCCCAAACCTCCCCCATTTCTCCTTCACCCAAATTCAGATAGCTGATGTTCTGAAAGAGCTGCAAAATCTGGAACCCTACAAATCAGCCGGGTTAGACAATCTGGACCCTCTCTTTCTAAAATGATCTGCCAAAATTGTTGCAACCCCTGTTTGTTACCGATCCTGTATGTAGCTGGTGTAGAGAGTCAGGCACAGGACAGCAGATATGAGTAATCAACGTATTTACTGAAGAATATACAAATACAACACAATATTCCGAGCCCTCAAATAACGGACCATATACAAGGCAAACAATTACTCACAAACAACCATGGGGGAACAGAGGGTTAAATAATGAACAAGTAATTGGGGGATTGTAATCAGGTGTGGAAAACAAAGACGAAACAAATGGAAAATGAAAAGTGGATCGGCGATGGCTACAAAACCGGTGAAGTCGACCACCTACCGCCGCCCGAACAAGGAGAGGGACCGCCGCCCGAACAAGGAGAGGGACCGGCGCCCGAACAAGGAGAGGGACCGACGCCCGAACAAGGAGAGGGACCGCCAACCGAAAAAGGAGAGGGACCGACGCCCGAACAAGGAGAGGGACCGCCGCCCAAACAAGGAGAGGGACCGACGCCCGAACAAGGAGAGGGACCGACGTCGGTGGAAGTCGTGACACTATTACCAGCCTGTTCAAACTCTCTTTCGTATGGTCTGAGATCCCCAAAGATTGGAAAGCTGCCATGGTCATCCCCCTCTTCAAAGGGGGAGACACTCTAGACCCAAACTGTTACATACCTATATCTATCCTACCCTGCCTTTCTAAGGTATTCGAAAGACAAGTTCATAAACAGATTACCGAACATTTCGAATTCCACCGTACCTTCTCCGCTATGCAATCTGGATTCTGAGCTGTCCTAAACAATATCATAACCGCCATTGATAAGAGACATTACTGTGCAGCCGCCTTTATTGACCTGGCCAAGGCTTTCGACTCTGTCAATCACCACATCCTCATCGGCAGACTCGATAGCCTTGGTTTCTCAAATTATTGCCTCGCCTGGTTCACCAACTACTTCTCTGATAGAGTTCAGTGTGTCAAATAGGAGGGCCTTTTGTCCGGGCCTCTGGCAGTCTCTATGGGGGTGCCACAGGGTTCAATTCTTGAGCCGACTCTCTTCTCTGTATACATCAATGATGTCGCTCTTGCTGCTGGTAAGTCTCTGATCCACCTCTACACAGATGACACCATTCTGTATACTTCTGGCCCTTCTTTGGACACTGTGTTAACAACCCTCCAGGCAAGCTTCAATGCCATACAACTCTCCTTCCGTGGCCTCTAACTGCTCTTAAATACAAGTAAAACTAAATGCATGCTCTTCAACTGATTGCTGCCTGCACCTGCCTGCCCGCCCAGCATCACGACTCTGGACGGTTCTGGACAACTACAAATACCTAGGTGTCTGGTTAGACTGTAAACTCTCCTTCCAGACTCGCATCAAACATCTCCAATCCAAAGTTAAATCTAGAATTGGCTTCCTATTTCACAACAAAGCACCCTTCACTCACGCTGCCAAACATACCCTCGTAAAACTGACCATCCTACCGATCCTCGACTTCGGCGATGTCATTTACAAAATACTACTCAATAAATTGGATGCAGTCTATCACAGTGCCATCTGTTTTTTCACCAAAGCCCCATATACTACCCACCACTGCGACCTGTACACTCTCGTTGGCTAGCCCTCGCTTCATACTCGTCGCCAAACCCACTGGCTCCAGGTCATCTACAAGACCCTGCTAGGTAAAGTCCCTCCTTATCTCAGCTCGCTGGTCACCCTAGCAATACCCACCTGTAGCTCGCGCTCCAGCAGGAAAATCTCTCTGGTCACCCCCAAAACCAATTCTTCCTTTGGCCGCCTCTCCTTCCAATTCTCTGCTGCCAATGACTGGAATGAACTACAAAAATCTCTGAAACTGGAAACACTTATCTCCCTCACTAGCTTTAAGCACCAGCTGTCAGAGCAGCTCACAGATTACTGCACCTGTACATAGCCCATTTATAATTTAGCCCAAACAACTACCTCTTCCCCTACTGTATTTATTTATTTTGCTCCTTTGCACCCCATTATTTTTATTTCTACTTTGCACATTCTTCCACTGCAAATCTACCATTGCAGTGTTTTACTTGCTATATTGTATTTACTTCTCCACCATGGCCTTTTTTTTGCCTTTACCTCCCTTATCTCACCTCATTTGCTCACATCGTATATAGACTTGTTTATACTGTATTATTGACTGTATGTTTGTTTTGCTCTATGTGTAACTCTGTGTTGTTGTATGTGTCGAACTGTTTTGCTTTATCTTGGCCAGGTCGCAATTGTAAATGAGAACTTGTTCTCAACTTGCCTACCTAGTTAAATAAAGGTGAAATAAATAAAATATAATATTCTATCATATTCTACCATATCATATTCTATATTTGTTTGCAGGTAAGGTATGTTCAGGAGAGTGCTGTGTGTTTCCGACACAATTTCCTCAGTGTGTGTGTGTGTGTGTGTGTGTGTGTGTGTGTGTGTGTGTGTGTGTGTGTGTGTGTGTGTGTGTGTGTGTGTGTGTGTGTGTGTGTGGGCGCACAGGGCGGAGGAGGAGAATGTCCTTGCTGGTGAGAGGTCAACAAAGAGGTGACACACAAAACTACACTGCATCGAACTACTGGAATTGAACCAGAAACATGTGTACCACTGCCAGAAACCACCCCCATCTCTGATGCACCTCGGGGGCCGACTGTCCCCCATCCCCAGGCATCGTACCACACCTCGGCCTCTCCTCATCTTCCTCCAGTCTCTGCCAAATCCCTGGTCATGGTCTCTCTTCCAGCCCCCTAGTCATTACACCATACCCGGCCTCTCCTCCTCCTCCTCCTCCAGACATGACCCACCTTTCCTCCTCCTCCACCCCAGATTGAGTGGCCTGGAGTTGGGGTAGAATCAGCAGTAGCCCCTTCAGAGCACTAAAGGACCAGGCAGACCCCCAGAAGGAGGTGCAAGACTGAAAAGAGCAGCTGGAGGACCACAGACACCAGGTAGGTCACTTCAATTCCCCATCCACTCCCTCCTCCTCCATACCCCCTCCACTCCCTCCTCCTCCATACCCCATCCACTCCCTCCTCCTCCATACCCCCTCCACTCCCTCCTCCTCCATACCCCCTCCACTCCCTCCTCCTCCATACCCTCTCCACTCCCATCTCCCACCTCCTCGATTCCCCCTCCACTTTTCATCCTCCTCCATACTCCCTCCACTTCCTCCTCCCCATACCCCCTCAACTTTTCCTCCTCCCCCATACTCCCTCCACTTCCTCCTCCCCCATACCCCCTCCACTCCCTCCTCTTCCTCCATACCCCCTCCACTCCCTCCTCCTCCCCCATACTCCCTCCACTCCCTCCTCTTTCTCCATACCCCCTCCACTCCCTCCTCCTCCCCCATACTCCCTCCATTTCCTCCTCCCGCATACCCCCGCCACTTCCTTCTCCTCCATACCCCCTCCACTTCCTTCTCCTCCATACCCCCTCCACTTCCTCCTCCTCCATACCCCTCCACTTCCTCCTCCCCCATACTCCCTCCACTTCCTTCTCCTCCATACCCCCTCCACTTCCTCCTCCTCCATACCCCCTCCACTCCCTCCTCCTCCATACCCCCTCCACTTCCTTCTCCTCCATACCCCTCCACTTCCTTCTCCTCCATACCCCATCCACTTCCTCCTCCTCGATACCCCCTCCACTTCCTTCTCCTCCATACCCCCTCCACTTCCTTCTCCTCCATACCCCCTCCACTTCCTCCTCCTCCATACCCCCTCCACTTCCTCCTCCTCCATACCCCCTCCACTCCCTCCTCCTCCTCCATACCCCCTCCACTTCCTCCTCCTCCACACCCCCTGCAGATCAGTAGAGGTAGAGAACCAGTCAGGGAGCAGTAGTGTAACTATGTAAACTCTTTGTAAATTTGCAGTGAAGAAGTGGACAGGCGTCGCCAGATTTCCGGTAGTTTTCCATTTGATTTCTATCTTGTATTTTACAGTGCAGGTAAAGGACAAGTGTCTTCCTGCCTGCTTGGATTATTAGATGGTGAACAGCACCACAGAGTGGTTGAATATCATAACTACTCAATAGTTGGTCCATGTACAGCTACTGTGTTTCACCGAGCGTTAACTACCAGTGTCCCTGTCCTCTGTCCCTAGACTGTGTTTCACCGAGCGTTAACTACCAGTGTCCCTGTCCTCTGTCCCTAGACTGTGTTTCACCAAGCATTAACTACCAGTGTCCCTGTCCTCTGTCCCTAGACTGTGTTTCACCGAGCGTTAACTACCAGTGTCCCTGTCCTCTGTCCCTAGACTGTGTTTCATCTTGCATTAACTACCAGTGTCCCTGTCCTCTGTCCCAAGACTGTGTTTCATCTTGCATTAACTACCAGTGTCCCTGTCCTCTGTCCCTAAACTGTGTTTCATCTAGCATTAACTACCAGTGTCCCTGTCCTCTGTCCCTAGACTGTGTTTCATCTAGCATTAACTACCAGTGTCCCTGTCCTCTGTCCCTACACTGTGTTTCATCTTGCATTAACTACCAGTGTCCCTGTCCTCTGTCCCAAGACTGTGTTTCATCTTGCATTAACTACCAGTGTCCCTGTCCTCTGTCCCTAGACTGTGTTTCATCTTGCATTAACTACCAGTGTCCCTGTCCTCTGTCACTAGACTGTGTTTCACCAAGCGTTAACTACCAGTGTCTCTGTCCTCTGTCCCTAGACTGTGTTTCATCTTGCATTAACTACCAGTGTCCCTGTCCTCTGTCCCTAGACTGTGTTTCATCTAGCATTAACTACCAGTGTCCCTGTCCTCTGTCCCTAAACTGTTTCACCTAGCGTTAACTACCAGTGTCCCTGTCCTCTGTCCTTAGACTGTGTTTCACCAAGCATTAACTACCAGTGTCCCTGTCCTCTGTCCCTAGACTGTGTTTCACCTAGCGTTAACTACCAGTGTCCCTGTCCTCTGTCCCTAGACTGTGTTTCATCTAGAATGAACTACCAGTGTCCCTGTCCTCTGTCCTTAGACTGAGATCCATGACACAGACTACCAGACAGAGATCTATGAAGCAGACTACCAGACAGAGATCTATGAAGCAGACTACCAGACAGAGATCTATGAAGCAGACTACCAGACAGAGATCTATGAAGCAGACTACCAGACAGAGATCTATGAAACAGACTACCAGACAGAGATCTATGAAGCAGACTACCAGACAGAGATCTATGAAGCAGACTACCAGACAGAGATCTATGAAGCAGACTACCAGACAGAGATCTATGAAGCAGACTACCAGACAGAGATCTATGAAGCAGACTACCAGACAGAGATCTATGAAGCAGACTACCAGACCGAGATCTATGAAGCAGACTACCAGACAGAGATCTATGAAGCAGACTACCAGACAGAGATCTATGAAGCAGACTACCAGACAGAGATCTATGAAGCAGACTACCAGACTGAGCACAAGTAACACAAACACACCCAGCAGGAGAACAAGAGACTAAGGAGGAGAGAGAGGAGATGAGACAACAGCTGGCCCTACTGAAGGAACAGGTGGTGGGATACACACACACACACACACACACACACACACACACACACACACACACACACACACACACACACACACACACACACACACACACACACACACACACACAAAAGTACTACTTATGTCGTTTTATGAGGTATCTGTACTTTACTATTTATATTTTTGACAACTTTTACTCCACTTCATTCCTAAAGACAATAATGTACTTTCTACTCCATAAATTTTCCCTGACACCCAAAAGTCATTACATTACAGGACAAGATAATGATCTAATTCACGCACTTATCAAGAGAACATCCCTGGTCATCTCTACTGCCTCTGATCTGGTGGACTCACTAAACAGAGAACATCCCTGGTCATCTCTACTGTCTCTGATCTGGTGGACTCACTAAACAGAGAACATCCCTGGTCATCTCTACTGCCTCTGATCTGGTGGACTCACTAAACAGAGAACATCCCTGGTCATCTCCACTGCCTCTGATCTGGTGGACTCACTAAACAGAGAACATCCCTGGTCATCTCTACTGCCTCTGATCTGGTGGACTCACTAAACAGAGAACATCCCTGGTCATCCCTACTGCCTCTGATCTGGTGGACTCACTAAACAGAGAACATCCCTGGTGGACTCACTAAACAGAGAACATCCCTGGTCATCTCTACTGCCTCTGATCTGGTGGACTCACTAAACAGAGAACATCCCTGGTCATCTCTACTGTCTCTGATCTGGTGGACTCACTAAACAGAGAACATCCCTGGTCATCTCTACTGCCTCTGATCTGGTGGACTCACTAAACAGAGAACATCCCTGGTCATCTCTACTGCCTCTGATCTGGTGTACTCACTAAACAGAGAACATCCCTGGTCATCTCTACTGTCTCTGATCTGGTGGACTCACTAAACAGAGAACATCCCTGATCATCCCTACTGCCTCTGATCTGGTGGACTCACTACATACAAATGCTTTGTTTGTAAATTCTGTCTCGGTGTTGGAGTGTCCCCCCAGGCTATCCGTAGATTTAAAAAAATTACAAAAATGGTGCCCTCTGGTTTGCTTAATGTAAGGAATTTGAAATTATTTATACTTTTACTTTTGATACTTAAGTATATTTTAGCAATTACATTTACTTTTGATACTTAAGTATATTTAAAACCAAATAGCTGTAGACTTTTACTCAAGTAGTATTTAACTGGGTGACTCACTTTTACTTTTACTAATTTTCTATTAAGGCATCTTTACTTTTACTCAAATATGATAATTGGGTATTTTTTCCACCACTGGTGGGGACTAACAAAATGTCCCCAGTTGGTCTAATATTTGTTTGTTTACTATTCTTGTGGGGACCTCTGGTCTTAAACACACACACACACACACACACACACACACACACACACACACACACACACACACACACACACACACACACACACACACACACACACACACACACACCTGAATAAACAACATATCCGTAATGATCATATGGTTTCAATAGAAGTCGTCTGTGAGATGTACTGCTGGATGTGCTGCATATGGAAGTACCAACAGGGCCTTGTGGTAAAGAACATTTTTATTTATATGCTAAGGTCAGAGTACATTCCATTTTAGGAGATGCATTGAAAGTTCAATTCCATTTAAAATATATATATTTTCAATATGAATTTCTAAAATAGCCAACTAACCACTGTCTCTGGTCTCCTGTGTCCAGCACAAGGTGCATGCGGATGACTTTAGGAAGGAGCGGTCAGACAAGCAGGTCCTGAAGAGTCGACAATGAAAGTCCAGCTCTGGTCAAACCAGGTACCCCTGACTGCAGTGTGCAATTCGGGTGGGCTCAATGTGGGCGGTGTCAAACGATTGACTCCACCCACATTTGACCACACCCACCATTTTTTGTCCATCTGAGGTTTGAAAGTCACCCACTGAATACAAACACGTTTGCGCAACGGAACACGTTAAATACAAAACTTTTTCATTTTTGAAGATCGTAAGAAATATTATATAAAGTGGTACGAGCAGATGTAATACTTTTTGCTTCATGTTATATTTGAAACAAGCTACTGATATTGTTGCAGTGAACAGACTTGTTATGTACGTCATGTACTGTTAAAATTGTGTTGATAAATGTTATAACTTTGTAATTATATTATTTCATTGCACATATATACACAGTTACTACCTATCCTGATGTATAATGCTATTTACTTTCCTCATGAGAATTGAGACAGACTATATCATATAGACATACTGACAAGCTGAATGTGCTTTGTACATTGTTATACCCGCTCTAGTACAGAGATCAGAGACTCGGGTGACTGCTAAGTCATCTTTACTAAACAACACAATTAACAATTTAAACAATTAAAACAGCAGACAAAAACAAGGTTTGACCACTCCTCAAATGGCTTCACTCCAGCTCCTCAAGAGGCAAAGACAGTAATTTTCTTGTTGTCAACTGCCTCCACACAGAACATCAACTGCCTCCACATAGAACATCAACTGCCTCCACGTAGAACATCAACTGCCTCCACGTAGAACATCAACTGCCTCCACGTAGAACATCAACTGCCTCCACACAGAACATCAACTGCCTCCACATAGAACATCAACTGCCTCCACATAGAACATCAACTGCCTCCACGTAGAACATCAACTGCCTCCACGTAGAACATCAACTGCCTCCACGTAGAACATCAACTGCCTCCATATGGAACATCAACTGCCTCCACACAGAACATCAACTGCCTCCACACAGAACATCAACTGCCTCCACATAGAACATCAACTGCCTCCACATAGAACATCAACTGCCTCTACGTAGAACATCAACTGCCTCCACACAGAACATCAACTGCCTCCACACAGAACATCAACTGCCTCCACACAGAACATCAACTGCCTCCACATAGAACATCAACTGCCTCCACCTAGAACATCAACTGCCTCCACATAGAACATCAACTGCCTCCACGTAGAACATCCACTGCCTCCACATAGAACATCTTATCTCTCTGTAAATGGAACATGAATGGTTCCTTGAGGATAATATGTTCCTCTTCATCCAGGCCATCATACAACCGTACTTCTTTAAGGGTTGTAATGCAGTCTTCCCTGTCCATCCCAATTACACTAGGGAGGGAAACAGTGCCTTTAAATGTTTGGCGTTCGCACCACCTTGCTGCCTCTAGGGTGTCCCTTAGAAGAACATGTTTTTGGAGTTCGCACCACCTTGCTGCCTCTAGGGTGTCCCTTAGAAGAACATGTTTTTGGAGTTCGCACCACCTTGCTGCCTCTAGGGTGCCCCTTAGAAGAACATCTGCTTCCTTGAAGAAAAAGGAAGAATAAATATTAAGAGTAGTGCCTCATTGGGTGATCAAGACAAATTACACCCCACTTTCACAATACCACCATGCAAACAAAAGCCACTATTACTAAAAGGGGTGTTCAGTGATATATATAAAGGGGTGTTCAGTGATATATATAACTACTCAACAAGTCATCACAACTATTATATCTTGCCATGCATCAAGCCTTCAGCATTACACACAGTAGACTACATACCCAGTTTACAGCTCCCAGTTCGCCATGCATTTTGTTTTCAGTATTGTCTAGAAAGAAAACAGATTGTGGTAATTTAGTAATGTAAGGGAACCTCTAGAGATATGTGTACAAGAATGCACCTTACTTTAGCCTCTTTGGGCTAGGTGTACTGCTAGCGGGATCGAGGCCGACAACATCCGGTGAAATTGGAGGGCGCATAATTCAAATAAATATTCATAATATTAAACATTCATGAACATACAAGTGTCTAATATACAGTGCCTTGCGAAAGTATTCGGCCCCCTTGAACTTTGCGACCTTTTGCCACATTTCAGGCTTCAAACATAAATATATAAAACTGTATTTTTTTGTGAAGAATCAACAACAAGTGGGACACAATCATGAAGTGGAACGACATTTATTGGATATTTCAAAAATGTTTAACAAATCAAAAACTGAAAAATTGGGCGTGCAAAATTATTCAGCCCCTTCACTTTCAGTGCAGCAAACTCTCTCCAGAAGTTCAGTGAGGATCTCTGAATGTTCCAATGTTGACCTAAATTACTAATGATGATAAATGCAATCCACCTGTGTGTAATCAAGTCTCCGTATAAATGCACCTGCACTGTGATAGTCTCAGAGGTCCGTTAAAAGCGCAGAGAGCATCATGAAGAACAAGGAACACACCAGGCAGGTCCGAGATACTGTTGTGAATAAGTTTAAAGCTGGATTTGGATACAAAAAGATTTCCCAAGCTTTAAACATCCCAAGGAGCACTGTGCAAGCGATAATATTGAAATGGAAGGAGTATCAGACCACTGCAAATCTACCAAGACCTGGCCGTCCCTCTAAACTTTCAGCTCATACAAGGAGAAGACTGATCAGAGATGCAGCCAAGAGTCCCATGATCACTCTGGATGAACTGCAGAGATCTACAGCTGAGGTGGGAGACTCTGTCCATAGGACAACAATCAGTCGTATATTGCACAAATCTGGCCTTTATGGAAGAGTGGCAAGAAGAAAGCCATTTCTTAAAGATATCCATAAAATGTGTTGTTTAAAGTTTGCCACAAGCCACCTGGGAGACACACCAAACATGTGGAAGAAGGTGCTCTGGTCAGATGAAACCAAAATTGAACTTTTTGGCAACAATGCAAAACGTTATGTTTGGCGTAAAAACAACACAGCTCATCACCCTGACCACACCATCCCCACTGTCAAACATGGTGGTGGCAGCATCATGGTATGGGCCTGCTTTTCTTCAGCAGGGACAGGGAAGATGGTTAAAATTGATGGGAAGATGGATGGAGCCAAATACAGGACCATTCTGGAAGAAAACCTGATGGAGTCTGCAAAAGACCTGAGACTGGGACGGAGATTTGTCTTCCAACAAGACAATGATCCAAAACATAAAGCAAAATCTACAATGGAATGGTTTAAAAATAAACATATCCAGGTGTTAGAATGGCCAAGTCAAAGCCCAGACCTGAATCCAATCGAGAATCTGTGGAAAGAACTGAAAACTGCTGTTCACAAATGCTCTCCATCCAACCTCACTGAGCTCGAGCAGTTTTGCAAGGAGGAATGGGAAAAAATTTCAGTCTCTCGATGTGCAAAACTGATAGAGACATACCCCAAGCGACGTACAGCTGTAATCGCAGCAAAAGGTGGCGCTACAAAGTATTAACTTAAGCGAGCTGAATAATTTTGCACGCCCAATTTTTCAGTTTTTGATTTGTTAAAAAGGTTTGAAATATCCAATAAATGTTGTTCCACTTCATGATTGTGTCCCACTTGTTGTTGATTCTTCACAAAAAAATACAGTTTTATATCTTTATGTTTGAAGCCTGAAATGTGGCAAAAGGTCGCAAAGTCCAAGGGGGCCGAATACTTTCGCAAGGCACTGTAATTTAAAAGCTTAACTTCTTGTTAGTCTAACTGCGTCGTCAGAATTCAAAAAGGCTTTACGGCGAAAGCATACCAAGCGATTGTCTGAGGACGGTGCCCCACATGAACATATTTTTCAACCAGCACAGGCTTCACTAAAAACACAAATAGCAATAAAATAAATCACTTACCTTTGAGGATCTTCTTCTGTTTGCAATCCCAAGGGTCCCAGCTACAAGATGAATGGTTGTTTTGTTCGATAAAATCCTTCTTTATATCCCAAAAGGTCTGTTTAGTTGATGCCATTAATTTCAGTAATCCACTTGTTCAACTGGCATACAAAGAGGTCCAAAAAGCTACCACTGAACTTCGTCCAAACAAGTCAAACAATGTTTCTTTTGATCCTCAGGTACTCTAAAATGTAAATAAACTGTAATATTTCACATTGAAAGAAGTATGTTCAATAGGAAAGCCAAATTCGTAAGCATGCTCCGAAAGACTGATTTGCTTTAAAGGTAGTAACCAGACAGAAACTCCAAATACTTGTTCATTTTTCAAAATGGAGGCCTGAAACCTTGAATTAAGCCTGTTGACATCTAGTGGAAGCCATAGGAATTGCAATCTGGGTGACACCATTTCAAACAATAAGTTTACATAATAAGAGCCTGGGAGCTGAAAAGAAAATTCTTCAGATTTTCGCCTGCCATATCAGTTCTGTTATAGCCACATACATGATTTTAACAGTTTTAGAAACTTCAGAGTGTTTTCTATCCAATGCTATCCATTATATGCATAACCTGGCTGAGTAACAAGCAGTTTACTTTGGGCACGTCAGTCAGGCGGAAATTCAGGATACTGCCCCCTAGCCCTAATAGTCTATACAGTACCTGATCCTGCAGAGCTGGATGCTGATGTGAAATGCTGTGACTTCTTGGGGGAGGGACATCTTCTACATCATCCTGAAATATATTGGAGGGGGGGTTAAGATTATACCACTCATCATATGAGAGGGGGGTAAGACTATATCACTCAACATATGATATGAGGGGTGGGGGTTTAAGTCTTTAAACATTGGTTTAAGACTATACCACTCATCATATGAGAGGGGGGGTTTAAGTCTTTAAACATTGGTTTAAGACTATACCACTCATCATATGATATGGGGGGGGAGGTTTATGACTATACCATTCATTATATGAGAGGCGGGGTTAAGACTATACCTCTCATCATATGAGAAGGGGGGTTTAAGACTATACCACTCATCATATGAGAAGGGGGGGTTAAGACTATGCCACTCATCATATGAGAAGGGGGGTTAAGACTATACCACTCATCATATGAGAGGGGGGGGGGTTTAAGACTATACCCCTCATCATATGAGAAGTGGGGGGGGGGGGGGTTAAGACTATACCACTCATCATCATATGAGAAGGGGGGTTTAAGACTATACCACTCATCATATGAGAAGGGGGGGTTTAAGACTATGCCACTCATCATATGACACCTTCTACCTATAGTGTGTTTTGCTTTCACCTCCTTTTTTCATCTTTCAACCTCTTCTTCAAACCTTAGTGAGTGAATGACACACATTATATACATTCAATATGAACATATACTCAGGTCAGTCTGGCTACAGTGAAACTAATGATTTTAAGGATGCAAATGAAAAGTTCTTATAATGTTCAAGACTTACGGTGTGGGAAATTTCTGCAGGAGAACCAGGCACCACCGTCGCCAAATTTGCTGCATGTTTTCCTTTGAAAAAGAAATCACACAATCGGATGGATATCCCCCAAAAACATTATATACAATGCCTTGCGAAAGTATTCGGCCCCCTTGAACTTTGCGACCTTTTGCCACATTTCTAGCTTCAAACATAAAGATATAAAACTGTATTTTTTTGTGAAGAATCAACAACAAGTGGGACACAATCATGAAGTGGAATGACATTTATTGGATATTTCAAACTTTTTTAACAAATCAAAAACTGAAAAATTGGGCGTGCAAAATTATTCAGCCCCTTTACTTTCAGTGCAGCAAACTCTCTCCATAAGTTCAGTGAGGATCTCTGAATGATCCAATGTTGACCTAATTGACTAATGATGATAAATACAATCCACCTGTGTGTAATCAAGTCTCCGTATAAATGCACCTGCACTGTGATAGTCTCAGAAGTCTGTTAAAAGCGCAGAGAGCATCATGAAGAACAAGGAACACACCAGGCAGGTCCGAGATACTGTTGTGAAGAAGTTTAAAGCCGGATTTGGATACAAAAAGATTTCCCAAGCTTTAAACATCCCAAGGAGCACTGTGCAAGCGATAATATTGAAATGGAAGGAGTATCAGACCACTGCAAATCTACCAAGACCTGGCCGTCCCTCTAAACTTTCAGCTCATACAAGGAGAAGACTGATCAGAGATGCAGCCAAGAGTCCCATGATCACTCTGGATGAACTGCAGAGATCTACAGCTGAGGTGGGAGACTCTGTCCATAGGACAACAATCAGTCGTATATTGCACAAATCTGGCCTTTATGGAAGAGTGGCAAGAAGAAAGCCATTTCTTAAAGATATCCATAAAATGTGTTGTTTAAAGTTTGCCACAAGCCACCTGGGAGACACACCAAACATGTGGAAGAAGGTGCTCTGGTCAGATGAAACCAAAATGTTTGGCGTAAAAGCAACACAGCACATCACAATCAACACACCATCCCCACTGTCAAACATGGTGGTGGCAGCATCATGGTTTGGGCCTGCTTTTCTTCAGCAGGGACAGGGAAGATGGTTAAAATTGATGGGAAGATGGATGGAGCCAAATACAGGACCATTCTGGAAGAAAACCTGATGGAGTCTGCAAAAGACCTGAGACTGGGACGGAGATTTGTCTTCCAACAAGACAATGATCCAAAACATAAAGCAAAATCTACAATGGAATGGTTTAAAAATAAACATATCCAGGTGTTAGAATGGCCAACCTCACTGAGCTCGAGCTGTATTGCAAGGAGAAATGGGAAAAAATTTCAGTCTCTCTCGATGTGCAAAACTGATAGAGACATACCCCAAGCGACTTACAGCTGTAATCGCAGCAAAAGGTGGCACTACAAAGTATTAACTTAAGGGGGCTGAATAATTTTGCACGCCCAATTTTTCAGTTTTTGATTTGTTAAAAAAGTTTGAAATATCCAATAAATGTCGTTCCACTTCATGATTGTGTCCCACTTGTTGCTGATTCTTCACAAAAAAATACAGTTTCATATCTTTATGTTTGAAGCCTGAAATGTGGCAAAAGGTCGCAAAGTTCAAGGGGGCCGAATACTTTCGCAAGGCACTGTATATGAGAATGTCCTAATTTATACATACCTCAGTGAAATCACACTGTGCTTCCATTGAAATGCACAGAGCGTACTGTAAGTTAAGAACGAGTAGGTTGTTAAGGTTGATAGTTATGATAACAACATTAATGGTAATACCACCCCCATCCCAGGAACATATTTCAGGATGTAGAAGACCCCCCCCCCCCCATCCCAGGAACATATTTCAGGATGTAGAAGACCCCCCCCCCATATTTCAGGATGTAGAAGACCCCCCCAGGAACATATTTCAGGATGTAGAAGACCCCCCCAGGAACATATTTCAGGGTGTAGAAGACCCCCCCATATTTCAGGATGTAGAAGACCCCCCAGGAACATATTTCAGGATGTAGAAGACCCCCCCCCCAGGAACATATTTCAGGATGTAGAAGACAGGAACATATTTCAGGATGTAGAAGACCCCCCCAGGAACATATTTCAGGATGTAGGATGTAGAAGACCCCCCCAGGAACATATTTCAGGATGTAGAAGACCCCCCCATCCCAGGAACATATTTCAGGATGTAGAAGACCCCCCCCAGGAACATATTTCAGGATGTAGAAGACCCCCCCCATATTTCAGGAACATATTTCAGGATGTAGAAGACCCCCCCCCCAGGAACATATTTCAGGATGTAGAAGACCCCCCCCCCAGGAACATATTTCAGGATGTAGAAGACCCCCCCCCCCCAGGAACATATTTCAGAAGACATCCCCTCTCCCCAGGAACATATTTCAGATGTAGAAGACCCCCCCAGGAACATATTTCAGGATGTAGAAGACCCCCCCCAGGAACATATTTCAGGATGTAGAAGACCCCCCCCCAGGAACATATTTCAGGATGTAGAAGACCCCCCCAGGAACATATTTCAGGATGTAGAAGACCCCCCCCCCCAGGAACATATTTCAGGATGTAGAAGACCCCCCCAGGAACATATTTCAGGATGTAGAAGACCCCCCCCAGGAACATATTTCAGGATGTAGAAGACCCCCCCCCAGGAACATATTTCAGGATGTAGAAGACCCCCCCCCATCCCAGGAACATATTTCAGGATGTAGAAGACCCCCCCATATTTCAGGAACATATTTCAGGATGTAGAAGACCCCCCATATTTCAGGATGTAGAAGACCCCCCCCCAGGAACATATTTCAGGATGTAGAAGACCCCCCCCAGGAACATATTTCAGGATGTAGAAGACCCCCCCCCCAGGAACATATTTCAGGATGTAGAAGGAACATATTTCAGGATGTAGAAGACCCCCCCCAGGAACATATTTCAGGATGTAGAAGACCCCCCCCCAGGAACATATTTCAGGATGTAGAAGACCCCCCCATATTTCAGGATGTAGAAGACCCCCAGGAACATATTTCAGGATGTAGAAGACCCCCCCCAGGAACATATTTCAGGATGTAGAAGACCCCCCCCCAGGAACATATTTCAGGATGTAGAAGACCCCCATATTTCAGGATGTAGAAGACCCCCCCCAGGAACATATTTCAGGATGTAGAAGACCCCCCCAGGAACATATTTCAGGATGTAGAAGACCCCCCAGGAACATATTTCAGGATGTAGAAGACCCCCCCCCCCCAGGAACATATTTCAGGATGTATTTCAGAAACATATTTCAGACCCCCCCCCAGGAACATATTTCAGGATGTAGAAGACCCCCCCAGGAACATATTTCAGGGTGTAGAAGACCCCCCCAGGAACATATTTCAGGATGTAGAAGACCCCCCCCCAGGAACATATTTCAGGATGTAGAAGACCCCCAGGAACATATTTCAGGATGTAGAAGACCCCCCCAGGAACATATTTCAGGATGTAGAAGACCCCCCCCCCCCCAGGAACATATTTCAGGATGTAGAAGACCCCCCCAGGGTGTAGAAGACCCCCCAGGAACATATTTCAGGATGTAGAAGACCCCCCCCAGGAACATATTTCAGGATGTAAAGACCCCCCCCCCCAGGAACATATTTCAGGATGTAGAAGACCCCCCCATATTTCAGGAACATATATTTCAGGATGTAGAAGACCCCCCCCCCAGGAACATATTTCAGGATGTAGAAGACCCCCCCCCAGGAACATATTTCAGGATGTAGAAGAGCCCCCCCCAGGAACATATTTCCCCCCCAGGAACATATTTCAGGATGTAGAAGACCCCCCCCCCCCCCCCAGGAACATATTTCAGGATGTAGAAGACCCCCCCCCCCCCCCCCTGGAACATATTTCAGGATGTAGAAGACCCCCCCCCCAGGAACATATTTCAGGATGTAGAAGACCCCCCCCCCATATTTCATCCCAGGAACATATTTCAGGATGTAGAAGACCCCCCCCCAGAACATATTTCAGGATGTAGAAGACCCCCCCCAGGAACATATTTCAGGATGTAGAAGACCCCCCCCCCCCCCAGGAACATATTTCAGGATGTAGAAGACCCCCCATCCCCCCCCCCAGGAACATATTTCAGGATGTAGAAGACCCCCCCCCAGGAACATATTTCAGGATGTAGAAGACCCCCCAGGAACCAGGAACATATTTCAGGATGTAGAAGACCCCCCCATATTTCAGGATGTAGAAGACCCCCCCAGGAACAGGAACATATTTCAGGATGTAGAAGACCCCCCCCAGGAACATATTTCAGGATGTAGAAGACCCCCCCCAGGAACATATTTCAGGATGTAGAAGACCCCCCCAGGAACATATTTCAGGATGTAGAAGACCCCCCCCCAGGAACATATTTCAGGATGTAGAAGACCCCCCCCAGGAACATATTTCAGGATGTAGAAGACCCCCAGGAACATATTTCAGGATGTAGAAGACCCCCCCCCAGGAACATATTTCAGGATGTAGAAGACCCCCCCCAGGAACATATTTCAGGGTGTAGAAGACCCCCCCAGGAACATATTTCAGGATGTAGAAGACCCCCCAGGAACATATTTCAGGATGTAGAAGACCCCCCCCCAGGAACATATTTCAGGATGTAGAAGACCCCCCCAGGAACATATTTCAGGATGTAGAAGACCCCCCCCCAGGAACATATTTCAGGATGTAGAAGACCCCCCCCCCAGGAACATATTTCAGGATGTAGAAGACCCCCCAGGAACATATTTCAGGATGTAGAAGACCCCCCCAGGAACATATTTCAGGATGTAGAAGACCCCCCCCCATATTTCAGGAACATATTTCAGGATGTAGAAGACCCCCCCAGGAACATATTTCAGGATGTAGAAGACCCCCCCCAGGAACATATTTCAGGATGTAGAAGACCCCCCCCATATTTCAGGATGTAGAAGACCCCCCCAGGAACATATTTCAGGATGTAGAAGACCCCCCCAGGAACATATTTCAGGATGTAGAAGACCCCCCCCCAGGAACATATTTCAGGATGTAGAAGACCCCCCCCCAGGAACATATTTCAGGATGTAGAAGACCCCCCCCAGGAACATATTTCAGGATGTAGAAGACCCCCCCCAGGAACATATTTCAGGATGTAGAAGACCCCCCCCCAGGAACATATTTCAGGATGTAGAAGACCCCCCCCCCCCCCAGGAACATATTTCAGGATGTAGAAGACCCCCCCATATTTCAGGATGTAGAAGACCCCCCAGGAACATATTTCAGGATGTAGAAGACCCCCCCCAGGATGTAGAAGACCCCCCCCAGGAACATATTTCAGGATGTAGAAGACCCCCCCAGGAACATATTTCAGGATGTAGAAGACCCCCCAGGAACATATTTCAGGATGTAGAAGACCCCCCCCAGGAACATATTTCAGGATGTAGAAGACCCCCCCCCAGGGACATATTTCAGGATGTAGAAGACCCCCCCCCAGGAACATATTTCAGGATGGATGTTCAGGATGTAGACCCCCCCCAGGAACATATTTCAGGATGTAGAAGACCCCCCCCAGGAACATATTTCAGGATGTAGAAGACCCCCCCCCCCAGGAACATATTTCAGGATGTAGAAGACCCCCCCCCCAGGGACATATTTCAGGATGTAGAAGACCCCCCCCCAGGAACATAGGGACATATTTCAGGATGTAGAAGACCCCCCCCCCCCAGGAACATATTTCAGGATGTAGAAGACCCCCCCCCCAGGGACATATTTCAGGATGTAGAAGACCCCCCCCCCCCCCCCAGGGACATATTTCAGGATGTAGAAGACCCCCCCAGGAACATATTTCAGGATGTAGAAGACCCCCCCAGGGACAGGAACATATTTCAGGATGTAGAAGACCCCCCCCCCCCAGGAACATATTTCAGGATGTAGAAGACCCCCCATATTTCAGGATGTAGAAGACCCCCCCCCCAGGAACATATTTCAGGATGTAGAAGACCCCCCCCCAGGAACATATTTCAGGATGTAGAAGACCCCCCCCCCCAGGAACATATTTCAGGATGTAGAAGAACCCCCCCCCCCCCCCAGGAACATATTTCAGGATGTATTTCAGGATGTAGAAGACCCCCCCCCCCCCCAGGAACATATTTCAGGATGTAGAAGACCCCCCCCCCAGGAACATATTTCAGGATGTAGAAGACCCCCCCCCCCCCAGGAACATATTTCAGGATGTAGAAGACCCCCCCCCAGGAACATATTTCAGGATGTAGAAGACCCCCCCCAGGAACATATTTCAGGATGTAGAAGACCCCCCCCCCCAGGAACATATTTCAGGATGTAGAAGACCCCCCCCCCCAGGAACATATTTCAGGATGTAGAAGACCCCCCCCCAGGAACATATTTCAGGATGTAGAAGACCCCCCCCAGGAACATATTTCAGGATGTAGAAGACCCCCCCCCCCCCAGGAACATATTTCAGGATGTAGAAGACCCCCCCAGGAACATATTTCAGGATGTAGAAGACCCCCCCCCCCCAGGAACATATTTCAGGATGTAGAAGACCCCCCCCCCAGGAACATATTTCAGGATGTAGAAGACCCCCCCCCCAGGAACATATTTCAGGATGTAGAAGACCCCCCCCAGGAACATATTTCAGGATGTAGAAGACCCCCCCCCCCAGGAACATATTTCAGGATGTAGAAGACCCCCCCCAGGGTGTAGAAGACCCCCCCCAGGAACATATTTCAGGATGTAGAAGACCCCCCCCCCCAGGAACATATTTCAGATGTAGAAGACCCCCCCCCCCCCCAGGAACATATTTCAGGATGTAGAAGACCCCCCCCAGGAACATATTTCAGGATGTAGAAGACCCCCCCCCAGGAACATATTTCAGGGTGTAGAAGACCCCCCCCCCCCAGGAACATATTTCAGGATGTAGAAGACCCCCCCCCAGGGACATATTTCAGGATGTAGAAGACCCCCCCCCAGGAACATATTTCAGGATGTAGAAGACCCCCCCCCCCCCAGGAACACATTTCAGGGTGTAGAAGACCCCCCCCCAGGAACATATTTCAGGATGTAGAAGACCCCCCCCCCAGGAACATATTTCAGGATGTAGAAGACCCCCCCCCAGGAACATATTTCAGGATGTAGAAGACCGACCCCCCCCCCCCCCCCAGGGACATATTTCAGGATGTAGAAGACCCCCCCAGACCCCCCCCAGGGACATATTTCAGGATGTAGAAGACCGAGGAACATATTTCCCCCCCCCAGGGACATATTTCAGGATGTAGATGACTATGAATAGTGTATGTATTGTTTATGTAGTGTAAAAACTGTAGGAAATAGGTCCCAAAAAGTGTCAAGAATAATGAACAAGAAAAAGTATGCGCAATTACAATAGTGTGCTTTGCATGCTGCAAGCACAGAAATAATAATAACTTTTCATATGTTATAACAGAAGATAGGACTAATATAATTGACTGAATAACCAGCATATTACCATCACAACAAACACCCCACAGTTGTTTGAGAAACTTTGCTTTGGTAGATCCTGTGGTGTGAACAAGGTACACTTTTCAATAAAGGAATGACAATCAAATGGCACAGTTCAATGGAATCATTGAAAGGAATATCTAACCTGAACATCATCCACACCAAAAGTCCTCTAAGGTCCAGGGGACAAGATCCGAGCAATGTTTCTGTGAAAATCTAGAAAAGGTACAATTCAACAGCTTTTTAATACTCCAGCATGCATAATAGTTTTGAACACATTTGGAAGTATTTGTCACAACATATATGGGTGTTGCTGGACCAGAAAATGTATTTCCGACTGCAAATGCACCATTTCTCACATCAATGCACTCACATGCCAAACATCTTTCCTTGGACACTGTTTCAAAGCAATGTGCTTTCTTCATCAATGTGTTTTGATGTTGTTGTTTTTTTCTTCTTCAGTTTGCATCGTGGACAAGTTACAATGACTTTTCTTGACTTGCCATGTATGTTGGGACCAGGTGATTTCATTATTGTATTCAATATGTTTAGACTGTGTAGACTAGAGGTCGACCGATTAATCGGAATGGCCGATTAATTAGGGCCGATTTCAAGTTTTCATAACAATCTGTAATCGGCATTTTTGGACACTGATTATGGCCGATTACATTGCACGCCACAAAGAGACTGCGTGATAGGCTGACTACCTGTTATGCGATTGCAGTAAGGAGCCACGGTAAGGTGCTAGCTCGCATTAAACTTATAAAAATCAATCAATCTTAACATAATCACTAGCAAACTACACATGGTTGATGATATTACTAGTTTATCTAGCTTGTCCTGAGATGCATATAATTGATGCAGTGCCTATTCATTTCTCATTGAATCACAGCCTACTTCGCCAAACGGATGATTTAACAAGCGCATTCGCGAAAAAAGCACTGTCGTTGCACCAATGTGTACCTAAACATCAATGCCTTTCTTAATCAATACACAAGTATATCTTTTTAAACCTGCATATTTAGTTAATGCCAGCTAACATGAATTTCTTTTAACTAGGGAAATTGTGTCACTTCTCTTGCGTTCTGTGCAAGCAGAGTCAGGGTATGTGCAGCACTATCACCACTTCCTCCGATGTCGGTCCCTCTCCTCGTTTGGGCGGCGTTCGGCGGTGGAGGTCACCGGCCTTCTAGCCATCACCAATCCACTTTTCATTTTCCATTTGTTTTATCTTTGTCTTACACACCTGGATTAAATCCCCCAATTATTTGTTCATTATTTAACCCTCTGTTCCCTCATGTTTGTTTGTGAGTGATTGTTTTAATGTTACATGGTCCGTTTATGTGGGCTCGCTTATTTTGTATTTGTATTTGTCAATTTTTATTAAAATATGTTTATTTACTCATATCTGCACTGGGAATATTGAAGTCTCATGTTAAAAGGAACCACCAGCTTTTATATGTTCTCATGTTCTGAGCAAGGAACTGAAACTTTAGCTTTCTTACATGGCACATATTGCACTTTTACTATCTTCTTCAACACTTTGTTTTTGCATTATTTAAACCAAATTGAACATGTTTCATTATTTATTTGAGACAAAATTGATTTTATTGATGTATTATATTAAGTTAAAATAAGTGTTCATTCAGTATTGTTGTAATTGTCATTATTACAAATATATACATATATATAAATCGGCCTATTAATTGGTATCCTCCAATAATCGGTATCGGTGTTGAAATATCATAATCGGTCGACCTCTAGTGTAGACTCGCTATGTGTAACTAAGGGAATGGCAAATAGCTAGCGCACGTGCAAATAGGTGCTAATTAATGCAATGCTAACATCGGTGCGGTAGTTGGTTATATAAAAGTATACCACTGCACTGGTGTAGCATGAATATTACAAAGTACATTATGCATAATGACAGTCTCACTTCCATGATTTATATTTTTATCCATGTAGGTTAGGTTCGATTAAGATTCGCTTTCGTTGATGTTGACACCGTCGATGTTTACCTCAACTTAGGTGACCTTGAAGGAGACGGGAAGGGTTCGGGTTAAAAGTGGTTTGACTCCGCCTACATTGAGCCCGGCCCTGAACTACATGCTACAGTCAGGCTTCTTGGTCAAACAGCCTGTCCTGGTCCACCTCTGTAATAACGAGCAGCAGCCTGCAGGGGGAGACAGCCTGTCCTGGTCCACCTCTGTAATAACGAGCAGCAGCCTACAGGGGGAGACAGCCTGTCCTGGTCCACCTCTGTAATAACGAGCAGCAGCCTGCAGGGGGAGACAGCCTGTCCTGGTCCACCTCTGTAATAACGAGCAGCAGCCTACAGGGGGAGACAGCCTGTCCTGGTCCACCTCTGTAATAACGAGCAGCAGCCTGCAGGGGGAGACAGCCTGTCCTGGTCCACCTCCGTAATAACGAGCAGCAGCCTGCAGGGGGAGACAGCCTGTCCTGGTCCACCTCTGTAATAACGAGCAGCAGCCTGCAGGGGGAGACAGCCTGTCCTGGTCCACCTCTGTAATAACGAGCAGCAGCCTGCAGGGGGAGACAGGAGGAGGCAGAGAGGAGCTCATCCCCGGTACATCACAAAGACCACCACCACCCGCTGTGCCCCAAACACCGTGCCCATGAGGTAGACAATAATATAATATAATATATCCCATTTAGCAGACGCTTTTGTCCAAAGCGACTTACAAGTCGGCTGGGGCCACTACTTTTACATATGGGTGGCCCCAGCGGGAATCGAACCCACGACGCTTGGCGTTGCAAGCGCCATGCTCTACCGACTGAGCCACACATCGGCCCACACACATTGAACTGTACTTGTTTGAATTTAGTATTGCCACTGATACTCATTGAGGACTAGCCTACTCGTGTCCTGAGATACTGTGTCTAATTGACTACAAAATGATTTGTATACATTATCTTTCTCTGAATACGTATTATTACCCTTGTGTAATTTCCTAGTTCTGCCGATAATGTTGCTGATTGAAGAAGGGACAGAGTGATTTTCCAGTTGTCTCTGCCTCCATGCTTAGATAACCATCAAGTGGTTTGTAATCATACATCATGCCATGTTTTAATGATGGATTTGTTGGCTATGAATTAAATTAATGAAATATACCCCTTGATTTCAAAGGACACTTTCAAAGTACATTTTTATAATGTTACAACAATATAAAAAAGCGTTTACATTTTTTTTGGAAAAACTGTTAATTGTTCTAATTTCACTGGAATAGCCCTGCATCACCAGTCACATCCCCTTCCAACCAGGCCTTGTCTTCTACATAGGCTACCATGCTGTGGTCTGCTGAGAGGGGTAATTGAATACGGGTGGTTACTTTACAGTGTCAAAACATCTCCCATCCATATAATATGTTGCTATTTGGGATGTAACTATTGAATCTGAATACAACACGCCTCTAAAAGCAAAGAGGCCATTTGGTATCAGTGAAATCTGCAGATAGGATTTATCTCGGATTAATACGTTTTGAACAGGGAAATCTAATCTTCTCTACGATAAGCTCCCCTTGGGCTGTGAGATGGAATGAGATGGTACTGTAATTGTGATTACATGCTAACTTGTTTCACCTGCAGAGAAAAGATTGAGGGCAACATATTCCTGCAGCTCTGAGACAACAGGGTTTGTTGTTGGTAGTTGTTCCTTTGCTTTGGTCTCCTTCTAGCCTGACCCAGCAGGCTAAACTGGTCAATGGTTCCTTTGCTTTGGTCTCCTTCTAGCCTGACCCAGCAGGCTAAACTGGTCAATGGTTCCTTTGCTTAAGTCTCCTTCATGCCTGACCCAGCAGGCTAAACTGGTCAATGGTTCCTTTGCTTAAGTCTCCTTCAAGCCTGACCCAGCAGGCTAAACTGGTCAATGGTTCCTTTGCTTAAGTCTCCTTCAAGCCTGACCCAGCAGGCTAAACTGGTCAATGGTTCCTTTGCTTAAGTCTCCTTCAAGCCTGACCCAGCAGGCTAAACTGGTCAATGGTTCCTTTGCTTAAGTCTCCTTCTAGCCTGACCCAGCAGGCTAAACTGGTCAATGGTTCCTTTGCTTAAGTCTCCTTCTAGCCTGACCCAGCAGGCTAAACTGGTCAATGGTTCCTTTGCTTAAGTCTCCTTCAAGCCTGACCCAGCAGGCTAAACTGGTCAATGGTTCCTTTGCTTAAGTCTCCTTCAAGCCTGACCCAGCAGGCTAAACTGGTCAATGGTTCCTTTGCTTAAGTCTCCTTCTAGCCTGACCCAGCAGGCTAAACTGGTCAATGGTTCCTTTGCTTAAGTCTCCTTCTAGCCTGACCCAGCAGGCTAAACTGGTCAATGGTTCCTTTGCTTAAGTCTCCTTCTAGCCTGACCCAGCAGGCTAAACTGGTCAATGGTTCCTTTGCTTAAGTCTCCTTCAAGCCTGACCCAGCAGGCTAAACTGGTCAATGGTTCCTTTGCTTAAGTCTCCTTCAACTCTGACCCAGCAGGCTAAACTGGTCAATGGTTCCTTTGCTTAAGTCTCCTTCAAGCCTGACCCAGCAGGCTAAACTGGTCAATGGTTCCTTTGCTTAAGTCTCCTTCAAGCCTGACCCAGCAGGCTAAACTGGTCAATGGTTCCTTTGCTTAAGTCTCCTTCAAGCCTGACCCAGCAGGCTAAACTGGTCAATGGTTCCTTTGCTTAAGTCTCCTTCAAGCCTGACCCAGCAGGCTAAACTGGTCAATGGTTCCTTTGCTTAAGTCTCCTTCAAGCCTGACCCAGCAGGCTAAACTGGTCAATGGTTCCTTTGCTTAAGTCTCCTTCAAGCCTGACCCAGCAGGCTAAACTGGTCAATGGTTCCTTTGCTTAAGTCTCATTCAAGCCTGACCCAGCAGGCTAAACTGGTCAATGGTTCCTTTGCTTAAGTCTCCTTCAAGCCTGACCCAGCAGGCTAAACTGGTCAATGGTTCCTTTGCTTAAGTCTCCTTCAAGCCTGACCCAGCAGGCTAAACTGGTCAATGGTTCCTTTGCTTAAGTCTCCTTCTAGCCTGACCCAGCAGGCTAAACTGGTCAATGGTTCCTTTGCTTAAGTCTCCTTCAAGCCTGACCCAGCAGGCTAAACTGGTCAATGGTTCCTTTGCTTAAGTCTCCTTCTAGCCTGACCCAGCAGGCTAAACTGGTCAATGGTTCCTTTGCTTAAGTCTCCTTCAAGCCTGACCCAGCAGGCTAAACTGGTCAATGGTTCCTTTGCTTAAGTCTCCTTCTAGCCTGACCCAGCAGGCTAAACTGGTCAATGGTTCCTTTGCTTAAGTCTCATTCAAGCCTGACCCAGCAGGCTAAACTGGTCAATGGTTCCTTTGCTTAAGTCTCCTTCTAGCCTGACCCAGCAGGCTAAACTGGTCAATGGTTCCTTTGCTTAAGTCTCCTTCAAGCCTGACCCAGCAGGCTAAACTGGTCAATGGTTCCTTTGCTTAAGTCTCCTTCTAGCCTGACCCAGCAGGCTAAACTGGTCAATGGTTCCTTTGCTTAAGTCTCCTTCAAGCCTGACCCAGCAGGCTAAACTGGTCAATGGTTCCTTTGCTTAAGTCTCCTTCAAGCCTGACCCAGCAGGCTAAACTGGTCAATGGTTCCTTTGCTTAAGTCTCCTGCTAGCCTGACCCAGCCCAGTCCACCACTACAGTTATAGAGAGAACAGACAGACTAACAGCTGTAGCATTAGCAGCACTGAAGCCCAGTCCACCACTACATACAGTAATAGATAGTAGTTACCAGAGATAGACTGCTGGGCTCAGACTGCCTCAAAGGGATGTGTGAAACAGGGCTGAAAGTCTGGGCACGGGATCATTCAGGAAGAAACATCACTTTACGAATTGGTGAAAGTGAGACAACATTTGGTTTACTATGGATCATTTTGAAACCATTTGTGTGCGTGTGAGAGAGAGAGAGAGTGAGAGAGAGAGTGTGAGAGAGTGTGAGAGAGAAAGTGAGAGAGAGTGTGAAAGAGTGTGAGAGAGAGTGTGAGAGAGAGTGTGTGAGAGAGTGTGAGAGAGTGTGAGAGAGAAAGTGAGAGAGAGTGTGAAAGAGTGTGAGAGAGAGTGTGAGAGAGAGTGTGTGAGAGAGTGTGAGTGAGAAAGTGAGAGAGAGTGTGAAAGAGTGTGAGAGAGAAAGTGAGAGAGAGTGTGAAAGAGTGTGAGAGAGAGTGTGAGAGAGAGTGTGTGAGAGAGTGTGAGAGAGAAAGTGAGAGAGAGTGTGAAAGAGTGTGAGAGAGTGTGAGAGAGAGAGTGAGAGAGAGTGTGAAAGAGAGTGTGAAAGAGTGTGCACAGATCAACATCTCACACTCCTCAAATAGCATGTTTACTGGTGCTGCACAGATCCACATTGTCACGGATCGCTCCAGATCTTTCATTACGTACACCTGTCCCCTATTCCCACTGATTAGTACCTGTGTAAGTGTGCCCCTTGGTTTCCATTGGGCTGTCCATTATTGTTACAATGTCCATTGATGCGTGTGAGTACCTGTGCTCTGTGTTTTGGGCTTTCGTGCCATTGCGGATTGCGTAGATGATTACAGTTCTCTTCTTGTAATTTAGGCTTAATAAAAAACCCTATTACACATTCCTGCGCCTGTCTCCCAAACCTCTTCATTCCGACGTGACAAGAGGCCAATAAAGAGGAATCAGGGTCACACAGAGTGTTTCTTGGTAGTCTAAAAGCAAATCTATTTAGAAACAAAAGTATAAACCTCACACACATGGTTATGGGCTTAACAAAAGAAGGCACCTGCACCATTTTTATTTTATTTATTTATTTATTTTTTATTTCACCTTTATTTAACCAGGTAGGCTAGTTGAGAACAAGTTCTCATTTGCAACTGCGACCTGGCCAAGATAAAGCATAGCAGTGTGAACAGACAACACAGAGTTACACATTGAGTAAACAATAAACAAGTCAATAACACAGTAGGAAAAAAAAGGGTCTATATACATTGTGTGCAAAAGGCATGAGGAGGTAGGCGAATAATTACAATTTTGCAGATTAACACTGGAGTGATAAATGATCAGATGGTCATGTACAGGTAGAGATATTGATGTGCAAAAGAGCAGAAAAGTAAATAAATAAAAACAGTATGGAGATGAGGTAGGTATAATTGGGTGTGCTATTTACCGATAAGACTATGTACAGCTGCAGCGACCGGTTAGCTGCTCTGATAACCATGTCAGATATAGAGTTGAAGTGTATTACATTTTGAGTTTGCATCCCAATATTATTGGAAGACTGAAATATAACAAAACCGTTTGACATAGAAACACCAGATTTTCTGTATGTTTCTTGAAAATATGTTGATTAATTACGAAATTATGAGAAATATGAATAACAATCCACCCATGAGGCCACTAGAGGGGGATTTGGTCATTTGACTGCAGGGAAGGGCTACGGACTGTCCACATGTGGAAGAGTGACTTCAGAAAACAGCAGAGGGAGCACCCCCTATCCACATAGACTGTTTTAAGTTCCTCTGTGAATGATCCACCCACCACTAGGCTACCCTGCCGCCTCATATTACTGCACTGTCGGAACTAGAAGCATTTCGCTACACGACCAAATGCATATCAAGTTGTTGAAGAGTTCTGAAAGTAAAACTTTGCATTTGAAATGTGTTATGATCTTCCGTCTGTAATCAAGCTTATGTGTGCAACTATAAAGACTGAACATCATTGGGAACAACCCTTTCATTAAAATGTTCTAAGAGTAAAAACAATATCAGTGGTCCCATGATATAGAGAATCCATTGGACTGTATAAATCCTCCCTAACAGCTACCATAGTATTGATGAAGTACAATACAACCATTCACAATTATCCAACATTCCTTCACTATGTTCTAACCCTCCATCACTATGATCTAACCCTCCATCACTATTATCTAACCATTCTTCACTATGATCTAACCCTCTTTCACTATTATCTAACCCTCCTTCACCATGATCTAACCCTGCTTCACTGTGATCTAACCCTCCTTCACCACAATCTAACCCTTCTTCACTGTGTTCTAACCCTCCTTCACTATTATCTAACCCTCCTTCACTATGATCTAACCCTCTTTCACTATTATCTAACCCTCCTTCACCATGATCTAACCCTCTTTCACTATGATCTAACCCTCTTTCACTATTATCTAACCCTCCTTCACCATGATCTAACCCTTCTTCACTATTATCTAACCCTCCTTCACCATGATCTAACCCTCTTTCACTATGATCTAACCCTCTTCACTATTGTCTAACCCTCCTTCACTATGATCTAACCCTTCTTCACTATTATCTGACCCTTTCACTATTATCTAACCCTTCTTCACCATGATCTAACCCTTCTTCACTATTATCTAACCCTCCTTCACCATGATCTATCCCTTCTTCACTATTATCTAACCCTTCTTCACCATGATCTAACCCTTCTTCACTATTATCTAACCCTTCTTCACCATGATCTAACCCTTCTTCACTATTATCTAACCCTTCTTCACCATGAACTAACCCTTCTTCACTATTATCTAACCCTTTCATTATGATCTAACCCTTCTTCACCATGATCTAACCCTTCTTCACTATGATCTAACCCTCCTTCACCATTATCTAACCCTCTTCACTATTATCTAACCCTCCTTCACCATGATCTAACCCTTCTTCACTGTGATCTAACCCTCCTTCACTATGATCTAACCCTTCTTCACTATTATCTAACCCTCCTTCACCATGATCTAACCCTTCTTCACTACACAGTAAAATAGTGTTTCAGTCTCAATATGTGCTACGGTAAATATGTAGACGTGGACGACAACTAAACTTAGATATCTTATGTCAATGCATATTTCTGCAGATTAAATCATGCTTTTGCTCATTTTTTTCCTCTCGGGAACCTTCCATGCAACAACCCATAGGCTACTGTCCTGTTCCGTAAGGAAGTCAGCCAGAGTTGGTACCAAAATATAAATCATCAAGGGCCTCTCAAGTGGCACAGCGGTCTAAGGTGGCATCACTACAACTTCGGGTTCGATCCCGGGCTATGTCGAAGCCGGCCGAGACCGGGGTACCAATGAGGTGGCATGCAATTGGCCCAGCGTCGCCCGGGTTAGGGGAGGGTTTGGCCGGCTGGGATGTCCTTATCCCATTGCGCTCTAGGTACCCCTTGTGGTGTACGGGCACATGCACACTGACTCCAGTCTCCTTTTTCAGAGGATGCATTGCTCTCGACCTTCGCCTTATTGAATTGTTTAGTATATTATGTTCTGAACTGGAAATATTACTATTTATTAGTAGCCATAATTAGTAAATGGCACCATACAGGGTTCTATATGACAGGGTTCTATATAGCAGGGTTCTATATGGCAGGGTTCTGTCTGGCACCATACAGGGTTCTATATGTCAGGGTTCTATATAGCAGGGTTCTATATGGCAGGGTTCTGTCTGGCACCATACAGGGTTCTATATGGCAGTGTTCTATATAGCAGGGTTCTATATGGCACCATACAGGGTTCCGATCAAAGAACCCTCCAAAAGGGTTCTATATAGTACTTTTAATGGCTTCATATGTTACGCAAGCGATAGAACCCTTTTAGGTTCTATATGGAAGTTGGAACCTTTCTTTATAAGAGTGCATCATAAACAACTGTGTTTAAAAAAAAGTTCCAATCCAATATACCGCTGTGTGAGAAGTATATCAAAGATGTTCAGGACTACAGGGAATTGTGAAACGAGTGGACAACGAAGACACAGAGAATCCTACTACCTTCCACATCACACAGTCATAAACGAGACTGACCACTAAACTCTGAATTTTATTCATTACGTGATCTCATGCG
Source organism: Oncorhynchus masou masou (assembly GCF_036934945.1). NCBI lineage: Eukaryota > Metazoa > Chordata > Actinopteri > Salmoniformes > Salmonidae > Oncorhynchus > Oncorhynchus masou. Next base: position 12,218,566 of record NC_088220.1, read on the forward strand.
CAAGGAAATAGGCCTTTTCAAGATGCGCAATAATAGAACATGTTTTAGTCTGCTCCACAGACCTTCCATCTGATTGGATTCCAATCCTATCACCATTCCCTCCATTCCTCACACAGCTCAGAATGCGTAGTCTTATAATATAGATTCAACAAAATCTAATTAGCATAATACAAGAATCCCCACAGAACTAGAGATATGTTTTTTTTGTTGCATTGGATGCTTCTCAATCCACCGCACAGTTGCACTTCTGTATCTGTGGTGAATGGTGACAGAGCTAGAGCTGTGGTTGTACATTATAGTGTCTTGTTTGAGAATCAGATGCCTCACAGGTTCTCAACTGGCAGCTTCATTAAATAGTACCCACAAAACACCAGTCTCAACTTCAACAATGAAAAGGGGACAATGAAAAAGGGAGTTCCTCTGTCCAGTGTCTGTGTTCTTTTTCCCATCTTAATCTTTTATTTTTTTTGGCCAGTCGGAGATATGGCTTTTTCTTTGCAACTCTGCCTAGAAGGCCAGCATCCCGGAGTCGCCTCTTCACTGTTGACGTTGAGACTGGTGATTTGTGGGTACTATTTAATGAAGCTGCCAGTTGAAGACTTGTGAGGCATCTGTTTCTCAAACCTGACACTCTAATGTACTTGTCCTCTTGCTCAGTTGTGCACTGGGGCCTCCCACTCCCCTTTCTATTCTGGTTAGAGCCAGTTTGTGCTGTTCTGTGAAGGGGTAGTACACAGCGTTGTACCAGATCTTCAGTTTCTTGGCAATTTCTCGCATGGAATAGCCTTCATTTCTCAGAACAAGAATAGACTGATGAGTTTCAGAAGAAAGTTCTTTGTTTCTGGCCATTTTGAGCCTGTAATCAAACCCACAAATGCTGATGCTCCAGATACTCAACTAGTCTAAAGAAGGCAAGCTTTATTGCTGTGCTAACATAATTGCAAAAGGGTTTTCTAATGATCAATTAGCCTTTTAAATGATAAACTTGGATAAGCTAACACAATGTGCTATTGAAACACAGGAGGGATGGTTGCTTATAATGGGCCTCTGTACGCCTATGTAGATATTCCATTAAAAATCAGCCGTTTCCATCTACAATAGTCATTTACAACATTAACAATGTCTATACTGTATTTCTGATCAATTTGATGTTTTTTAATGGAAGAAAAAAATTGCTTTTCTTTCAAAAACAAGGACATTTCTACGTGACCCCAAACATTTGAATTGTGGTGTATATATACATAAATGTTTCATGATCTTTCTTATCTCCCATATAGGACAGATGCTTCAGATCAAACTTCCTTTGATTTTGTATCTGTTATTCCATGTAGTGAATCTGTTATTCAATGTGTGGGCTAATAGCAGTGAGGCCCATCATTTTTTTTAAATCGAAAACGTTTTAAAAACAAATGGTAGTCCCACTACGCGCAAACCAAATGGGATGGCGTATCGCTGCAGAACGCTGTGGTAGCCATGCTGGTTAAGCAACAACAAAGGCCTGATTCACGCAGTTTCCTCTGAACAGTTGATATTGAGATGTGTCTGTTACTTGAACTCTGTGAAGCATTTATTTTGGCTGCAATCTGAGGTGCAGTTAACTCTAATGACCTTATCCTCTGCAGCAGAGGTAACTCTGGGTCTTCCTTTCCTGAGGTGGTCCTCATGAGAGCCAGTGTTATCATAGTGCTTGAAGCTGGGTGAGAGAATGACAAAAGTGTGCAAAGCTGTCATCAATGCAAAGGATGGCTACATTAAAGTATATAAAATATATTTTGATTTGTTTAACACCATTTTTTGGTTATTACATGATTCCATACGTGTTATTTCATAGTTTTGATGTCTTCGCAATTATGATCCAATGTAGATAATAGTAAAGATAAAGAACAACCCTTGAATTTGCAGGTGTGTCCAAACTTTTGACTGGTACTGTATGTTCAGTGCATTCGTAAAGTATTCACTTTTTCCACATTTTGTTACTTTACAGCCTTTTTCTAAAATTGATTAAATAAATGTTTTTCCTCATCAATCTAAACACAATACCCCATAATGACAAAGTGAAAACAGGTTTTTAGAAATGGTTGCAAATGTATAAAAAATAAACGACAGAAAGTGTTCCGACTCTTCGCTATGAGACTTGAAATTGAGCTCAGGTGTATCCTGTTTCCATTGATCATCCTTGAGATGTTTCTACAACTTGATTGGAGTCAACCTGTGGTCAATTCAATTGATTGGGCATGATTTGGAAAGGCACACACCTGTCTATATAAGGTTCCACAGTTGACAGTGCATGTCAGAGCAAAAAAAAACTAGCCGTGAGGTCAAAGAACTAAAAAAACTAGCTGTGAGGTCAAAGAACTAAAAAAGCTAGCCGTGAGGTTAAAGAACTAAAAATGCTAGCCGTGAGGTCAAAGAACTAAAAAAGCTAGCCGTGAGGTCAAAGAACTAAAAAAGCTAGCCGTGAGGTCAAAGAACTAAAATAACTAGCCGTGAGGTCAAAGAACTAAAAAAACTAGCCGTGAGGTCAAAGAACTAAAAAAACTAGCCGTGAGGTCAAAGAACTAAAAAAGCTAGCCGTGAGGTCAAAGAACTAAAAAACACTAGCCGTGAGATCGAAGAACTAAAATAACTAGCCGTGGGTCAAAGAACTAAAAAAGCTAGCCGTGAGGTCAAAGTACTAAAAGAACTAGCCGTGAGGTTAAAGAACTAAAAAAGCTAGCCATGAGGTCAAATAACTAAAAAAGCTAGCCGTGAGGTCAAAGAACTAAAAAAACTAGCCGAGAGGTCAAAGAACTAAAAAAGCTAGCTGTGTTGTACAGCTCGGAGACAGGATTGTGTTGACTCACCGATCTGGGGAAGGGTAGCAAAAAATGTCAGGGTACCAATACATTTCTGCAGCATTGAAGGGCACTGTACATTTTCAAACATTGGCATAAAATACTTACCAACAGTAACTCTTGAACCATTCAAGCTAGAGAAACCAAACCACTTTTCACATGTTCAGGCTATCCTAACTTCCAATTATATAAACTTGTATATGCTATATCTATATAAATTAGCATAAAATAACCCACCAACAGTAACTCCTGTCCAATCAATCAGCCAATTAATCAATAAATGTATCCTTCCACCTACCTTTTCAACTACAACCAGTCACTACCATTACTACTCCAGTAACTACCACTACTATAGTTATAACCAGTCACTACCATTACTACTCCAGTAACTACCACTACTATAGTTAGAACCAGTAACTACCACTACTATAGTTAGAACCAGTCACTACCATTACTATAACTATAACCAGTCACTACCATTACTATAACTATAAACAGTCACTACCATTACTATAACTATAACCAGTCACTACCATTACTATAACTATAACCAGACACTACCACTACTATAACTATAACCAGTCACTACCATTACTTTAACTATGACCAGTCACTACCACTACTATAACTATAACCAGTCACTACCATTACTATAACTATAACCAGTCACTACCACTACTATAACTATAACCAGTCACTACCATTACTATAACTATAACCAGTCACTAACACTACTATAACTATAACCAGTCACTACCATTACTACTCCAGTCACTACCATTACTATAACTATAACCAGTCACTACCATTACTACTCCAGTCACTACCATTACTATAACTATAACCAGTCACTACCATTACTATAACTATAACCAGACACTACCACTACTATAACTATAACCAGTCACTACCATTACTATAACTATAACCAGTCACTACCATTACTATAACTATAACCAGTCACTACCATTACTATAACTATAACCAGTCACTACGATTACTATAACTATAACCAGTCACTACCATTACTACTCCAGTCACTACCATTACTATAACTATAACCAGTCACTACCATTACTATAACTATAACCAGTCACTACCTTTACTATAACTATAACCAGACACTACCACTACTATAACTATAACCAGTCACTACCATTACTATAACTATAACCAGTCACTACCATTACTATAACTATAACCAGTCACTACCATTACTATAACTATAACCAGTCACTACCATTACTATAACTATAACCAGTCACTACAATTACTACTCCAGTCACTACCATTACTATAACTATAACAAGTCACTACCATTACTATAACTATAACCAGACACTACCACTACTATAACTATAACCAGTCACTACCATTACTATAACTATAACCAGTCACTACCATTACTATAACTATAACCAGTCACTACCACTACTATAACTATAACCAGTAACTACCATTACTATAACTATAACCAGACACTACCACTACTATAACTATAACCAGTCACTACCATTACTATAACTATAACCAGTCACTACCATTACTATAACTATAACCAGTCACTACCATTACTATAACTATAACCAGTCACTACCATTACTATAACTATAACCAGACACTACCACTACTATAACTATAACCAGTCACTACCATTACTATAACTATAACCAGACACTACCACTACTATAACTATAATCAGTCACTACCATTACTATAACTATAACCAGTCACTACCATTACTATAACTATAACCAGTCACTACGATTACTATAACTATAACCAGACACTACCACTACTATAACTATAACCAGTCACTACCATTACTATAACTATAACCAGTCACTACCATTACTATAACTATAACCAGTCACTACCATTACTATAACTATAACCAGTCACTACCTTTACTATAACTATAACCAGACACTACCACTACTATAACTATAACCAGTCACTACCATTACTATAACTATAACCAGTCACTACCATTACTATAACTATAACCAGTCACTACCATTACTATAACTATAACCAGTCACTACCATTACTATAACTATAACCAGTCACTACCATTACTACTCCAGTCACTACCATTACTATAACTATAACCAGTCACTACCATTACTATAACTATAACCAGACACTACCACTACTATAACTATAACCAGTCACTACCATTACTATAACTATAACCAGTCACTACCATTACTATAACTATAACCAGTCACTACCACTACTATAACTATAACCAGTAACTACCATTACTATAACTTTAACCAGACACTACCACTACTATAACTATAACCAGTCACTACCATTACTATAACTATAACCAGTCACTACCATTACTATAACTATAACCAGAAGTTACCATTACTATAACTATAACCAGTCACTACCATTACTACTCCAGTCACTACCATTACTATAACTATAACCAGTCACTACCATTACTATAACTATAACCAGTCACTACCTTTACTATAACTATAACCAGACACTACCACTACTATAACTATAACCAGTCACTACCATTACTATAACTATAACCAGTCACTACCATTACTATAACTATAACCAGTCACTACCATTACTATAACTATAACCAGTCACTACCATTACTATAACTATAACCAGTCACTACAATTACTACTCCAGTCACTACCATTACTATAACTATAACAAGTCACTACCATTACTATAACTATAACCAGACACTACCACTACTATAACTATAACCAGTCACTACCATTACTATAACTATAACCAGTCACTACCATTACTATAACTATAACCAGTCACTACCACTACTATAACTATAACCAGTAACTACCATTACTATAACTATAACCAGACACTACCACTACTATAACTATAACCAGTCACTACCATTACTATAACTATAACCAGTCACTACAATTACTACTCCAGTCACTACCATTACTATAACTATAACAAGTCACTACCATTACTATAACTATAACCAGACACTACCACTACTATAACTATAACCAGTCACTACCATTACTATAACTATAACCAGTCACTACCATTACTATAACTATAACCAGTCACTACCATTACTATAACTATAACCAGTCACTACCATTACTATAACTATAACCAGTCACTACAATTACTACTCCAGTCACTACCATTACTATAACTATAACCAGTAACTACCATTACAATAACTATAACCAGTCACTACCATTACTATAACTATAACCAGTCACTACCACTACTATAACTATCACACCATAATTCTCTTCAGGAATTGTTCTTCTCTAGTTAATTTGTTGTAATTGTTTTATTTCACTTTTAGTTATACAGGGGAACCCATTGAGACCAGGGTCTCATTTACAGTTGTGCCCTGAGGACAGCCATACAAAAATCAATAGGATCAATATCAATTTATTAACAACTACAAATTACAGAATCAACACTACAGCTTCAGACACCACAAACACAATTATTTACATTCAATCAAAACAGTTGCAATTATCATTTAACACATTCAACATTAAAGTCCTAAGCTGCCCTAGAGGAACCAGTGGGAAGATGTAGGGAGTTTTGTAGGTTATTTAAAAAAAATAGAGGGTACTAAAACTGATTTATCTAGAAACATAGAGTGATCTCAGGAGTTAACCATACCTGAATACTTTTTTATTATATTTTTTATCTTTATTTAACTAGGCAAGTCAGTTAAGAACAAATTCTTATTTTCAATGACGGCCTAGGAACAGTGGGTTAATTGCCTGTTCAGGGGCAGAACGGCAGATTTGTACCTTGTCAGCTCGGGGATATGAACTTGCAACCTTTTGGTTATTTGTCCAACTCTCTAACCACTAGGCGACCCTGCCTTTACCTAGATCCATAGAGACTAGAGTGAGAGTTAACCATACCTGAAGACAAAGTTACCTAGATCCATAGAGACTAGAGTGATCTCAGGAGTTAACCATCCCTGAAGACGAAGTTACCTAAACCAGCTCAGTCCCAGCCTAACCCAGCCCAGTCCCAGTCAAACGCAGCCCAGTCCCAGTCAAACCCAGCCCAGTCCCAGTCAAACCCAGCCCAGTCCCAGTCAAACCCAGCCCAGTCCCAGTCAAACCCAGCCCAGTCCCAGTCAAACCCAGCCCAGTCCCAGCCAAACCCAGCCCAGTTCCAGTCAAACCCAGCCCAGTCCCAGTCAAACCCAGCCCAGTCCCAGTCAAACCCAGCCCAGTCCCAGCCAAACCCAGCCCAGTCCCAGCCAAACCCAGCCCAGTCCCAGCCAAACCCAGCCCAGTTCCAGTCAAACCCAGCCCAGTCCCAGCCAAACCCAGCCCAGTCCCAGCCAAACCCAGCCCAGTTCCAGTCAAACCCAGCCCAGTCCCAGTCAAACCCAGCCCAGTCCCAGTCAAACCCAGCCCAGTTCCAGTCAAACCCAGCTCAGTCCCAGCCAAACCCAGCCCAGTTCCAGTCAAACCCAGCTCAGTCCCAGCCAAACCCAGCCCAGTCCCAGTCAAACCCAGCCCAGTCCCAGTCAAACCCAGCCCAGTCCCAGTCAAACCCAGCCCAGTCCCAGTCAAACCCAGCCCAGTCCCAGCCTAAACCAGCTCAGTCCCAGCCTAACCCAGCCTAACCCAGGCCAGACCAGGCCAAGGCCCAGAGCAGAGAACAGGGAGATGGAGGGCCAGTTGACTCGCGAGAAGATAACAACCAAAGACAAGGATAAACATCTGCCCCACATCTCCAAACACACACCAAACACACTCCTGGCTGCCACAGAGAGGGAGACTACACACACACACACACACACACACACACACACACACACACACACACACACACACACACACACACACACACACACACACACACACACACACACACACACACACACACACACACACACACACACACACACACCACTTAAAAACCAACATATTAAACTAAATAAAGATGAGCTGCTAAGACGTTGTAGAATGAAGGCATTCCTGATGGATCTGTTATTAAGAGAAGAGTTCCTCAGATAGCCAATGGAAGTGGGTTTTAATCAGTGTCGACTGCTTGAGTGTGTTAGTGCAGATTAGAATTCCTAAAAAATATTTTGTTTCCTCTGTAGTTAGGACAGGAAGTAG